>NC_041385.1:118491147-118589695 GCF_002162155.2 Triticum dicoccoides
TAAAAACAAAATAAACTTTTATAAGACCTCTAGTATTATTGAAACTAGAATTATATAAAATTTATGCAACTAAATTTATCAAAGTATTTTCTGTTCAAAACATTAAAAGAAAGAAGAATTTTCATAATGAAATTTTTTGTTAGAAACTTTAATAGCAAAAAAGAATTATCATAAAGATTTTTTTAGAAACTAAAATAACAAAATATGTTTTTGAATATAATGACAAAACACAGTAATATTAAATAGCAGGAACAAGAATCACTCAAAAATCTATTTTTATAGTAAAGCTATTCAAAAACTAGTGATTCACACAAATTTCCAAAAAATCAAATTTAAACTATTCAAATTAGAAAACAAATGTCACTAATAGAAAGTTTATAATTTTTATTACCTAAAAGCAAAAAGAATCACTGATAAACTAGTAAGTATTTTACTGTAAGTAGAAACAAAATAAAATAAATAAAGCAAAAGATAAAACAAAAGAAATAAAAAAGTGCCACCTAATGGGCCACCACAGCCTAAATACGACTAGAAACCCAACAATGGGCCAGGATTCAGGCCTGCAGTAGGCCCAGTAGGCCAGAGACACATAGTGACAGATTAGGCCCGAAAGCCTGCAGTTGAGAGGAGCTCGAGAGGTTGGGCGCAACAACACTTATAAACCACTCTCGAGCTCTCTCAACCAGCGAGGTGGGACTAAACTTTGGCCGCGACGCGGGCAACACAGGGTCTTTGTTCCCGGTTGGTGGCACCAACCGGGACTAATGGGGGGCATTGGTCCCGTTTGGTGCTACGAACCGGTACCAATGCCCCCCTTTAGTCTCGGTTGGTGCCACCAACCAAGACCAAAGGCCTCTGCTTCCCGCCCTTTGGGTTGCTGAAAAGAGACCTTTGGTCCCGGTCGGTGGCACCAACCGGGACTAAAGAGGGGCATTAGTCCCGGTTGGTGCAACCAAGGAGGACCAATGGCTTTGCTATATAAGGCAACACTTAGCATTTTTTAGATTTCATCTGTCAGTTGCCCCCAACGACGCCGCTAGGCTCTCCGATCGAGCTCGCCGTCGACACCGTCGCCGTCCCCTGCCGTCCCCATCGTCGTCGTCGCCGTCACCCGCCCTCGCCGGCCCCGATGATGGTGCCGTTGCCTGCGCCGTCACCGTCCTGACAACGTCGCTGTCACCTCCCCGCGCCGCCCCGACACCGTCGCTGCCCGCGCCCCGCTCCGTCACCGTCCTCCTCGTCGCCGAAGCTCGCCCCCAACGCCATCGCAGCGCCGCCCCTGCCCCGACACCGTCGCCGCGCGCGCCGCCCCTGCCCCGACACCGTCGCCGTCGCTGCGCGCGCCGCCCCTTCCCCGACCCCGTCGCCATTGCCCCGACCACACGCCGCTGTCACGTTCGGTCCGGTGGCCTTCCTCTTAGTTTTTTTCATATATATGATGTTTTTTAGATTATATGTATATGTGTGATAATATGTATGTGTGTATATATAATTATATGTCCTGTTTTTTTCCAAATTTTTTGTTCACATATATGATGATTTGTTTTTTGCTTTTTTATAAAAATGTATATATGTATGTATGTTCTCTGTGTATATCTATTCATATATGCAAAAGTTAGATTTTTAGAAAAGTTTTATCTATGTATGTTCTCTAATTTAGTGCATTTTAGGTTAGTTTCATTTTTAGAAAAGTTTTATATATTTAGGAAGAAGGAAAAGAAGGAAGAAGGAAGAAGAAGAAAAAGTTTTGTATATGCAAAAGTTACATTTTTAGAAAAAATTTATATATCTAGATAGGAAGAAGGAAGAAGGAAGAAGAAGAAAAACTTTTATATATGCAAAAGTTACATTTTAGAAAAGTTTTATCTAGGAAGAAGAAGAAAAAGGATAAGAAGAGGAAGAAGGAGAAGAAGAATGAGAAGAAGACGAGAGGAAGAAGAGAAGAAATAAATAAGAAGAGGAAAAAAACAAAAAAAAGAGGAGAAGAAGAAAGGAATAGAAGAGAAGTAGAAAAAATAGAGTAAGTTCTATTTTATTCTTCTTCACCTCCATTCCTTTCTTCTTCTCCTCTTTCTTTCTTGTTTTTTTCTTCGATCATCTCCTCTCTCTATTCCTTTCTTCTTCTCCTCTTTTTTTTCTTCATCTTCTTATTTTTTATCGGGTATGTTGTTGTCGATATACCACCTCCCCGATAACTTCGACACGAGGGGGTTCAATATACCCCCTCCCCGATAACATTTTTTGGGTGATGTTATTGTCGAATATGCAAATGTTTGTATGTTCATATGCAAAGAATATGTCAATTTGTTTTGTAGTAGATGATGATGATGATATATGAAAACTTGCTCAATTTTTTCTGTTGTAATTTTGTTCGATGAATGTTTTCTGTTAAAACTCGTATTAAGTTTGTTCGATGAATGTTTCATGGGAGAGAGGGAGTAAAAACTCATCAGACATGAGGGGGGTGGAGTCCCGCTCCGGTTCCTAACTCTCTCAGGAATTCAACATATATTCAACATGAGGGGGGTCGATATACCCCCTCCCCGATAACTTCAACATGAGGGGGGTCGATATACCCCCACCCTGATAACATTTTTTCCATGTATGTATGTTGTTGTTGTCGATATACCCCCTCCTTTACCAAGTTAAAAGAGTGTTGTCGTCTAGGCCATCTCGAACCCTTTAAGTGTTGCCGAGGCCACCCCAAACCCTAGAGAAGCGTCGAGGCCATTAATTAATATAATTCCTTGTTATGATTAGCTATAGCTAGGTCTACGCTTTCCACTAATATATCCATCTGTCATGTTTGTATAATAATTGCCATGTTGTAATATTTCCAGAAACTATGGAGCACGGCCGAGACGAGGAAGCAGAACGGGTGTTGGGGGACATAATCGCAGTCGGAGGTGATGTCATGTCATATCTCAACAAAATTGATGGTTTGGAAGGAGAGGGTGAAGAAGCAGGATACGGTTATAGAACAACGGAGGAGACCGTGACCGGTGACCGAATGCCGGTGCAAGGAGAACATGATGACGGCTCCGGTGACCGAACAGAGTCCGGCCTGTGCTCACTAGCTAATTGATGCATTCGTTGTTTTGGTATCTACACATATTAACTCTCATCTTTCTTCTTTTTTTCTAGCCCTCCGGATCGAGCACAACTTCGGTAAAGAGACGAAGCCCGAAGAAAATGTTGCGCTCGGATGAAAGGTTCACGATCACATCAATCGCGTGCGATGGCCAACCGATTGAACCCCTCCAGACCAAGGATGCATTTACTGCTCAGTGCGGGGTTCTTGTTAGGGACATGATCCCAATCAGCATCGAGCTATGGAATGAGCCTATGGATGAAGAGCTTCAAGTTTATTTTGTCGAAGATAGATAGAAACAGGATCTTTGGAAAGCGCTGAAGGTAAATTTCACCCTACCGGAAGAGGAGGATCCGGAGAATCCAGTTATAGAGCCATTGATCAAGTCCTTTTCTCTCAAGAAGATGGCAGATCTATTTAGGAAGTGGAAGAATGAACTGAAAGCAAAGTTTGTCGATAAAGAAAAGACACCAGAATTCATTGGCCGGTACGAGAAGCTCAGAGATCAGTGGGACGCATTTGTGGCCCACAAGACATCCGAGAGGAGTAAGAAGATGTCAGTGATAAACAAGATAAATGTTGCGAAGAAGGAGCATCACCATCGCATGGGGTTAGGTGGCTACCTCAAAGCCCGGCCGTTGTGGGCCAAGGCTGAGAATGACCTGCTTGATAAAGAGGTCAAACCAGAGACATTGAACTGGCCAGACCGTTGTGGACTTGGGTCTTCGGGGTTGGCAAAACCTTGGGCCCTGTAACAGGGAAGTGCATTTGGATGCGCGAGCAACTGCGAATTCCCATCACAAAGCTTCAACACTATATCGCCGCATCGCAGGAAGGGACGTTCGTTCCAGACAGAGAGAAGGACGAGGTCACAATGGCCCTTGGGAATACTGAGCACCCTGGACGAACATAAGGCATGTCAGGCTCCGTTCCGTGGAAGGTTGGGTTTCCAAACGCAAGCGATTACAAATGCCAAGAGAGGAGGAAAGTGGAGCAGAGCGAACTGCAGGAGCTACACCCAAGGGTATGGAAGCTAGAGGAACGAGATGAAGTTTGAAGCAAGTGACGTGCCGAAGCTATCCCTGAAGCTACCCTGCCATCTTAGCGAAGAAGCAGCGTGGCTTCCACCGAGCTGCTTCAGCTAGAGCCTGTCTTCACGGCTCCTGCTAGCTACCCCGTGGATGCTACATGGAGTCTCAACATTGCCACCTTATGACGCAATGGCAGAACTACAAAGTCAAGGCGGCTGTCGGCTCTGTTCGACCTCCTGAACCCGGCACAACTTTTCACCGCCATCCAATTCCAGAAGGATATGCTAGGGTGACGGTGGAAGAAATAACGGAGGGATTTGAGGAGCTCGTGCTTGACCACCCTACCAGTGAAGGGGAGACTCAGTTGGGTTCTGCTCTGAAGACTCCATACCTATGGCGAAAGGAGCTCATCAACCTTCCGAACTGTACGCCTCTGCCTCCTCCTCCTCCTCTGGTGAGTCAGGGCACTCCACCTCCTCCTCCGCCTTCTCCTCTGGCAAGTGATCAAGGCACTCCCCCTCCTTCTCCGGCGCATGGCGGCACTCTGCCTCCTTCTCCGCCTATGCCGGCGCACCCAACCGGCCAGCCTCCTCCTTCTTCGCCTCCTCAACAAGGGCGGAAGAGACCCTCCGCCGCTCTGGCTGCTCCGGTGCATCGTAGTCCTTCTCCTCTGCCTCGTAAGCAATGGAAGAAGACAACCGCAGCCGCTCGGCCTGCTCCGGTGTCTAGCAGTACAGCCAGAGGTGGGAGGCAATATAGATTCGGTCCATCTCTCAAGACTGCAGAGAAGTTACCATACGAGATGACTGAACTGGAAAACGAGGAGATCTATCAAGCCCAAGTGAAGGACTACTTCAAAACACAAAGAGCTAAGATACATCCACCTCCGGAGGAGAAGATAGATCCAGTGAAAGCGAAGCGCACTTTGGATGCCCTGCAGCGACCACCACCGTCTCTGCCGCAAACCAACTATGAGCGCATTACTGAAAAGACATATAAGGAAGCGAAGCGGTCGGGAAGTACTTGCAGTGACAAAAGGTTACAAGGACGAAGAACTGAGAAAAAAATTCCCCAGCTCGGCAAACAAGCGAACCAATCGTGCCCCCCGCTCAAGGTGTCTAGCGATATCGTCGCTAATCATCCGGGGATCTTGCCCGGTACCAATCCTGCAGATTACATGCATGACGAGGATGCACATTTTGATATAATGGAGGTGGATGAATTCAAATACGAGTACGGGAAGCCTCTCGTCAAAGATGGAACTACTCTAACAACGATGATGCGAAGATTCCATGATTGTTACATGGAAACTTGCAGAAAGCAGTCAGCTGGGAAGAAAATTGATACTTTGACGCTGAAAGTTAAAGAGGATCAACACGACCTCGTTGGAATTGAGGAGTTGTCTATTCCATTTGAGGAGTTCATCTAGTTTTTCAATCTAAAGGCCCTCGATAAATTAACGGTCACTTGCTACTGTCTATAAGTACTACTTCTGTCATTAAGTCTCTATATATAGCTCAGCTCTTTCATTGCATGTATATATAATTATCCTCACTATATTATGCAGACTGAAGATCGTCGAATGCAGAAAAGCTAAATGTATGATATTGGGTTCATTAACACAAATCTCATAGATGAATTTACGGTTACATTTCATGCCAAGGAAACCGAGGACAACTTTCTACGATCGTTGGTAATAAATCAAAACAAAGATACAATACTCTTTCTTTACAACTTCAAGCGAGTGTTACTGTCTTGTGCATATTCGGTTTCCCTTAATTATTACTCAAGGTTATAGTAATTAATGTAATTGATGAGTTATGCATGCGTGTGCAGGTTCCACTATATTCTCCTAGAGATTAAGCTTGAGCAGGGACTAGTAAACGTCTTAGACTCAAGACGAAAAGATCCCGAGGACTATGTAGACATGTCTAAAATGCTCGAGAAGTAAGTTGAATCGATCATTATCGCACCATATCGGCAACTTTGTTAATTTCATGATATCAAGTAATTGGTTTCTTTGTCTCGCAGGGTTTGGAAAGTATTCACCGCACAAGTTTCGGGACTACCGCGGGATCTGTGATGGAAATACCCGAAAGTAAGTACTACTAGCTATCTAGTTCCGTGCATCTCCCATTGATTCTAGCTACTTTCATCAATGCCGTTTATAATGCTTCATTATCAGTTTGATTGATCTCTATTTCTCGTAGTGCTTGTGGCAGGAAGCCGGGAATAATTACTATGGATACTACGTATGCGAGTTCATCTACAATGCGACTGCCAAGAATAGGCGGGGCTACTCTAGAAGACAATATGAAGTGCGTAAGCAAAAATATTCACAAGTTTATTTTATTACCATCATTTCTGTTGAGTTTCATTCATATATATGTATTGACCCCTTATTCAAGTTAGATGTGGGAAATGCGGAATGAACTCCTACCACAAGATCGCATGCGAGCAATTCAAGAGGAATTGGCTGGATTCTTTCTTGACCATGTCATCAATAAAGCTGGAGAATACCACCATGCATGTGGAAGTTGAGTTCATATGTTAGGGTATTGTAAGAGATCTTACACATTGTATATATATACGTAGCCAGTACCGTCGGTAAGATATACGAAAACTCATTATTCGACCAATCTCTCAGAGAAGGAGAGGTCGATCACTTCTATATATGTTCATGACGATCTTCTGCACTTAATAGTTTTCTTCATTTGCTTACTAGCTAGCTAGCGTGTCGAGTCCTCTCTATACGTAGTGTCGACCAAGCACGGAGATAAGAGAGGACACTTCTCTCTATTAGCTAGCTAACACAATATATGAAACCCCTAAATTAACCCTACAAAGCCCCCCAACCCCCCCCCCTTCAGAAAAAACATAAAAAACTCAGCCTCTGAAATGCTGACGCGTGGAAGCCTTTTGGTCCCGGTTGGTGGCACCAACTGGGACAAAAGGCCCCCCTGCCTGGGCAAGAGGTAGCGGCCACGTGGAGCCCCATTTGTCCCGGTTCTTGGGCTAACCGGGACTAAAGGGTCAGGGCTTTAGTAACGACCCTTTAGTCCCGTTTTTCCGGTTCGGGAACCGGGACAAATGGCCCTCATGAACCGGGACGAATGGGGGTTTTTCTACTAGAGCTAGAGCAAAATTGCCTAGCTCAAAAGATATAAGTGAAGCACATAGAGTATTCTAATAAATCACGATTCATGCGTGTCCCTCTCAAAAGGTGTGTACAGAAAGGATGATTGTGGCAAACTAAAAAGCAAAGAATGTGTATAGAAAGGATGATTGTGGCAAACTAAAAAGCAAAGACTCATATCATACAAGACTCTTGATGTCTGCTAGAACTATGTCGGTATTTCCCCAAAGAGGAAGGGATGATGCAGTATAGCGATGGTTGGTATTTCTCTCAGTGATGAGACAAAGGTTATCGAACTAGTAGGAGAACCTCCTCACACCACGTAAATAGCACCTACACACAAATAACAAATACTTGCAACCCGATGTGTTAAAGGGGTTGTCAATCCCTTTCGGGTACGGCGCCTCAAGATAGGAAAATAACGTGAGGTAAAAGTGGTAGATAAGATAAATGGATCGCGGGACAAATAAATTGCAGCAAGGTATTATGTATTTTTTTGGTTTAATAGATCTGAAAATAAATGCAAAGGAAAATAGATCGCAAAGGCAAATATGATGAAAATAGACTCGGGGGCCATAGGTTTCATTAGTGGCTTCTCTCGAGAAAAATAGCAAATGGTGGGAAAACAATTACTGTTGGGAAATTGATAGAACTTGGAATAATCATGACGATATCCAGGCAATGATCATTATATAGGCATCACATCCAAGATAAGTAGACCGACTCCTGCCTGCATCTACTACTATTACTCCACACATCGACCGCTATCCAGCATGCATCTAGTGTATTAAGTTCATGGAAAATAGAGTAATACAATAAGAACAATGACATGGTGTAGACGAGATCCGTTTATCTATTGCGGAGATATAGATCTCATCTTGTTATCCTTAGTAGCAACGATACATTCGTGTTGGTTCCCCTTTTGTCATTGGGATCAAGTACCGTAAGATCGAACCCACTACAAAGCACCTCTTCCCATTGCAAGATAAATAGAGCAAGTTGGCCAAAGAAACCCAAATATGAGAGAAGAAATATGAGGCTATAAGCAATCATGCATATAAGAGATCAAAGAAGACTCAAATAACTTTCATGGATAAAAACATAGATCTAATCATAAACTCAAAGTTCATCGGATCCCAACAAACACAACGCAAAAACACTTACATCATATAGATCTCCAAGAGACCATTGTATTGATAATGAAGAGAGAGAGAGAGAGAGAGAGGAAACCATCTAGCTACTAACTACGGACCCGTAGGTCTACAAAAAACTACTCATGCATCATCGGAGAGGCACCAATGGGAGTGGTGAACCCCTCGTTGACGGTGTTTAGATTGGATCTGGTGGTTCTGGACTCTGCGGCGGCTCGAATTAATTTTACTCCCCTAGGGTTTATGGAATATTGGGGTATTTATAGAGCAAAGAGGTGGTTCAGGGGGCGCCCAAGGTGGGCACAACCCACCAGGGCGCGCCTGGGCCTCCTGGCGCGCCCTGGTGGGTGCTGCTCCCCTCGAGCCACCCCAGGTGCTTCCTTGGCCCACTGGATGTCTTCTGTCCCAAAACAATCCTCCAGGAGTTTTGTTGCGTTTGGACTTCGTTTGATATTGATTTCCTGTGACGTAAAAACATGCAGAAAACAGCAACTGGCACTGGGCACTATGTCAGTAGGTTAGTACCAAAAATGATATAAAATGACTATAAAATGATTGTAAAACATCCAAGAATGATAACATAACAACATGGAACAATACAAAATTATAGATATGTTGGAGACGTATCAGCATCCCCAAGCTTAATTACTACTTGTCCTCGAGTAGGTAAATGATAAAAATAGAATTTTTGATGTGGAATGCTACCTAACATGTTCAACACATTTCTTTTCTTTATAGCATGGACATATGGACTTTTATATGATTGAAAGCAATGGTCTTGTTTTGACATGAAGACTTTAATACTCAAGCATACCAACAAGCAACCATGTCTTTCAAAATATCAACATTAAAGCAAGTTATCCCTAGCCCATCATTGATCCATTCATGAAACACACTCAAATATTAGCTACACCCAATGCTCAAATACGATCATAGTGCCCCTTAGTTGGTGCTTTATAAGAGAAGCTAGAGACTCAATTTCAAAATAAAAAAATTGCATAAGTAAAAGAAAGTCCCTTCATGGAGGTAAGTAGGGATTTGTAGAGGTGCCAGAGCTCAAAGCTTAAATTGAGAGCTAAAAAATATTTTTGAGAGGCATACTTTTCCCACCAACGAAAACGACTTGGAGCATCCCAACACTTTCAATGCTAGATACATCATAGGCGGTTCCCGAACAGAAAATAAAGT
Source organism: Triticum dicoccoides (assembly GCF_002162155.2). NCBI lineage: Eukaryota > Viridiplantae > Streptophyta > Magnoliopsida > Poales > Poaceae > Triticum > Triticum dicoccoides. Next base: position 118,500,745 of record NC_041385.1, read on the forward strand.
TTATTCCTTTTTCCACCATTACTTTCACTTTCCATGGCTAAGCGTATCCATAGGTTCCCTCCACACAAAAACTTTCCAAGAAATTTATTATTTGAAAACATAAATTAAATTCTTTTTCATTTCGGGACTAGGCATCTCTAATACCTTTGTCGTACTCTTGTGCAATGACAAGTGAATAAACACTCATCATGAGAATAACACATCTAGCATGGAAAATATTGGCTACCCTTTACCGCCTCGCGAGCAGTAGAGCACACAAAAGAGAAATTTATTTTGAAAATTAGAGATGGCACATGCAAATTTGCTTAGAACGGCATGGAAATACCGCATATAGGTAGGTATAGTGGACTCATATGGCAAAACTGGTTTAAAGGGTCTTGGATGCACAAGTAGTGGTCATGCTTAGTCCAAAATGAAGGCTAGCAAAAAGATTGAGAAGTGACCAACCAAAAAGTGAAAAATCTCGTACCCAAGCATTAAGCATAAGTAACACCAAATAATGCACCATAAGTAGGATATAAATTTTATTGCATAACTATTGACTTTCATGCTTGCAAAGGGAATCACAAACCTTAACATCAATGTTCTTACTAAAGCACAATTAATCATCAACATAACTCAGATATCATATCGTCATATCTCAAAACCATTACAAAGAATCAAGTTTATTTTGTCCAATTATCTTCATGGAAGTTTTTATTATATCCTCCTTGGATATCTATCACTTTGGAACTAATTTCATATGTTGCTTTTGATAAGCTCAAACAAATATAAGTGAAGATCATGAGCATAATTTTGTTCTTTTTATCAAAATATTTTTAAGTGAAGCAAGAGAGAATTTCTTAAAATATTACAAACTCCCACATAAATCTAAGTGAAGAATGAGAGCATTTCTTCAAAAATAAGAAAGCACACCGTGGTCAAAAAGATATAAGTGTAGTACTAGAGCAAATCCATGGCTCTAAAAATTTAAGTGAAGCATAGGAGCAAGCATAATATAATTTTCGGCTCTCTCAAAAAGGTGTGTCCAGCAAGGATTCAACACTTAAGACACAAAGCAAAACAAGAAAAAACTCATATCATACAAGACGCTCCAAGCAAAACTCATATTATGTGACGAATAAAAATATAGTTTCAAATAAAATACCGATGGTTGTTAGAAGAAAGCGGGGATGCCACTCGGGGGGATCCCCAAGCTTAGTTTCTTGCTACTTCTTTGAATATTATCTTGGGGTGCCTCAGGCATCCCCAAGCTTAGCCTTTTCATATCCTTATTCCTTCATCCATCGTAAGATAACCCAAAACTTCAAAACTTCAATCACACAAAACTCAAACAAAACCTTCGTGAGATCCATTAGTATAAGAAACCTATTCTTATTTTTTTTGCATTATATATACTGTATTCCAACTTTTCTATGGCCAAATCTCATCAAATAAAACCATAGAATCATCAAAACAAGCACACAACACAAAGAAAACAGAATCTGTCAAAAACAGAACAGTTTCTAGCAATATGAATATTTCGAATACTTATGTACCTCCAAAAATTCTGAAATAAATTGGTGGACGTGAGGGATTTGTCTATTAATCTTCTGCCAAAAAGAATTAACTCAAAAGCAATCTTCTGTTAAAACTGACAAATAATCTTGTGAGCGCAAAAAGTTTCTGTTTTTCAGCAAGATCAAATTCAACTTTCACCCAAGTATTCCCAAAGGCCTTGCTTGGGACAAACACTAATTAAAACACAAAAAACACAATCATAATAGTAGTATAATTGTGCTAACACACAATAACAGAAAGCAAAAAGCAAAAACATATTTTATTCATTAGGTTGCCTCCCAACAAGCGCTATTGTTTTACGCCCCTAGCTAGGCATAACGCGTAGGATCTAAGTTTTGTCACTCTTATCCTTGTTTCCCATGGAGGTATTTGTGTCGAGAGGCTTCATAAATAAGACATAAAAAACATTATCCATGGAAACCTTAGCATTATCAAGTTTCTTTTTATCACCCCTTTGATTTCCGACAGTGATCCACGAATAGTGTTGATTAACAACTTTAAAAACTTGTTGGATCATATCTAAAATGGGGACTTCCTTATTAAGATTCTCATCAAAGATTTGGTTATCTCCAAGCAAATGTCTCAAATGATAATCACTATTATAAATAATTTCATCAATCATGGGGTTTTCACGATTCATGCCATAAAAATCAAAGATTTCCCTAGCCTCCTGTATTATGTAGTCAAATTCATTTATCAAAACAAGAGTGGCTAACTTTTTAGCTTTAGGCTCCTTTATAAGGGGCAACTCATAGAACATTCTTTGCAAGGTTGGATGGGTACGAATAAATCTAGTTTCAAGATTCAAAACAAAGGTCAAAATAGCTTCCGCATAATATTTAGTCCTTTTAAGTATAGGAATATCATCAAGACTTAATTTTTCGACACAATTGAAAAATTCTTGGATATGTTCTTTTCCCATAAAATTCAGTTGCCCCAAGACAAAAGTATTGGCACCGAGATAAAGTTTTGATTATAAGCATGAGGAGAATTCAACATGGATTGCAACAAGGAAATACAATCTATCAAAGAACAATTATCATAATTAAAATCCTTCAAATCCAAAAGAGTGGGTTCATCGCTACTTAAAGTTTTGACCTCTCCAACCCCACTTTTATCAATTTTCGCATCAAGATCTATAAAGTCCGAATCATTGGGATGCCGTTTAACTAAAGTTGACTCATCTTCAGTCCCATATTTATCAAGATTTATATTACAAAATAAAGATTCAATAGTAGTCACTTCAATCACTTTAAGATCTTCATCTTTATTTTCAAGAGAAATCGGTTTAGCGGCCATCTTATTAACCAAACTAGTTTGTTTATTGGAAATTTGGCCTACTAAATTTCCAAGATGAGCAAATTGAGATTTAAAACTATAAAATTCTTTAGACATATCATCGAGCTCTATACTAATATACTCCATCATAGTTGTTTGCTCCTTAAGTTCATTCCTAAAGAAAGTATTGTGCTCAAATTTTAAGGACATGAAGCTCGTAGAATTATTTTTAGTTTCTAAAAACTTCCAATAGTAAGGATCAAAGTTATTGGGTTGAGCCATAAAAACAAAAGGCAAACTAGCGCACAAGCGAATAAAGAGGCAAATCTTTTTTAATTTTCTGAAAATGTTTTAGAAGTGGGGGGGGGGAGTAAAATGAGAGGCTAATGGCAAATAATGTAATGAAAGAGATGAGAGTTAATGGTGGGTGCTTGGTAGGCTTGATGTAGATCTCCCCGGCAGTGGCGCCAGAAATTCTTCCTACTACTTCTTGAGCTTGCATTGGTTTTTCCCTTGAAGAGGAAAGGGTGATGCAGCAAAGTAGAGATAAGTATTCCCTCAGTTGAGAACCATGGTATCAATCCAGTAGGAGATAGAAGCAAGTCTCCAATCATGCACCTGCACAAACAATCAAACACTTGCACCCAACGCGATAAAGGGGTTGTCAATCCCTTCACGGTCACTTGCAAAGGTGAGATATGATAGAGATAGGTATAAAAGATTACTAAAATGTAAAACAAAATAAAAGTAAATAAATTCTAGCAAGGTATTTTTGGGTTTTTTGGTTTATAGATCTGAAAATATATGAAGAAAAATAGACCCGAGGGCCATAAATTTCACTAGACGCTTCTCTCTTGAAGGAAAGTAATACGGTGGGTGAACAAATTACTGTTGAGCAATTGATAGAAAAGTGCAAAGTTATGACGATATACAAGGCAATGATTATGCATAGAGGCATCACGTCCATGTCAAGTAGACTGACTCCTGCCTGCATATACTACTATTACTCCACACATCGACCGCTATCCAGCATGCATCTAGAGTATTAAGTTCATAAAGAATAGACTAACGCCTTAAGTAAGATGACATGATGTAAAGGGATAAACTCAAGCAATATGATGAAAACCCCATATTTTTACCATTGATGGCAACAATACAATACGTGTCTCGCTACCCCTACTTTGTCACTGGGTGAAATCATGCAAGGTTGAACCCAAAACTAACCACCTCTCCCATTGCAAGAAAAACCAATCTAGCTGGCAAAACCAAACTGATAATTCAAAGAGAAGATATCAAATCATGTATATAAGAATTCAGAGAAGATTTAAATAATATTCAAAGATAAGCTGATCATAAATCCACAATTCATCGGATCTCGACAAACACACCACAAAAGAAGATTACATCACATAGATCTCCAAGAACTTCGAGGAGAACATTGTATTGAAGATCAAAGAGAGAGAATAAGCCATCTAGCTACTAGCTATGGACCCGTAGGTCTGAGGTAAACTACTCATGCTTCATCGGAAGGGCAATAGAGTTGATGTAGATGCCCTCCATGTTCGAATCCCGCTCCGGCAGGGTGCCGAAAAAGGCCCCAAGATGGGATCTCATGGGAACAGAAGGTTAAGGCGGCAGAAAAGTATTTTGGTGGGCGTTTATGGTGGTTTTGGAATATTTGGGGATTTATAGAGCTAAGAGGGAGGTCCGTGAACTCCTGTGGGTCCCACAAGCCAGGGGCGCCCCCACTAGGGCGCGCCCTGAGGGCTTGTGGAGCCCTCGGCATTCTTTTCACTCAGCCTCCAAGTTCCGTGGATGTCTTCTAGTCCAAGAAAAATCATTGTAAAGTTTTATTTTGTTTGGACTATGTTTGATATTCCTTTTCTGTAAAACTCAAAACAAGGAAAAAATATAAACTGGCATTGGGCTCTAGGTTAATAGGTTAGTCCCAAAAATAATATATAATAGCATATTAATGCATATAAAACATCCAAAACAGATAATATAATAACATGGAACGGTAAAAAATTATAGATATGTTGGAGATGTATCAGGATACATAAACAAATATTGCGTCCCTAGTGAGCCTCTACTAGACTACCTCGTTGATCAAAAGATGGTTAAGGTTTCCTAACCATAGACATGAGTTGTCATTTGATAACAGGATCACATCATTAGGAGAATGATGTGGTGGACAATACCCAACCTTTAGCATAGCATATGATCATTCAGTTTATTGCTACTACTCTCAAATACATGTTTCTTCGACCATGAGATCATGCAACTCCCGGACTCCGGAGGAATGCCTTGTGTGCCATCAAATGTCACAATGTAACTGGGTGATATTGCACTACAGGTATCTCTGAAGGTGTCTGTTGAGTTGGCATGGATCGAGACTGGCATTTGTCACTTTGTATGACGGAAAGGTATCTTTGGGCCCTCTCGGTAATACAACATCACAAGAAGCTCTAAAGCAAAGTGACTAATGATTTAGTGACGGGATGATGTATTATGGAATGAGTAAAGAGAATTGCCGCTAACAATATTGAACTAGGTATGGAGATACCGACGATCGAATCTCGGGCAAGTAACATACCGACAAACAAAGGGAATTTGTTGTCATAAAGGTTCGACCGATAAAGATCTTTATGGAATATGTAGGAACCAATATGGGCATGCAGGTCCCGCTATTGGTTATTGACCAGAGAAGCGTCTCGTTCATGTTTTCATCATTCTTGAACCCGTAGGGTACGCACGCTTAACGTTCGTTGATGATATAGTATTATATGAGTTATGTATGTTTATTGGCCGAATGTGGTCCAGAGTCCAGATGAGATCATGGACATGACGAGGAGCTCCGGAATAGTCCAGAGGTAAATATTGATATATGGGATAATAGTGTTTGGTCTTCGAAAGGGTTCTAGAATTCACCGGAAGGGGTTTCAGATGTTTCCCGAAATGTTCGGGTACGAGAACACTTTATTTGGGCCAAGGGGTAATGCCAACGAGGCTTTAAGGAAGGTGCAAAAGGAGTTTTGCAGAGGCCACGGGTCTAGACACCAGGGACCCTGGTGTCTAGGGCCAGACACCAATGACCCTGGCGTCTGGTCCTGGAGTCCGAGAGGGACTCTTCCCTTGCATGCCAAACCGACTTTGAGGAGGTTCTTTCTCCAAGAAACGATCCTAGGGCTCAACATATAAATAGAGGTGCGGGGCTAGCACCCGAAACAAGTCAAGATTCACCGAGCCATGTGCCGGCAACCCTGCCCCCTCTAGTTTATCCCCTGTCATAGTTTCCGTTGTGCTTGACGACGCCCTGTGGAGATTGTTCCTCACCACCACCGTCACCACGCTGTCGTGCTGCTGGAACTCATCTACTACTTCGCCCCTCTTGCTGGATCAAGAAGGCAAGGACCTCATCGAGATGAACGTGTGCTGAACGCGGAGGTGTTGTACGTTCGGCACTTGATTGGGACGGATCACAAAGGTGTGTGACTACATCAACTGCATTGATAATCGCTTCATCTTAGCAATCTTCAAGGGTATGAAGATGATCTCCCCCTCTCGTAGCTATGCATCTCCATGGATAGATCTTGCATGTGCGTAGAATTTTTTTGTTTTCCATGCAATGTTCCACAACAATCAACACCCGCGTGACGGCGGCAATGAGGGAGGCGCTGTTGTACCTAGGGACAAACTCTGGCCAGCACGGGCTCATCAACGCCACCGTGGCCGCGGCCAGCACTAGCTCGTTGGCGTCGGTGACTCACCCGATTCCCGGCTTCCACATCTACCCGCAAGTATCCTGATTCTCTGGGGAATGCTTGTCACAGGTGAGCGTGGTGGCACCTTCCACGCCCGCGCCTGCTCCCATCGATCTCAACGCCACACCGAAAGCTGGTGGCTCGTCATCCGGTGGGGCGAGGAAACACGCGCGGGAGATGCCAGCCGACATGCTGTCTAGCGCCTACAACCTATTTGACATAATGCCGGTGGCCGGTGATGACGATGTCATGTAGAACATCATCTTTGAGGGTGGAACGGCGGTCGCTGGCACTGCCCCTGGTGTTGGCTACGATCCTGATGAGACATAGAGCCAGGACGATTGAGGGCCGTTCATGCCATCTACCTTCATGCAATATTAGGTTGTCCTGGACCTGGATGGCTTCCCGCTCGACCTCCAGTTTTTGGAGGACTACGGCCTCGAGGAAGAGGATGAGTTGGACATTGTCGAGGAGACTTTGTTCAAGGAAGAGCTCGCCAACCAAGCCATTGTTGGGAATCGCTGCATGGAAAGCAAAAAAATTCTATGCACACACAATGATCTATCCATGGAGATGCATAGCAACGCGGGGGAGAGTGTGTCTACATACCCTCGTAGACTGGAAGCGGAAGCGTTTCACATCGTGGTTGACGTAGTCAAACTTTATTCGCGATCCAACCAATCAAGTACGGAACGCACGACACCTCCGTGTTAAGCACACATTCAGATCGGTGACATCCACGCCTTCTTGATCCAACAACATGACGAGGTAGTGGATGAGTTCCGACAACACGATGGCGTTGTGACGGTGACGGTGAAGTTATCTCCTTAAGGCTTCACCTAAGTACTACGAAAATATGACTGGGAGTGTAAACGGTGGAGGGTGCGCCACACACGGCTAGGCAATTGTGTGTTGTGTGCTAGGCGCCTCCCTCCCACATATATATAGGTGGGGGGAGGGAGGAGCATCCAAAGGAGGCGCCCAAGTAGGAGAAATCCTACTTGGAGTCCCTCCGAAGCCGCGCCACCCTACCATATATAAATGAGGGGGAAGGAAAGAGGGGGGAGGGAAGGAAGGGGGAGTCCTACTCCACACTTTCCTTTCCCTCCCATCTTTCCTTCTCCTCCTCATAGGTCCGGCCTCTACAGGGGCGCACCAGTCCCTTGTGGGCTGATATGTTCCCTCACTTGGCCCATAAGCCCCATATCTTTGCTGGGGGTGCCTGAAACTCCTTTTCGGTGACCCGATAAGTACCCGGTACCCTCCGGAACACTTCTGGTGTCCGAATACCATCGTACTATATATAAATCTTTACCTCTCGACCATTTAGAGACTCCTATTCATGTCCTTGATCTCATCAGGGACTCCGAACAACCTTTTTTCACCAAATCACATAACTCATATAATACTATGTCATCATCGGACGTTAAGCGTGCGGACCCTACGAGTTCATGAACTATATAGACATGACCAAGATACCTCTTCGGTCAATAACAAATAGTGGAACCTGGATGCCCATATTGGCTCCTATATATTCTACGAAGATCTTTTATCTGTCGAACCGTTATGACAACATACATAATTCCCTTTCACTGCTACAGAATGGTGCTAACACGACACTACGATCAGAGACCCTTCGAGAAACTGTGTGCGATGCAATAATCGCAAACGGTGGTGTCAGAGAACCAACAAAAATGTCCAAAACGCTTGTGATGACCGATGCATCAAACACGGTTCCAATTCTATTTGTGTGTGCGATGCAGGGCATACGGTTGATCCAGCAAAACTGTTTGCAATGAGGAAGAACAACAGAAACAGGCAGCCATATCAATGTGTGTGCGATATACGGCATAAAGTTCCCTCCGATGAACTGTGTGCTATTAGGGAATGCAACAGAAACAGTCAGCCAAATCAAGGTGTGTGTGATATACGACATATGGTTCACTCGGACAAACTATTTTCGATTAGGCAAGAGAACAAAAACGGTTCATCTTAACAAGATGTGTGTGATATGCGGCATTTGTGATCAGCCAAAAGAACAGAAACGATTCGTGTAAACCAGATGTGTGTGATACGCAGCAAACAACCCACTCGGATGAACTGTTTGCGATGAGAAATTATAACACAGACAGTTACTATAGTAAGTTCGTGCGCGATTCTGTTCATATTAAAAACTTTAAAAAATTCAAACTAGTTGCTTGCGTATAAACAATTATCAAAAAGTAACGAGACAGACCTTCTTCAAGCTAATCAACATGTGTTCAAAAAACAAAAAATGTCAAAAATTACAAAACAAAGACCTCGATATTAACTAGATGGGATGGGTCGGTACGAAGGTTTATAATACAAAGGTGTATAATAAACCTTTGCAGTTGCCCATCCAACTAGTTAACATTTTGTCCAATTCCCATCCGGTCACCCATCTCATGACTACTCCAACCTCAGCACACTTAACTTGGGAGTTCTGTTAGATGAGCTATCGGTAGGGAAGCTGGTCCTTACTGTTGTAGATCCCTCTTTGCAGCCTTTATTGCGCAACACAATGGAAACGGTTCAACTGAACAGTATGTGTGTGATACGCGGCAAACAAGTCCGTGATCAGAAATGTGTGCGAAGACCAATAATAACACAGATGATTGCTGTTAATAAGCCGTGTGATTTGCTCTGTCTACATAAGAATAACATGTGTATATATATAACTGAAATAAACATCCAATTACATAAGTGACTATACAGATCATTCGCACACGCCTCAATAAACAATTCCATGCATTCTAAAGTAGGATAAACGTCCGTCTAGTCATCTACTTCTTGTGACGCTCCCGCCACTGCTCTGTGGCTCGATCCCACGGCTAGGTAATGAACAAGACACTTCCTCATGTCAACGATCCGCCTGTACATCTCGTACCTTGTGTATGAGTCATTAGTCGCGTACTTGACGTGTTCTTCATCCAGTCTCTAATGCCAAACATTGTGCCAGGTGTCCCTGTCCTTCTTGCTCTCATCCTTCATCTTCATGTAGTAGGGCGACGATGGCCGAGGCGAGGTCAACCAGGGAGTTTAGTTTGTTCTTAGCGCTGCCCCATACCTTGTAGTGGTCCTGGATTTTGATAAGATTCGGGCATTTCAAGCCCGAAACCTTGAGCGCTTTTAGATCGTTGGTGGTGTCCACTGCAACGAACTTGTAGTCAGAGCTCTTGATAAAACTGGAGAAACGCTTGCAAGGCCTTGTGGCCAGGTGTTAGTGGTAGACGAGGACGTCATGTTGCATGCACAACTGGGCCACGACAACCTTCTGATCGTGCTCGGCGCAACCAATGGTGTACTCGAGGTCAAAGCCGACCACTTGGTACTTGTCCTCGGCAAGGAACTGCTGCATAGTTTGGATGGAGCTCTCCACTGACACCGGGTCGTTCATGTACACCACCGAGAGGGCCTTCCCCCTCATGTGGGTGTCCACTATGTGATGCGTGGTGAACTGTCCACCTTTGTCAGCGGTGGCCACTAGGAGCGCCATTGGATCCACGGGGATCCCATTGGAACTGCTGGATGTCCTCTTTGTATGTGTTGTGGTGGAGGTGCTTATTGTGTTGTGTGACGCGAGAGACGAAGGTAAATGGCCGCAGGAATAAATGGGGGCTGGGCGGCCTGGATTCTCGGCGCGTCTGCATGGCAGTTTTTGCATTGGGTAACTGCATTGTGGAGCCGCGCCCAGCGCACCCGCATGCACACGAACGTGCATGATCATGTGCCGGCCCCAAACACTGGAAGCGCGCGTGGAGGGACGAGGGCAGAGCACCCGGAGGGATGCGAGAGGGCAGAGCGCGCACGGTGGGACGCGAGCAGAGCGCGCCGCGGCCGCCTCAACCGCAAGCAACCACACGCATAAAGCAGTTGAACACACAGGAAATGGTCGCCTACAAGCCGGCCGACACTTGTGTCACTGCGTAGAGAGCAGCCTTGTGCTACTACCTCCGTCTTGGTCTATAGTCCCATTTACAGTATGTGCCATACTTTGCCCTCAAATTTAACCAACAAAATGTTAATGCATGTTATAAAAATTATATAATTGGAATCTATGTTCAAATACGAATCCAACTATATAATCTTTGGCGACATGCATTCATATTTTATTAGTTAAATCCTACTTATAAACTAGGACGGGTGTATAGTAGGTAATTCAATCACAAATGTTTTTTTATTAACCGTATGTGTACGTGGCCTTTCGTCCTCCTCACGCACGTCTTGTCACCCCGCTGCCGCAGACAGCTTATAGCGCAAGCTGGCGAAGCGCGCGGGTGCGTTCTTTCGGCCAAACGGTGGCGCCAATGAATCATCGGTGAGCCCGTTCCTGTACAACCTCGTAGGTTCCCGCGCAAGCTTCCCACCCGAATGGGTGTAATCCCCCAAAATCTCAATGCTTACCGGCCTGCTATAAAAACCCTCACGGCTAGCGAGTCATGTGTCACATTTTCCCCTCCCTCCCTGTAGCTTATCTCGTATGCTTCTCCCACAATCGCCAATGACACCAGTCCGTCGTGGTCGCTCAGCCACTCCGCCGTCATCAGACGATAGCTCCAGCTAGGAGGCTACACCGCGGCAGCGGCACAGTCCTCGGTGTAGTGTAGTGCGCGTGGCGTCCCTGTTGGGTTTGCGTGGAACACCCACCACACACTTCACCGCCGGTGCCCGTCGGGAGCTGTTGCCGGCCGCCGTTGCCGCCACAGCACCGTCAAAAGCCAGGTCAATCGGCCGCTCCGCAGCCCGAAGGCGGCAGGTGGCCGTCATGGCCGCCACCCCACTGCCGGCCATCATGGCCATCACCCGCTCCGCCACCGTGGCCCGAAGGCGGGAGGTGGTGGTCGTGGCTGCCACCCCATCATCGGCCGCCCTGGCCGCCAGCCCACCGTCGACCGCCGGGGTCATCACCCGCTCCGCCACCATCACCCGAAGGCGGGAGGCGGAGGTGGATGCCAGCACGTGCGTCAGCGACCTTGCGCGCTACACCAAGTTCCTGCGGGAGGAGGAGGGGCGCCTCGTTGAGCATGCAAATAGCCTTACTGCCGCCTTGTCCACGACACACGCTGCCTCAGAGGCGAGGAATCAGGAGATCTATGAGGAGAACCACCACTTCGAGAGGGATCGTCTGGAGCGGCAATCGGCGTTTGAGCTGGTGAGAGTCGTCGAACGTGCAGTAGTGGCAGGCACCGTATTGCATTTTTCCAGCTCGTCGGTAGGCTCCTCCTCTTCTGCCTCTTACTAAGCGCGCTCGGCAGAGAAGAGGCTGCCAGAAGTAGTACAAAGCCCCTCTGTAGTAGTAGTATTTGGGTGCTATTTTGTTCAGTTCATCTCACTATAGATGTGGTGGTCGTACTCAAAATTAACTAGTATATAAAGTAGAACTAGCTATTTCAGTACATGGTTGGCAACAATTGGGGAAAATTTTGGTCGGTTTAGCTGTCGAGTTGAACTATTTGTATAAATTAAGCACGGCTGCTTAATCTATGAATGAAATCTATGCTTAATTACTTAATTTTAGTTGGAAAAATTATATAGTGCTAGTGATTTTCAGCTGCATATTTTGACAAATCGTAGTATTACAAGGTTGACAAATGGCAATGTTACTAGATCAACAAATGTCAATCTTTCAAGTTTGACAAATGGTAACATACCCAATATGACAGATGCAAATCTTACCAAATTGTTTGTAAGTGGTTGCACACGGGTCATCCGAAACAAATCGTTTGCATTGAAGAGATGCAAAAATCCTGCTCTCGCTTTGCATACAGGTGTTCTATCTAAAACGTTTGCAATCAACAGCTGCACAAATCCTGCTCGGCACATTTTCCCTTGATTTCCTGGGGAAGCTCTTGGTTTTGCATATGGGTGTTCTAACTAAAACGTTTCCGATCGAGATACAATATTAAACCCAAGAAAAAAAAATCTGGCGGTGACGGAGGCGGCGTGCCGCGCCGTCCTTGTCGCAGTCATCCTCCGGGACGCCGTTGTTGAAGTCTTCAAGGAAGATCGGAATGTTCTTCACTTGTAAATCAAACATCATGTCATTGCGCGATCGACGGGCGGGGCGCGGGAGGACGGCAGCTGGCGGCGCTGAGAGGCAGCGGTCGACGGCGGTGTCCCATGCCGCTGAGGGGGGCGCGTGCACGGACATGGGCGCGGCGGGTGCAGCCAAACGCACGGGGACCAGCGCCGCGGTGGCTGGAGAGGCGCGCACGGGCACGGGCGCTGGCGCTGGCATGTGCACGAGCTCGCGCGGGTCCATGGAGACATCGGTGACGCCCGCAGCTTCTAGCTCTGGGATAGTGCTCGGCGGCCAGCCCATCAATGCTATGGCGATGGTCGCTGGCGCGGGCGCGGGGATGGGAGCTAGGACAGGAGCGGGGGCAGCAACAGCCGCGGCCAGCTCATTCTGGGCCATGTCCATGAGGCCCCATTCCTCCTTATTTTCTATCTCCTCTGGCTCGGAGTCGACTTCACCAAACTTGGAGACTAGTGGCAGATGATCCTTCTGCGCCATGGCTTTGGTGGAGGTCTGTGAGACGGAGGGGAATGGGAGGCGAATAGTAAGGCCACCTGTATTAAGCAGCAGCTCAGGCGCCATTAATGGAGAGGAAGGCAGGCGGCCATGGAAATCAAAGGGCTCAATTTCGAGTGAGCATGCGCAGCGTACAGCTCGCATGCTTCCCGGTGAGCCTGCACATTGGAGGACAGCTTGCACGCCTCTTGGTCAGCCTGCGCACCGGACTCGCTCGCACGCCTCCCGTTTAGTCAAGCAGCTGTCCGCACGGCACCTCCTATAGCCATTAGAACGAAGACACGTGGCGTCACGTGAATGGTTAACATAACGCACACGATTTGTATTATACAAATGTTTGCGAGGTTAGAGTGGCAGCTATTTGTTTGAAAATGCCTTTGTTGGCTGTTATTTGAGTGCGTCTTCTCTCAAAATGGACACGAAAAATAGCACAACATGTCGGGTGCCATTCCATAATAGCATGCCAAGTTTCATGAATTTCAGACGAGTTTTGGATTTGCTAGAATTTAAAAACAAAGTATCTCAACATTTTGCCCCCAATCAACAGTGCCCTAGTGTTCGAAATTCATTCCCATTTCTTGCATGGGACCTAAGCATGCACCCAAGGAAAAAGATTTGATTTTTCAACCAACTTATATGCACTATAGCATGTGCATGTAGTTCAAATTTGAATTATGCGCATAAATGCATAGAAAACCTAGTTGATGTATAAAAATGTCCAAACGAACCCCGAAAAATTGCAAAATTTAACACAACACTCCTGTTGTTCTAAGTTGACACAAGAAAAAATTTGAAAGCAATAAGAGGCAGTGGATATCATTTCGTCCCCGAAGGTGGGACATTCCTACCGAAACCATCAGGCTTGTTGTGAGAAGCTCTGGTTTGTGAGAAGCTTATACCCAAACCTGCCCCAAATGGGACAAAAAAATTACCACGGCATGTCGATGCCGCCCCATGATAGCATGCCAAGTTTCATGAATTTCACACGAGTTTTGGATTTACAAGAATTTAAAAACCAGGAATCTCAATGTTTGCAGCTGAGTGACGGTGGCAGGGTGTTTGACACTCATTCCCATTTCTTGCATGGGACCTAAGCATCAACCAAGGACAAAGATTTGATTTTTCAACCAATTTATGTGCATTAGAGCATGTGCATGTAGTTCAAATTTGAATTATGCTCATAAATGCATCAGAAACTCAATTAATGCATAAAAATGTCCAAACAAACCCCAAAATCCAAAAAATTGACACAACACTCCTATTGTTCTATGTTGACACTAGAAATTTTTTGAAAGCAATAAGAGGCAGCGGATATCGTTTCGTCCCCAAAGGTGGGATGTTCCCTACCGAAACCATCAGGCTTGTTGTGAGAACCTTTGGTTTGTGAGAAGCATATCCCCAAACCTGCCCCAAATGGGACAATATTTTTACCATGACATGCTGATGCTGCTCCATGATAGCATGCGAAGTTTCATGAATTTCAGACAAGTTTTGGATTTACTAGAATTTAAAAACCAGGAACTTCAATGTTTGCGGCCGAGTGACGGTGGCAGGGTGTTTGACATTCATTCCCATTTCTTGCATGGGACCTAAGCATGCAACCAAGGACATAAATTTAAGTTTTCAACCAATTTATATGCATTAGAGCATGTGCATGTAGTTCAAATTTGAATTGTGCTCAGAAATGCATTGAAAACGCAATTGATGCATAAAAATGTCCAAACAAACCCCAAAAAATCCCAAAAATTGACACGACACTCCTATTGTTTTGTGTTGACACTAGAAATTTTTTGAAAGCAATAAGAGGCAACGGATATCGTTTCGTCTCCAAAGGTGGGATGTTCCCTACCGAAACCATCAGGCTTGTTGTGAGAGCCTTTGGTTTGTGAGAAGCATATCATCAAACCTGCCCCAAATGGGACAATATTTTTACCATGGCATGTCATTGCCGTTCCATGATATCATGTCAAGTTTCATGAACTTCAGACGAGTTTTCAATTTACTAGATTGTTAAAAGCATGTATCTCAATGTTAGCGGCTAAACGACAGTGTCAAGGTGTTTGACATTCATTCTCATTTTTTGCATGTGACCTAAGCTTACAACCAAGGACAAACATTTGATTTTGCAACCCGTTTTTATGGACTAGAGCATGTGGTTTAATTTTTAATTGTGCACCTGAAATACCTAGAAAACCAAGTTACCGTATAAAAATGTCCAAAGGAACCCTGAACAATTCCAATTTTTTACGACACACATATAGTTACATGTTCACTGCAGATAAAAGGTCTAGCAATTCAAACACCGTCCATTACCGTTGTGACCGCATTCTGTAGTTCAAATCAAAATTAAAAATCAAGTTGATCCCACATAGTTTATTATCACCAACCATGTGAGATGCAGTACAAAATATCCTGGCGCACTGTCGGTGTATAGTACGCCTATGGCTCACGTGAGAAGGTGTGTCGGCTACAGTCCACAGCTGGCATGTCAAGCACACTAGCTCGCTCCCCAAATATCACTTCACTGTTCAATCGTCACCGGTGAAAGATGGGGAAGTGGACCCGCATCGTGAGGGCAACTTTGGCGGCCCACTCCGGCGAGAGCGCGGTCGTAGCCGCCATGCCCGTGCTAACAAGGTGCTTGAGCACGGCTGCAGTCTGCGACCGGGCAGCCATGGCAGCCCAAACGGCCGCTATTGCTTCTCAGGTGGTAGCAGCAACATCTGCCTGGGGGATAGCAGCTGGCGAGAGCGGCACAACAGCTGTCCGTTCCATAGCAGCTGCCTTAGCCCTGATGGAGGCCGCCCACGCCCAGCTCATGGCGGTTACCGCACAAATCGAATGAAGCTTCTCAAACAACAGTCGGCAACCCACAGCCGAAGAGTTGGCAATCACCGAGAGTGTTCGAGCAGCCGTCCGTTCCTCCGCCGCATACCTGCGATGACGGAGCTCGTCCAAGCCCAGATCGCGGTCGCCCATGCCCAGCTCATAGCGGCCTTTTCCAAAGAGATGGCGGACGCGAATGGCGAGATGCTTGCCTAATATGGTGCGATGGATGCCATGGATATCCTTCCCCAGGAGACCGTGGGGCGCGAGCTGGACATGGAGGAGGCGGCGGAGATCGACAAGCACCAGCCATAGTAGTACACTTTGTTTTGTTTAATTAAGAGAGTCGGTCTTTAATTTGTTAGAGTAATGTTTAGGCCAGCTTGCTCTATTTAATTGCTGAACTTGCTCGATTAAGAAGTGTGGGTGTGCTGTAGTCTCCTTTGTGTACCAAATTATGCAATGACGTGGATGAGCACTGTAACCAGGGAAAATTGGAACCAAATTTTTTGACGTTCAAACTCATCGCACACGGGTTAAGCTATCTGAACCATTTGCAATGTTCACATATCGTACACAATTCTGAATAAGGGACCGTGTCTGATGACACTTTGCGTGCCAGTTTTCGCTGAAGCGATTCCAAATTTTCGGCTTTCGCAAAAATATCTACCTCCCCGCCCCCTCCCCCTTACAAAAAGCCACATTTCCCCTATTTCCGCCTTCCTTTCCAAGTTCAAACCTTCACTCATTGCTTGCAGCGCCGCCTCCTCGCCGGCGACCCTCCTTCACGCTGCTTGGCCTCGCCTATCAACGCAGGTAATCCACACCCGAACCCCGATCTCCTCCTCCTTCCACATCCCACATGCCCCGACCGCCGGCGTGAGCGCGCCACCTTTCCACCCAAATCACCGACCCCTCCACCAAATAAGCGTCGTCCTAAGCCATGGTGCATGCAGTATAGCCAGGATCTCAAGGAGCATTTGGCAGCGGAGAAGCAAATCGTGGCCGCACGCGCGGATGAGGTCGTGATGGCTACCATTCATGCCGACCCCCAGATCTTGGAGGAGCACCTTGCCATTTGCTAGCTATGTCGGTTAAGCATGCTCTGTTTACCCGTTGCTTGTGATGCTCCTGCCTTTCCTTAACAAATTCTTGTGAATTATGCTATCTAATTTTACCATGCAATCTATTGCTCCTGTATATATGTTCTATATGCCGTGAAGTGTGGTGCTCACTTATTAACTGTTTGGTTAATTAGTTGTTGTCTTCAGGTAACTGTTTGGTTCAATCCTGTAAATGTGATGTTCAATTCTTCAGGCTGCAATTTTGTATTATCTTCCATGTGAGAAATAAATCGAATTTATCTTTACAAAATACATGAGAAACGAATACAATTGCTATATTTCCAAGTTGTCAAGCATGCTCGGTTTGGTTATACATTGTGCAATGTGGTGTTCAGTTAACATTTGGTTCATTTGTGTTGTGGTGTTTAGTTAACTGTTTGGTTCAATTCTACAATGCAATGTTCAATAGTTGTGGGTGCATTCTGTTATTGTATACCATGTGAGAAGTAAATCGAATTTGGCTGTACTAAATACATGAGAAACAAATACAACTGGTATATTTCTAAGTTGTCAAGCATGCTTGGTTTGGTTATACATTGTGCAATGTGTTGCTCAGTTAACGTTTGGTTCATTTGTGTTGTGGTGTTTAGTTAACCGTTTGGTTCAATTCTGCAATGCGATGTTCAACAGTTGTGGATGCATTCTGTTATTGTATACCATGTGAGAAGTAAATAAAGTTTGGTTGTACTAAATACATGAGAAACAAATAAAATTGCTATATTTCCAAGTTGTTAAGCATGCTTGGTTCGGTTAACTATCTGATCTTCTATTAGCAGTATGTTATATTGTGCAATGTGGTGCTCAGTTAATGTTTGGTTCATTTGTTGTGGTGTTTAGTTAACTGCTTGGTTCAATTTTGCAATGCGATGTCCAATTGTCGTGCTTGGAATTTTGTATTGTTGTGCATGTGAGGAATAAATCGAATTTGGCTGCACTTAATACATGAGAAACATATACAAGTGCTATACTTCCTAGTTCTTAATCCTGCTTGGTTTGCATAAATGGGTTTTCCATGTGGCTTGAATTAATCTGATGAATCTGCAATGTGCTTATTTTTCATCAACATATTTTACTGATAGCATGCGTACCCTTACCTAACCTGATGACTAACTACCTTATATGTGTTGCTGGGAAACAATATAATGGGAAGCACTGAGGTTTACAATCGAGGTTAGCACGTGCATGCTCCGTTGTCTAATAACACATTATTGTGCAATGGCAGGAACCATTCTAATACTTAGGTTTTTAACAATTCGGTCTTGCACATGTAGGTCCTGCTGTCAGAGGTTTGGACCCACTGTCCGACCCTTTTTGCATATGGGGAAATGAGTTGTCCATGAATATCAATCAAGTCAAGAAACTCAGAAAGATTGTTAGGATAAAGAAATTGGCGACAAAAAACAACAAGATCTTTGTCTACACAATGAAGAAGACATCAGTTCACTACAAGATGATATTAGCTATTATACCTTGCCTTTTTTTTATTCCTTTGCCCCATTTCCAATATACAGAAGGTATTTATGCACATCCTTGTTTTCAGGCCTTTCCAAAGTAGTTCATGAATGATTACCTCTCAAACCACCTCTATGGTCAGGAGGCGAGGAAGGTTTTCATACAACACCCACGGTTCAATATTGAAGTGTTCCTGAAGAGGACGAAGGATGGACGGTCAATCATCCACACGCACTGGCCTAAAGTTGCAAAGACCTTCAACATCAATGAAGGCTCAATATTTTCCTTCCGCTTCAGCAGTTTTCCTGATGAGATGCATCTGTCTATGTATCATCTATGATGCTAATTTCGAAAGGTCATGTGAAACTTGGTGCTGGTGCAGTTGTGTTACGGGGTAGCTGAGTGCTGAAGCTATCATGTTGTACTCCGATGTATTTCAATTATGAAATCATGCTTCCTTAATATGGGAATGAAATATATTATGTGTTTAATATGAATGTCAATTATATTAATAAATGGATTATTAATAATAGCACAATTAGCCTGCTAATAGCGAATTAGCCTGCTAATTAGTTTTTGCTATTGCAAATGGTTATTGAGAAAATACAATGGGCGATGCCCTAAGGCAACGCACACAGTTTCTAGGAATAAACCATGTTGGATCGATGAACAATCACACACGACATTCTCTTCAAAACTGTTTGCGTTAGGCCACCTTGCGCAAACGTTTACCGCATAAAAATTGTGTGCGATGGATAGCCTTTGCCACACAGTTTCTTCTACGCACCGTGTGTGATGCATTCAATAACGCAAACGATAAATTTTTTAATATTGTGTGCGATGGGAATGCCATCACAAACGATTTAACGGGGAAAATTGTGTGTGATGTACCTACGAACGGAAACGTTTTCCTTGCAGTGACTGTGCGGGATGTATATACGAATGGATTCACGGGGACTGACTGTATGGGATGTACTTACGACCGGAAATGATTTCGTCTGTATAATTGTATTTTTTGAGAAGTATTGTATGTATAACCGTATTTGGTCGCTAGCCGGTCGAACACGACCTCATTTCGCCAAGCGTGTGTGACAAGAGGGCATATCCCCGACGGTTTCTGGGTCGTGTGGGAAGGACCCCCTAATCGCCCACACTCACTAAGCGATGGTTCCAAATGCCGTCGCTAAAAGGGGTTTTAAACCGTTTGTATAGCACCGATGCGTACCAGTGTTTGTCCATCGGTATGTTACTTGCCCGAGATTCGATCGTTGGTATCTTCATACCTCGTTCAATCTCATTATCGGCAAGTCTCTTTACTCGTTCCATAATACATCACCTCGTGACTAACTCCTTAGTCATTTGCTTGAAAGCTTATAATGTATATTACCGAGAGGGCCCAAAGATACCTCTCCGATACTCAGAGTGACAAATCCTAATGTCGATCCATGCCAACTCAACAAACACCTTTGGAGATACGTGTAGAGCATCTTTATGATCACCCAGTTATGTTGTGACGTTTGATATCACACAAGGTATTCCTCCGGTATCCGGGGGTTGCATAATCAGATAGTTGAAGGAATATGTGTTTGACATGAAGAAATCAATAGCAATAAACTGAACGATCATTATGCTAAGCTAACAAAGAAAGCATTAGCAATAAACTGAGCGATCATTATGCTAAGCTAATGGATGGGTCTTGTCCATCACATCATTCTCCTAATGATGTGATCCTGTTATCAAATGAAAACACATGTCCATGGCTAGGAAACCTTAACCATCTTTGATCAACGATCTAGTCTAGTAGAGGCTTACTAGGGACATGGTATTTGTTTATGTATTCACACATGTATTTAAGTTTCTGATCAATAAAATTCAAGCATGAATAATAAACCTTTATCATGAATAAGGAAATATAAAATAACAACTTTATTATTTCCTCTAGGGCATATTTCCTTCAGTCTCCCACTTGCACTAGAGTCAATAATCTTGTTCACATCACCATGTGATTAACACCCATAGTTCACATCGCCATGTGATCAATACCCAAAGAGTTCACTAGAGTCAATAATCTAGTTCACATCACCATGTGATTAACACCCAAAGAGTACCAAGGTGTGATCATGTTTTGCTTGTTAGATAAGTTTAGTCGACGGGTCTTCCACATTCAGATCCGTATGTATTTTGCAAATTTCTATGTCTACAATGCTCTGCATGGAGCTACTCTAGCTAATTGCTCCCACTTTCAATATGTATCCAGATTGGTGTCAAAGCTTGCATCAACGTAACCCTTTATGACGAACTCTTTATCACCTCCATAACCGAGAAACTTTTCCTTAGTCCTCTTAGGTAACTAAGGATAAATTTTGACCGATGTCTAGTGATCTGCTCCTGGATTACTATTGTACCCCCTTGCCAAACTCATGGCAACGTACACAATAGGTCTGGTACACAGCATGGCATACTTTATAAAACCTATGGCTGAGGCATAGGGAATGACTTCCATTCTCTCTCTATCTTCTACCATGGTTGGGCTTTGAGTCTTACTCAACTTCATACCTTGCAATGCAGGCACAGACCCTTTCTTTGACTGATCCATTTTGAACTCCTTCAAAACTTTGTCAAGGTATGTGCTTTGTGAAAGTCCTATTAAGCGTCTCGATCTATCTCTATAGATCTTGATGCCCAATACATAAGCAGCTTCACCGAGGTATTTCATTGAAAAATTCTTATTCAAGTATCCTTTTATGCTATACAAAAATTCTATATCATTTCCAATCAACAATATGTCATCCACATATAATATCAGAAATGCTACAGAGCTCCCACTCACTTTCTTGTAAATTCAGGCTTCACTGAAAGTCTGTGTAAAACCATATGCTTTGATCACCTCATCGAAGCGTATATTCCAACTCTGAGATGCTTACACCAGTCCATAGATGGATCGCTGGAGCTTGCACACTTTGTTAACACCTTTAGGATAGACAAAACCTTCTAGCTGCATCATATACAACTCTTCTTTAAGATATCCATTAAGGAATGCAGTTTTGACGTCCATTTGCCATATTTCATAATTATAAAATGCGGCAATTGCTAACATGATTCGGATAGACTTAAGCATCTCTACGGGCAAGAAAGTATCATCGGAATCAACCCCTTGAGCTCGTCAAAAACCTTTTGCGACAAGTCGACCTTGGTAGACAGTAACATTACCATCAACGTCAGTCTTCTTCTTGAAGATCTGTTTATTCTCTATGGTTTGCCGATCATCGGGCAAGTCCACCAAAGTCCACATTTTGGTCTCATATATGGATCTTATCTCATATTTCATGGCCTCAAGCCATCTGTCGGAATCTGGGCTCATCATAGTTTCTTCATAGTTCGTAGGTTCGCCTTGGTCTAATAACATGACTTCCTGGATAGGATTACCGTACCACTCTGGTGCGGATCGTGTTCTGGTTGATCTATGAGGTTCTGTAGTTACTTGATCCAAAGTTTCATGATCATCATCATTAGCTTCCTTTCTAGTTGGTGTAGGCATCACAGGAATAATTTTCTCTGATGTGCTACTTTCTAGTTCGAGAGAAGGTAGAATTACCTCATCAAAGTTCTACTTTCCTCCCACTCACTTCTTTCGAGAGAAACTATTTCTCTAAAAAGGATCCAAACTGAGCAACAAAGATCTTGCCTTTGGATTTGTGGTAGAAGGTGTACCCAATAGTTCATTTGGGTATCGTATGAAGACACACTTCTCCATTTGGGTTCGAGCTTATCAGGCTAAAGCCTTTTGACATAAGCGCTGCATCCCCAAACTTTAAGAAACGACAGCTTAGGTTTCTTGCCAAACCATAGTTCATATGGTGTCGTCTCAACGGATTTAGACGGTGCCCTATTTAACGTGAATGCGGGTGTCTCTAATGCATAACCCTAAAATGATACTGGTAAATTGGTGAGAGACATCAAAGAATGCACCATATCTAATAAAGTATGATTACGACATTCGGACACACCATCAAGTTGTGGTGTTCCAGGTGGTGTGAGTTGTGAAACTATTCCAAATTGTTTTAAATGAAGGCCAAATTCGTAACTAAAATATTTGCCTCCGCGATCAGATCGTAGAAACTTTATTTTCTTGCTACGATGATTCTCCACTTCAATATGAAATTCTTTGAACTTTTCAAATGTTTCAGACTTGTGTTTCATTAAGTAGATATACCCATATCTGCTCAAATCATCTGTGAAAGGTCTGAAAATAACGATACATGCCATGTGCTTTTACTCATCGGACCACATACATCGGTATGTATTATTTCCAATAAGTCATTAGCTCGCTCCATAGTTCCGAAGAACAGAGTTTTAGTCATCTTGCCCATGAGGCATGATTCGCAAGTATCAAGTGATTCCAAAATCCCATCTGCATGGAGTTTCTTTATGCTCTTTACACCAATATGATGTAAGCGGCAGTGCCACAAGTATGTCGCACTATCATTATCAACTTTGCATATTTTGGCATCAATATTATGAATATGTGTATCACTACGATCGAGATTCAATAAACCATTCACTTTGGTGTCTGGCCATAGAAGGTTTTATTCATGTAAATAGAACAACAATTATTCTTTGACTTAAATGAATAACCATATTGCAATAAACATGATCAAATCATATTCATGCTCAACGCAAACACCAAATAACATTTATTTAGGTTCAACACTAATCCCGAAGGTAGAGGGAGTGTGCGATGGTGATCGTATCAATCTTGGAATCACTTCCAACACACATCATCACCTCTCCCTTAACTAGTCTCTGTTTATTCTGCAACTATTGTTTTGAGTTACTAATCTTAGCAATTGAACCGGTATCAAATACCCAGGGGGTACTATTAATACTAGTAAGGTACACATCAATAACATGTATATCAAATATACCTTTGTTTGCTTTTCCATCCTTCTTATCCGCCAAGTATTTGGGGGCAGTTCCGTTTCCAGTGACCATTTCCTTTGCAGTAGAGGCACTCAGTTTCTGGATTGGGTCCAGCTTTGGGCTTCTTCATGGGAGCGGCAACTTCGTTGCCAATCTTCTTGAAGTTCCCTCTCTTTCCCTTGCCCTTTTTCTTGAAACTAGTGGTCTTGTTAACCATCAACACTTGATGCTCGTTCTTGATTTCTACCATCGCCGATTTCAGCATTGCAAAGAGCTCGGGAATCATTTTCGTCACCCCTTGCATATTATAGTTCATCCCGAAGTTCTAGTAGCTTGGTGATAGTGACCGGAGAACTTTTTCAATCACTATCTTATCTGGAAGATTTACTCCCACTTGATTCAAGCGATTATAGTATCCCACACATTCTGAACACATGCTCACTGGTTGAGGTATTCTCCTCTGTTTTGTAGGAAAAGTACTTGTTAGAGATCTCATACCTCTCGACGCGGGCATGAGTCTGAAATACCAATTTTAGCTCTTGGAACATCTCATATGCTCCATGGCGTTCAAAACATTTTTGAAGTCCTGGTTCTAAGCTATAAAGCATGATGCACTAAACTATTAAGTAGTCATCATATCGAGCTTGCCAAACGTTCATAACCTCTGCATCTGCTCTTGCAATAGGTCTGTCACCTAGCGGTGCATCAAGGACATAATTCTTCTATGCAGCAATGAGGATAATCCTCAAATCACGGACCTAGTCCGCATTATTGATACTATCATCTTTCAACTTATTTTTCTCTAGGAACATATCAAAAAATAGGGGAGCTACATCGTGATCTATTGATCTACAATATAGATTTTGCAAATACTATGAGGACTAAGTTCATGATAAATTAAGTTAAATTATCAAATTACTAATGAACTCCACTTAAATAAACACCCCTCAAGTTATCTAAGTGATACGTGATCCAAATCAACTAACCCATGTCTGATCATCACGTGAGATGGGGTAGTCATCAATGGTGAACATCTCTATGTTGATCATATGTACTATATGATTCACGTTTGACCTTTCGGTCTCCAATGTTTCGAGGCCATGTCTCTACATGCTAGGCTCATCACATTTAACCAAAGTATTCCGCATGTGCAAGACCGTCTTACACCCGTTGTATGTGAACGTAGAGTCTATCACACCTGATCATCATGTGGTGTCTCGAAACGACGAACTGTAGCAATGGTGCATACTCAGGGAGAACACTTTAACCTTGAAATTTAGTGAAGGGATCATGTTATAATGCTACCATCGTACTAAGCAAAATAAGATGCATAAAAGATAAACATCACATGCAATCAAAATATGTGACATGATATGGCCATCATCATCTTGTGCTTTTGATCTCCATCTCCAAAGCATCGTTATGATCAGCATCGTCATCGGCTCGATCATACGTCTCCAACGTATCTATAATTTTTGATTGTTCCATGCTATTATATTACCCGTTTTGGATGTTTATGGGCTTTACTTTACACTTTTATATCATTTTTGGGACTAACCTACTAACCGGAGGCCCAGCCCCAATTGCTGTTTTTTTGCCTATTTCAGTGTTTCGAAGAAAAGGAATACCAAGCGGAGTCCAAACGGAATGAAACCTTCGGGAGCGATCTTTTTGGAACAAACGTGATCCAGAGGACTTGGAGTGGAAGTCAAGAAACAAGCAAGGCGGCCACGAGGGTGCCCGGCGCGCCCCCCACCCTCGTGGGCCCCTCGAGCGTCCACCGACCTACTTCTTCCTCCTACATATACCCATGTACCCCGAAAACATGAGAAGCGACCACGAAAAACTATTTCCACCGCCGTAACCTTCTGTATCCGCGAGATCCCATCTTGGAGCCTTCGTCGGCGCTCCGCCGGAGGGGCAATCGATCACAGAGGGCCTCTACATCATCTCCAAGGCCCTTTCGATGAATTGTGAGTAGTTTACCACAGACCTTCGGGTCCATAGTTATTAGCTAGATGGCTTCTTCTCTCTTTTTGAATCTCAATACAAAGTTCTCCTTGATCTTCTTTGAGTTCTATTTGATGTAACTCTTTTTGCGGTGTGTTTGTCGAGATCCGATGGATTGTGGGTTTATGATCAAGTTTATCTATGAGAAATATTTGAATCCCCTCTGAATTCTTTTATGTGTGACTAAGTTATCTTTGCAAGTATCTTCAAATTATTAGTTTGGTTTGGCCTACTAGATTGATCTTTCTTGCAATGGGAGAAGTGCTTAGCTTTGGGTTCAATCTTGCGGTGTCCTTTCCCAGTGACAGCAGGGGCAGCAAGGCACGTATTGTATTGTTGCCATCGAGGATAAAAAGATGGGGTTTATATCATATTGCATGGGTTTATCCCTCTACATCATGTCATCTTTCTTAATGCGTTACTCTGTTCTTTATGAACTTAATACTCTAGATGCATGCTGGATAGCGGTCGATGTGTGGAGTAATAGTAGTAGATGCAGAATCGTTTCGATCTACTTGTCACGGACGAGATGCCTATATACTTGATCATGCCTAGATAATCTCATAATTATTCGATTTTCTATCAATTGCTCGATAGTAATTTGTTCACCCATCGTAATAATTATGCTATCTTGAGAGAAGCCACTAGTGAAACCTATGGCCCCCGGGTCTATCCCTTATCATATAAGTTTGCCATCTACTTTTATTTGCATCTTTACTTTTCCAATCTATATCATAAAATACCAAAAATATATTTATCTTATCATATTATCTCTATCAGATCTCACTTTCGCAAGTGGCCGTGAAGGGACTGACAACCCCTTTATTGCGTTGGTTGCGAGTTCTTGTTTGTTTGTGTAGGTGCGTGGGACTTTTGAGGCGCCTCCTACTGGATTGATACCTTGGTTCTCAAAAACTGAGGGAAATACTTATGCTACTACTGCTGCATCACCCTTTCCTCTTCAAGGAAAACCAACGCAATCTCAAGACGTAGCAAGAAGGATTTCTGGCGCCGTTGCCCGGGAGGTCTTCGCTCAAGTCAAGACATACCAAGTACCCATCACAAACTCATCTCCCTCGCATTTACATTAGTTGCCATTTGCCTCTCGTTTTCCTGTCCCCCACTTCACCTTTGTCGTTTTATTTGTCCTCTCTTTCCCAATCTCCTCTCTCTTTCGCTTGTCTTTTGTATGATCGTCGCTATGGCTAGTTCTCTATCCACTCCTTTGTCTCCCGAGTTTGAAGTTCTTCACTTCAAGCAAAGGCAAGGAGAAAACTTGAAAGATGCTTGGTTTAGGATGATAGAATCTTACCGTAACTGCACTTTAAAGGTGAATTTTAGAATTATTCTTCGCAATTTTTACGTTGGACTAAATATGTCTCATAGACAACTCTTGGATTGTATTGCCAAAGGAAGTTTTATCGAGATTGATCCCAGTATTGCGCATGAAGTCATAGTGGGAATAGTGGGAAAACTACCTCAAAAAGGGGGATCACATCATACCCCAGAGGAAACTCAAGTTTTTGAAAAAAATTGCGAAGTAACAAAAATATTACAAAAGTCCCTTGAACCTCTTAAGAGTGTTAGCGGAAATCTTCACCGCACGAACATGTTGATTACCCTTTGTAATAAGCGGTTGGATTCTTTAGATCTAAAATTTTTTGAGTATGAGGGAAAATGTAAAGAACCTCCCGGATTCGAACAAGACTCCACTAAAAAATTGAAAACTAAAGATGGTAACACTTAGATCTATCCTTGGTTTTATGCCTAGCTAGGGGCGTTAAACAATAGCGCTTGTTGGGAGGCAACCCAATATTAATTTTGTTTCTTGCTTTTTGCTTCTGTTTACTAATAAATTTTGCATCTACCTTGTGTTTAGATGTGTTTTCATGTTTTAATTAGTGTTTGTGCCAAGTAGAACCTATAGGATAACCTATGGTAAGAGTTAATTTGATTCTGCTGAAAAACATAAACTTTGTGCTCACGAGAAAAAAATCAATAAATCACAGAAACGTGATTTTGGGTTGATTATTTTTTCTGTAGATAAATAGACAAATTTCCTAGGACGCCCTATTTTGGTAGGATTTTTAGAGTTCTATAAGTATTCGAAAGTTACACATTGCTACAGACTGTTCTGTTTTTTACAGATTCTGTTTTCTGTGTGTTGTTTGCTTATTTTGATGCATCTATGGCTAGTATGTAGGGGTATGAACCATAGAGAAGTTGGAATACATTAGGTTTAACACCAATATAAATAAACAATGAGTTCATTACAGTACCTTATTTGGTGGTTTTTCTTTCTTGCACTAACGGAGCTTATGAGATTTCCTGTTGAGTTTTGTGTTGTGAAGTTTTCAAGTTTTGGGTAAAGATTTGATGGACTATGGAATAAGGAGTGGCAAGAGTATAAGTTTGGGGATACCCATGGCACCCCAAGATATTCAAGGATAACCAAAATCCTAAGCTTGGGGATGCCCCGGAAGGCATCCCCTCTTTCGTCTTCGTCTATCGGTAAATTTACTTGGAGCTATATTTTTATTCGCCACATGATATGTGTTTTGCTTGGAGCTTCTTGTATGATATTAGTCTTTGCTTTTTAGTTTACCACAATCATCCTTGCTATACACACCTTTTGGGAGAAACCCACTTGATTGTAATTTATTATAATACTCTATGTGCTTCACTTATATCTTTTGAGCTAGATAGTTTTTGCTCTAGTGTTTCACTTATATCTTTTAGAGCACGGTGCTGGCTTAATTTTGTAGAACTTGTTAATCTCTCATAATTCATTTATATTATTTTGATAGTCTCTTATAACAGCATGGTATTTTCTATGGTTATAAAATTGGTCCTAGAATGATGGGCATCCAAGTTGGGTATAATAAAAACTATCATAGGAAGTGAATTGGATGCTGTGATCAATTTGATACTTGATAATTGTTTTGAGATATGGAGGTAGTGATATTAGAGTCATGCTAGTTGGGTGATTGTGAATTTAAAGAATGCTTGTGTTGAAGTTGGCAAGTCCTGTAGCATGCACATATGGTAAAAGTTGTGTAACAAATTTGAAACATGAGGTGTTCTTAGATTGTGCATCCTTATGAGCGGCGGTCGGGGACGAGCGATGGTCTTTCCCTACCAATCTATCCCCCTAGGAGCATGTGCATAGTGCTTGGTTTTTGATGACTTGTAGAGTCCATGGATTATACACACTCTCACCCTTCCATCATTGCTAGCCTCTTCGGTACCGTGCATTGCCCTTTCTCACCTTGAGAGTTGGTGCAAACTTCGCCGGTGCATCCAAACCCCGTGATACGATATGCTCTATCACACATAAACCTCCGTATATCTTCCTCAAAACAGCCACCATACCTACCTATTATGGCATTTCCATAGCCATTCCGAGATATATTGCCATGCAACTTTCCACCATTCCGTTCATCATCATGACACGCGTCATTATTGTCATATTGCCTTGCATGATCATGTAGTTGACATCGTATTTGTGGAAAAGCCACCATGCATAATTTTTCATACATGTCACTCTTGATTCATTGCCCATCCCGGTACACCGCCGGAGGCATTCATATAGAGTCATATCTTGTTCTAGTATTGAGTTGTAATTCATGAGTTGTAAATAAATAGAAGTGTGATGATCATCATTATTAGAGCATTATCCCCAAATAAAAAAAAGAGAAAGGCCAAATAAAAAAGAGAAAGGCCAAATAAAAAAAGGCCAAATAAAAAAGGCCCCAAAAATAAAATAAAAATAAAAAGGGGGCAATGTTACTATCCTTTTCCACACTTGTGCTTCAAAGTAGCACCATGTTCTGCATATAGAGAGTCTCATATGTTGTCACATTTATATACCAGTGGGAATTTTTCATTATAGAACTTGGCTTGTATATTCCTACGATGGGCTTCCTCAAAATGCCCTAGGTCTTCGTGAGCAAGAAAGTTGGATGCACACCCACTAGTTTCTTTTGTTGAGCTTTCATACATTTATAGCTCTAGTGCATCCGTTGCATGGCAATCCCTACTACTCATGTTGACATCAATTGATGGGCATCTCCATAGCCCATTGATTATCCTCGTCAATGTGAGATTTCCTCCTTTTTTGTCTTCTCCACACAATCTCCATCATCATATTCTATTCCACCCATAGTGCTATATCCATGGCTCACGCTCATGTATTGCGTGAAAGTTGAAAAAAGTTTGTGATTATTTAAGTACGAAACAATTGCTTGGCTTGTCCGGGGGTGTGCAAGATGAGAGCATTTTTGTGTGACGAAAATGAAGCATGACCTAACTATATGATTTTGTAGGGATGAACTTTCTTTAGCCATGTTATTTTGAGAAGACATGATTGATTTGATTAGTATGCTTGAAGAATTACTATTTCTTATGTCAATATGAACTTTTATTTTGAATCATTTGGATCTGAACATTCATGCCACAATAAAGAAAATTACATTGAGAATTATGCTAGGTAGCATTCCACATCAAAAATTCTGTTTTTATCATTTACCTACTCGAGGAAAAGCATGAATTAAGCTTGGGGATGCTTGATACGTCTCCAACGTATCTATAATTTTTTATTATTCCATCCTATTATATTAACCGTTTTGGATGTTTATGGGCTTTACTTTACACTTTTATATCATTTTTGGGAGTAACCTACTAACCGGAGGCCCAGCCCGAATTGTTGTTTTTTGCCTATTTCAGTGTTTCGAAGAAAAGGAATATCAAACAGAGTCCAAAC
Source organism: Triticum dicoccoides (assembly GCF_002162155.2). Taxonomy (NCBI): domain Eukaryota; kingdom Viridiplantae; phylum Streptophyta; class Magnoliopsida; order Poales; family Poaceae; genus Triticum; species Triticum dicoccoides. The sequence goes on from NC_041385.1 coordinate 118,530,997, forward strand.
AGAATGAAACCTTCGGGAGAAATCTTTTTGGAACAAACATGATCCAGAGGACTTGAACTGGAAGTGAAGAAACAAGCGAGGCGGACACGAGGGTGTCCGGCGCACCCCTTACAGGTGGGCGCCCCCCCCCCCCACCCTCGTGGGCCCCTCGATCATCTACCGACCTACTTCTTCCTCCTACATATACCCATGTACCCCGAAAACATCATAAGAGACCACGAAAAACTATTTCCACCACCGTAACCTTCTGTATCCGCGAGATCCCATCTTGGAGCCTTCGCCGGCGCTCCGCCGAAGGGGGAATCGATCACAGAGGGCCTCTACATCATCTCCAAGGCCCTTCCGATGAGTTGTGAGTAGTTTACAATAGACCTTCGGGTCCATAATTATTATCTAGATGGCTTCTTCTCTCTCTTTGAATCTCAATACAAAGTTCTCCTTGATCTTCTTGGAGATCTATTCAATGTAACTCTTTTTGCGGTGTGTTTGTTGAGATCTGATGAATTGTGGGTTTATGATCAAGTTTATTTATGAGAAATATTTGAATCTCCTCTGAATTCTTTTATGTGTGATTAAGTTATCTTTGCAAGTCTCTTCGAATTATCAGTTTGGTTTGGCCTACTAGATTGATCTTTCTTGCAATGGGAGAAGTGCTTAGCTTTGGGGAAGCAAGGCACGTATAGTATTGTTGACATCGAGGATAAAAATATGGGGTTTATATCATATTGCATGAGTTTATCCCTCTACATCATGTCATCTTTCTTAATGCGTTACTCTGTTCTTTATGAACTTAATACTCTAGATGCATGCTGGATAGCGGTCGATGTGTGGAGTAATAGTAGTAGATGCAGAATCGTTTTGATCTACTTGTCACGGACGTGATGCCTATATACATGATCATGCCTAGATAATCTCATAATTATTCGCTTTTCTATCAATTGTTCGACAATAATTTGTTCACCCACCGTAATAATTATGCTATCTTGAGAGAAGCCACTAGTGAAACCCATGGCCCCAGGTCTATCCCTTATGATATAAGTTTGCCATCTACTTTTATTTGCATCTTTACTTCTCCAATCTATTTCATGAAATACCAAAAATATATTTATCTTATCATATTATCTCTATTAGATCTCACTTTCGCAAGTGGCCGTGAAGGGATTGACAACCCCTTTATTCGTTGGTTGCGAGTTCTTGTTAGTTTGTGTAGGTGCGTGGGACTTTTAAGGAGCCTCCTACTGGATTCATACCTTGGTTCTCAAAAACTGAGGGAAATACTTAGCTACTATTGTTGCATCACCCTTTCCTCTTCAAGGAAAACTAACGCAAGCTCAAGACGTAGCACTCGTCACCTTCATCTCCATCATTGCGTCATGGTCGTCTCGTCAACTATTGCTAACTCATAGAGATAAAATAAAGCAATTACATGGCGTTTGCATTTCATACAATAAAGAAACCATAAGGCTCCTGTCGGTTGCCTGATATCTTAACAAACATGATAATCTCATACAATAACGTATATCACATCATGTCTTGACCATATCACATCACAACATACCCTGCAAAAACAAATTAGACACCCTCTACTTTGTTGTTGCAAGTTTTACGTGGCTGCTACGGGTTTCTAGCAATAACCGTTCTTATCTATGGCAAAAACCACAATGGTGGTTCGTCAAGTTTGTTGTTTTAACCTTCTTCAAGGACCGGCCATAGTCAAATTTGATTCAACTAAAGTAGGAGAAACAGACACCCACCAGCCACCTTTATGCAAAACTAGTTGCATGTTAGTCGGTGGAACCAGTCTCATGTGCGTGGACATGTAAGGTTGGTCCGGGCCGCTTCATCCCATAATACCGCCGAATCAAAATAAGACGTTGGTTGCAAGCAGTATGACTATCACCGCCCACAACTCTTTGTGTTCTACTCGTGCATATCATCTAGACATAGACATGGCTCTGATACCACTATTGGGGAATCATTGCATGGAAAACAAAAAAAAATTCTACTCACATGCAATGATCTATCCATGGAGATGCATAGCAACGAGGGGGAGAGTGTGTCTACGTACCCTCGCAGACTGTAAGCGGAAGCGTTTCACAACGCGGTTGATGTAGTCAAACTTTCTTGGCGATCCAACCAATCAAGTATCAAACGCACGACACCTCCACGTTCAACACACGTTCAGCTCGGTGATGTCCACACCTTCTAGATCCAGCAAGACGGCAATGTAGTGGATGAGTTCCGACAACATGACGGCGTGGTGATGGTGACGCTGAAGTTATCTCCGCAGGATTTCGCCTAAGGACTACGAAAATATGACCAGGAGTGTAAACGATGGAGGGGGGCGTCACACACGGCTAGGCAATTGTCTGTTGTGTGCTAGGCGCCCCCTCCCACATATATATAGGTGGGAGGGAGGGAGGAGCAGCCAAAGGAGGCACCCAAGTAGGAGGAATCCTACTTGGAGTCCCGCCCAAGCCGCGTCCCCCTTTCCATATATAAACGAGGGGGGAGGAAGGAGGGGGGAGAGGGAAGGAAGGGGGAGTCCTACTCCACAATTTCCTTTCTCTCCCCTCTTTCCTTCTCCTCATAGGGACGACCTCCATAGGGGCGCACCAGCCCCTTGTGGGCTGGTGTGTTCCCTCACTTGGCCCATAAGGCCCATATCTTTGTCGGGGGTGCCCGAAACTCCTTTCCGGTGACCTGATAAGCACTCAGTACCCTCTGGAACACTTCCGGTTTACGAATACCATCGTACTATATATCAGTCTTTACCTCTCGACCATTTTGAGACTCCTCGTCATGTTCGTGATCTCACCTGGGACTCCGAACAATATTGGTAACCAAATAACATAACTCATATAATACTATATCGTCATCGAACATTAAGCGTGCGGACCCTAGGGGTTCGAGAACTATGTAGACATGATCGAGACACCTCTCCGGTCAATAACCAGTAGCGGAACCTGGATGCCCATATTGGCTCCTACATATTCTACAAAGTTCTTTATCGGTCGAACTATTATGACAACATACATAATTCCCTTTGCCCATCGGTATGTTACTTGCCCGAGATTCAATTGTCGGTATCTTCATACCTAGTCAAATCTCATAACCGGCAAGTCTCTTTACCCGTTCCGTAATACATCACCTCGTGACTAACTCCTTAGTCATTTTCTTGCTAGCTTATGATGTGTATTACCGAGAGGGCCCAGAGATACCTCTCCGATACTCGGTGTGACAAATCCTAATTTCGATCTATGCCAACTCAACAAACACTTTGGAGATACCTCTAGAGCATCTTTATGATCACCCAGTTACGGACGTTTGGTAGCACACAAGGTATTCCTCCGGTATCCGGGAGATGCATAATCTCATAGTCAAACGAATATGAATTTGACATGAAGAAGGTAATAGCAATAAACTGAATGATCATTATGCTAAGCTAATGGGTGGGTCTTGTCCATCACATCATTCTCCTAATGATGTGATCCCGTTATCAAATGACAACACATGTCCATGGTTAGGAAACCTTAACCATCTTTGATCAATGAGCTAGTCTAGTAGAGGCTTACTAGGGACACATTATTTGTTTATGTATTCACACATGTATTTAAGTTTCTGATCAATACATTTCTAGCATGAATAATAAACCTTTATCATGAATAAGGAAATATAAAATAACAACTTTATTATTTCCTCTAGGGCATATTTCCTTCAGCCGTCGGGGCGAAGGCGAAGCGCAAGAGCAGGCGGACGAAGGCATACACGAGGCCGAAGACATGCTTCTTTGTGAGTGTTGGAGGGACATTGGCCAAGACCCAAGACCTGCGCTGAACAAAAGGCATCAACCTTTTGGAGTCGTGTCTAACGCGAGTTCCATGAACGCAAGAAGTTTCCGGCGTACAAAATTCAAAGCACGCACGGGTGTGTGTCCATCTCGAAGCGATGGAAGGTGATCCAACAAGAGTGCAACAAGTTTTGTGCCACTCTTGCGAGCGTCAAGGCACGCCCCGCGAGCGGCATCGGCATGCAAGACACGATATGCATGCAAGCGCCCCTCTTTGTGTCATTCCGTTTATACTTACATGTTCATTTTCATATCCATTAGCCAATATGCTTTCATGCAATTCATTTGTAGGCATTCCAAGCTTTAGAGGCCAACGTCCAACACGAGGCAAACCTTCAACCTCTCCCATTGTTGGAGGGTCATCAAAGACGAGGAGAGTTCAAGGCGCAATTTGCCGCCCTTGTAGCGCATGGGGGGAAGAAAGACATCGAGGAGGTTGGGGAGGGTGAGATGGCACGACTGCGGAGGAAGACCAACTCCAAGAAGGAGGACAAGCGGGATGCGACATCAATCGCCTTGATCGCAATCGTGGAGGGTATGATGACGAAGAACTCAAGGGAGGAGAAGCGCCGCAAGACAAGGAGGAGCAAATGAATGCCTTCATGGAGATACACCGGAGGAGGCTTGAGATGGAGGCGGAGAAGCAAACGATGATGCTTGCGATGGAGGCAAAGAAGCAAGCCAAGATGCTAGAGATCGCGGCCGCCAATGCCAAGACCAAGGCGAAAGAAGTGGCTCTCGCATGTATGATGATGGGGTGGATCTCATGAAGGTGGATCTCAACATCGTATTGACAAGAAAGAGGCCGCGGTTCGAGAAGATGCAGGCTGACATGCTCAAGTTCGACGACCCGTCATCTATGATGGCGAGCGCCATCCTTTTTTGTATGTCGGCAAGTGTGCTGGCATGACCACGACCGTGATGGCGTGGTCGAACTCCCGCTCCTTTTTGTGTGCGGGCATGTGTGTCGGGCGCTGGCAAGTGCGCCAGCATGAACTGTGTGGTGTTTTTTTGAAGCTGGCATTGTATGCCGGCCGCTGGCATGGTGCCGACATGAACTTCGGGCGACTGGAATGGCCGCTAGCATGGTCTGTTAAATTGTGATCCAAATTCTACCGTATTGGACTAGACGTAGTACATACGGTGTGGGCCTTTGCGTTGGTACCGACGCGTATGAGTACAACTCGTTTACTTGTCCTCCAAGGACTCTTATGTCTTGCCCTCATATATACCCCATGTAGTCTCACCTAAGACGGTCTGTTATCTCGTGCTTGTAATACTCCTCCATCATAGTGATTGTGCCTTTCTGCGTCCGTGGTTTTCTCCCACAAGGGTTTCCATGTAAAAATCCGTGTCTCTCTGTCTCGTTTATTTCTCGTTATTACCTAACAAGTGGTATCAGAGCCAAGTTTGCAGATACGAGATTTTTTTTGAGACGAGAGTTAGGGTTGCGTCTGTGCGCGCCACCGCATGAGACCTGTCGATCCGCCAGGTCCGAGCGAGATCGATTTCCGCTGCAACCGTACAGTTGCCGAGACAGACAAAAAAATTCCCGCTGCACGCCGGCGCAGGTCCATGTCCGAGATCGTTCGGGTGCAAGTTTCTAGCCCTGAGCCGAGGAATACTTCCGTTGCGTCGCGGTGTTAAAAAGTCGATCATAGTACTCGATCTTTTGGATAGGCCACTGGAGCCGCCGTGGTTGAAGTCCAACCGAAGGGTCAGACCAGCCGTCACATCCTCACGTGAAGGTGCTAGTACAGAGTACTAGTTTGGCCCTTTGTCTTTTTCATCTCCAAGTTGCTACCTCCACCCGAGGTAACAGATTTAATCTACTCATGGCATCCATGAAGTACGATCTTTCGCTGCTGGACCGTGACACAAGGTTTACCCTATGGCAAGTCAAGATGTGGGCGTTGTAGGCATAGTCCGACTATGATGAAGCACTGGATAGTTTTGGGAAGAACCGAATTCAGGATTGGACTGATGAGGAGAAAAGAATTGATTGTCAGGCTTTCTGAAAAGTTCAACTCCATTTGCATAATAATATTTTGCAGGAAGTTTTGAGCGAGAAAACTACCGCCGCTGCATGACTAAAGATCTCACCATCAAGATGCATCTGAAGCAAAAATTATTCCTGCACAGGTTACCCGAGGGAGGTAATGTTTTGAATCATATTTCAGAATTTAAAGAGATCATATCCGATCTAGCTGCAATGGAGGTTAAGTATGAAGAGGAAGATACTGCTTTAATGTTACTTTGTTCACTGCCAAATTCTTATACTAATTCTCAAGACACCATATTATACAGTCGCGATACTCTCACGCTTAATGAAGTTTATGAAGCTTTGAACTCCAAGGAGAAGATGAAATTAATGGTGCCTCATAATGGTTCGAGTTCATCCCAAGCCGAGGGATTATATGTTCGTGGCAGGACAAAGGAGAAGAACTTCAATAATGGAAATAGAGGCAAAAGTAAAAATGGTTACAGGGGCCGGTCGCAATCCAGAGACAAGAAATGTTGCAGATATTGCAGGAGAGACGGACATGACATCTCAGAGTGTTTCAAGTTGCAGAATAAAGAAAAGAGGAAAGGTTACAACCAAGGTGAAAATTCTGCTAACGTTGCTCGTGATGATAGTTCCGATGATGCTCTTGTCGTTATTGCTGGATGTGCTGAGACCAATGATGAGTGGGTACTTGACACTGCATGCACTTTTCATATGTGTCCACATAGAGATTGGTTTACTACTTTTGATTCCACTACTTCTGCTGGTTCCGTTTTGGGTTTTAATAATTCACCATGCAATATTGAAGGCATAGGTTCCGTTCGAATCAATATGTTTGATGGTACAATCAGAACTTTGACAGATGTTCGATACATTCCGAAGATGAAGAGAAATCTTATCTCTGTTAGTGCCCTTGATGCAAAGGGATACAAGTATTCAGGTGGAGATAGTGTTTTGAAGGTCACCAAAGGTTCCCTTATTGTGATGAAAGGTGACTTAAGTTCGACCAATGGTCTTTATTACCTTCGAGGTTCTACCGTTTCAGGTAACGCTACTCCAGTTATTTCAAACAATTCTGATTGTGATGCTGCTAACCTTTGGCATATGCGTCTTGGACATATGAGTGAACTTGGTTTAGCAGAGTTAAATAAGAGAGGTCTCCTTGATGGATATGAACCTGGTAAATTGAAATTTTGTGAGCATTGTATCTTCGGCAAGCACAAGAGGGTGAAGTTCAATACTTCGACCCATACAACTGAAGGTATTCTTGATTATGTGCATTCTGATTTATGGGGACCATCTCGCAAGGAGTCACTAGGTGGTGCAAGTTACATGCTGACTATTATTGATGATTATTCGAGAAAAGTTTGGACTTATTTCTTGAAGCATAAATATGAAGCATTATCAGCATTTAAGGAGTGGAAGATTATGATTGAGAGGCAAACTGAAAGGAAGGTAAAAATACTTCGCACTGATAATGGTATGGAATTTTGTTCTAAGCAATTTAAAAGTTATTGCAAGTCTGAAGGCATTGTCAAACACTACACCATTTCTTATACTCCTCAACAAAACGGTGTTGTTGAGCGTATGAACAGGACCATTATTTCCAGAGCCCGTTGCATGTTTTCCAATGCAGGTTTGCATAGGCGTTTTTGGGCTGAGGCTGCTTCCACTGCTTGTTATCTCATTAATCATTCACCGTCTATTGCTCTTAATAAGAAAACTCCAATTGAGGTATGGTCTGGTTCACCTGCTGATTATTCACAGTTGAGTGTTTTTGGTTGCACTGCTTATGCTCATGTTGATAAAGGAAAGTTGGAGCCTAGGGCTGTTAAGTGCATCTTTCTTGGTTATAAGTCTGGTGTTAAAGGTTTTAAATTGTGGAATCCTGAAACCCAGAAGGTTGTAATTAGCAGAAATGTTATCTTTAATGAAACTGCTATGTTACTTGATGTTCCATCTACTAATGTTCATGTTGAGAGTGAACAACAGCCTACTATTTCGCAGCCTACTGTTCAGGTGGAGCATTAAAACAGGTGATACATATGGTAATGAAATTGTTGATGCACATGATGAACCAGTCGTTGATGATGAACATGTCACTCCCACTCCAAATCAGCCTATTGTTCCACCCAGTTGGAATCTTGCATGTAACAGAGTTAGGCGAGGTATTAATAAACCTGACAGGCTAATTGAAGAGTGCAATATTGTTTCTTTCGCTTTATCTTTTGCAGAAGAAATTGAAGGTAATGCCGAGCCTTCTTCATATTTTGAGGCTATTATTTCTGGTGATAGTAGTAAGTTGATGACCTCTATGCACGATGAGATGGAATCACTTGAAAAGAATGGCACTTGGGATTTAGTAAAATTGCCTAGAGATAAGAAACCTATTCGTTGCAAGTGGGTTTTCAATAGGAAAGAAGGTGTTTCTCCTAATGATGAGACAAGATATAAAGCAAGGTTAGTTGCTAAAGGTTACAGTCAGATTCCAGGTATTGACTATAACGAAGTCTTTTCTCCTGTTGTAAAGCATAGCTCTATTCGCACTTTACTCAGCATTGTTGCCATGAATGATTTTGAGCTTGAATAATTGGATGTTAAAACTGCATTTTTACATGGACAATTAGAAGAGGATATTTATATGGAACAACCTCAAGGTTTTGTTATTCCTGGAAAAGAAAAGCTTGTCTGTAAGTTAAAGAAATCTCTTTATGGATTGAAGTAATCCCCGAGATAGTGGTACAAGAGATTTGACACCTTTATGCTCTCTCAAGGTTTCAAAAGGTCTAATTATGATATTTGTGTTTATTTGAAAACTGTCAACGGTTCAACTATTTATTTGCTCCTTTATGTTGGTGATATGCTTATTGCTGCAAAGAGTATGTCAGAGATTAATGAACTAAAGAAGCAATTGAGTAATGAATTTGAGATGAAGGATTTGGGTGCACCAAAGAAAATTCTTGGCATGGAAATATCCAGAGATAGACCGTCTAGAAAAGTATATCTAAGTCAGAAGGGATATATTGATAAAGTTCTTCGTCGTTTTAATATGCATAATGCCAAGATGGTGAGTACACCGTTAGCTGCACACTTTAAATTGTCATCGGCTTTATGTCCTAAGTCAGATGCAGATATTGAGTACATGTTTAGAGTTCCCTATTCAAGTGCAGTTGGTTCACTTATGTATGCTATGGTCTGTTCCCGTCCGGATTTATCTTATGCGTTGAGTGTTGTTAGTAGATACATAGCTAATCCTGGAAAAGAGCATTGGAAGGCAGTTCAGTGGATTTTCAGATACCTGTGAGGTACTTCTAATGCTTATTTACAGTTTGGGAAAACTAGAGATGGACTTGTTGGTTTTGTTGATTCTGATTTTGCTGGTGACTTGTATAAGAGAAGATCACTCACAGGTTATGTTTTCACCATTGGTGGTTGTGCTGTGAGTTGGAGAGCAACCTTACAGTCTATTGTGGCGTGTAGCACTACTGATGCCGAGTATATGGCTATTTCTGAGGCATGCAAAGAAGTTATCTGGTTGAAAGGTTTGTACGCTGAGCTTTGTGGAGATTCATCTTGCCCTACCATATTGAGTGACAGTCAAAGTGGTATATATCTTACCAAGAATCCAATGTACCATGAGAGAACAAAGCACATTGATATCAGATATCACTATATTCGAGATGTTGTTGCTCAAGGTGATTTGAAGGTATGTACGATAAGTACTCATGATAATCCTGCTGATATGATGACAAAGCCAGTTTCGACCAATAAGTTTGAGCTTTGCTCAGGCTTAGTTGGTATTTCTCATTAGTCTTACGGACTTTGGTGCACAAGGTGTTTATGCTGATTTGGATGGAGTTATTTAATTTTTTCGACTACTTGAGGGATTTTGGATGAAGGTGGAGATTGTTAAATTGTGATCCAAATTCTACCGTATTGGACTAGACGTAGTACATACGGTGTGGGCCTTTGCGTTAGTACCGACGCGTACGAGTACAACTCGTTTACTTGTCCTCCAAGGACTCTTATGTCTTGCCCTCATATATACCCCATGTAGTCGCACCTAAGACAGTCTGTCATCTCGTGCTTGTAATACTCCTCCATCATAGTGATTGCGCCTTCGTGCGTCCGTAGTTTTCTCCCGCAAGAGTTTCCACGTAAAAATCCGTATCTCTCTGTCTCGTTTATTTCTCGTTATTACCTAACAGGGTCTATGACCGCGGGTCTTTTTTAAAATTATGCGCGGATATGAAAAGGGTCGGCGCGTTGGGCGCACTCCCGACCCAAATTTAAACTGGGCGGACGCCGAGCGGACGACCGATCCAAACAGATAAAAAGCAGACAAAAGCGTCATCTGTTTGGGTCGACGCGTTGGAGTTGCTTCGATGGCAGATTCAAACCATGATATGTGCTCGAGCTTGCACTTCATGGAGTAGTTCACTACTGCAGATTAAAACCAAAATAGATTCTCATGGTAACCAGAAAGGAAACCCAGAGAGTAGTGGCAGTGGTACACTACCATGTGGAATAATCAGTCAAAAACTCAAGATGGCCCTCTGCCCCAGCCAAAGGCTGATAGAAGAAGAAACTCATGTTAGCTGTCAGGTCAACTATGTGAGCTCATGCTCACCGCAAGCATCAAAATAACATAACGATGTGGTTTAGGCGAGCACATGATCGATCTCCTTGGCTCCTGCAACGAAGTCTGATGCGATGCCCGACGCATGTGAGCATCCAGGGGGGAAACGGTACGGTAGCAAGTGGCTCCGTCGGCTCAGCGTCTGCGTATGTAGCGTTTGTTCCACATGGCACAGGGTTTGGGGCCGGCTCGATGCTCCACCCCACTCCCTTCTTCTTTCCCTTTCGTCTCCGCCGCTCTCCGTTCGACATGCTGCGTTTCTTTCAGCAATGATTAGGTTCTGATTTGACGTGTGATACGAGACGAGCACTCGATTCCCGGGCAGGGGGCGCGGGTCCCGGCCTGTGCGTGCAGGGTTTGATCCCACCACTCATAGCTCCTCCTGGCGTCTCGGGTCCGTCGATCGATGGCGTACGGCTCATGACCGTTCTCACCTCTTCGTCTAGCGTTTGGACTTTGCGTCGTTTATCACATTCGTTCTCATGACCGTACTTCGACGCAGGCGGTGACCCATTTTTCTGCCAAATTTGCTTGAGCTTTACCGAAAACAGTGATCAGATGATCGTGAAACCGAACGCCTCAGTGCCTTGTTGGAGATAGTACATCACTGCATGCATGCATAATGCATAATGCATTGCATGTATCCATTCATGCATGCATTCATCCACTGATAACATCGATCCATCGATCGTGGTCGCACATGCAAATAAAGCTGTGTGAAACGTAGACAGGGCCGGGCCGGCTCAGCTCTCGAGCCACCCCCCAGCACGACCCAGCAGCCGCGCCCGAACCGAGGGGGTCGCTACTGGCCAAGGAGGAGGAACAGTGGCGTCGCATACAAAACACGCTCGCATGGGAGCCCGGACCGCGGGAAGAAGACACGCGAAAACAAGAACCGCCGGGCAAAAGCGCCGCGCCGGGCGCCGGCCATATGCGCCGCTGGGGGTGCCTACGTCGACGCCGAAGCGACGCGGCCCTGTCCCCGTCTGCCACCCGCTGGCGCCGCATGCGACGGTGCCGGTGATGCCATGCATGCACGCGTCGCGTCGATCGGGTGAGTCTCGCCCGTACGTACGTGACGCGCTGACGTCCGGTCGTCCCCTCCCTGCCTGGCTAGCTCCGTATCCTCTATGCCGCCATCCGTCCGCGCGCGCGAACGTAGGAGCGTCTTTATTCTCCGGCGAGCCATCGGTGCATGCATGCAAACGCAGCGGGAGAAGCAGAAGCAGACAAGCAGCCGCTCCGGCCAGCCAGCCGGTGAACTCGGCCAGCAGACAGGGAGCGGCATGACGGGCCTCGGTTCGACCCTCTCACAACACAACGCGACCTGTGATCACATCCGACTTGACCGGCCATGGCTGCACACTGACATGTATACACGCGCACGTTTCTCGAAGATACATGTACACCCCGTTTGCCTCGCCCGTGCCCAAGGGCCTTGGCCTGATACCCGCCGGCCTCTGCATGCAAGACAGACCTACTGGTACGTTCGTATTCCGCCGTATGCATGCCACTGATACGCAGCAAGTTGGCGGGCGAGCACTAGTGGAGGAGTAGTAGGACGAAGGAACCCTGAGACCGATGGGCATATTCCCTCCACCCGTTCCTTTCCAATCCCATCGGCATCATTAAACAACAGACCCAATCTGCTGCTGCGGATGCCGCTTGTCTCTCTCGGACACGCATCCAACGGTCCTATCCACGGGATTCCAATTCGTCGCCCAACCACACCACACCTGCCTACCTGTCAACTTGGAAATTCCTAGATCGCATCTCCTTTCAAATTTCAAAAAGCTACTGGTATAGTACTCCCTCCGGGTCACATGCAAATTTTTAAATGAAATCATAGTCCCTGGATCGTACTACGGTCTACTAAAATCTACCTATTGCCAACACCCTGAATCATGGTACAAACAAACAAAACGAAGGAGCCTTCCGCTCCCGATTTCTCAAACGGCATCACGATCGCGCCGCTGAATAATTTGCGGTGTGTGGTTCGAATTTTTGCCTTTGCGTGTTGCGTGGTTTCGTCGTATGTTGCACCTGATTTCGTCGTATTGGACTTTGTTTCTTCGTAAATCACGGGCATGCATCCGTCGCCCCGCGCAAAGGGCCAACTTAATAAATTATAGCGCCACCTAAACCAGGCATCTGATACCTGTTGCGTACAGGTTACGTACTTGTTGAGTAGTTTTTGAAACAGGGGAACAGACGGACAAATGTTCTCAGAGTTGGATGCTGCCCTGCATCGAGCCCAACAATGGTTCCATCGATGAGATGTTTTTTGATGTCATGTTACGCACGCGATTCAAGCCACTGGAAGAAACACAGCTAATAATACATTACTCAATCTGGTGCTGTTTATACTCCTGATTCAAACGCCCGGATTGTTTCGTTTTTTCTTTCGAAAAGGAGTATTACTCCAGCCTCTGCATCAACGATGCACACAACTATTTTTATTATCTCAACAGAGTCCTACAAAGTAGATATATGGATCAATCCAAAGCCATCTTTTTTACGACCTCAATCGCTATACCTACAAGTTTCATGAAGTGCCCTGGCGCATCCATGCACACCATCTAATTTGCTAACCACCCCAGGTTGCTTGACCGAGCCGAGAGCACCAACAGGTGTAGCAAACCCTCATCCCACGCCGCATGCGCATACTGATAATGTATAGTTTTCGAAATACCACATATGCTCGTACTACTAATTACCACGTTGGTTTTGTTCAATCAGCTGCCAGTCATTTGCACAGCGTACATTTGCCCTGAGATAATTGTGAAATCTGCCTGCTACTACTGCTACGTACACGTCTTCCCATTTGAAAATCTCAAGCATGTTATTGCCCCCGATCCCCTCCATGACCTCACGCTAACAAGCGCGCTTCACGAGACATGTCTTTACGCGTAGCTTCTGTAGCCGTTTGTCATTAGTCACTGCTCAGCTTATCTGTGTCCTACAGTAAACACCACACTACGGCTACACCCTGCATTAATTAAACAATTAGGTAGTTGTACTGAACTCTCAGAAAGTTTGAATGCTTTTGGGCCTAGTGCACGTCCCATTAGTTTAAGTCCGATGAAGTAGCATCGGCTATATATTATCTGATCTGATGACGGGACTGTCTATTTGAAAATTTGAAGTTGGCGTGTGATCCTTCTCGATACCTCTGCGCTTAGTTAACTACTTAGGTTTATTTTATGTCCACAACAGTGACAGAGGCCGAAATAATTTTCAGGTTTGGTGGAGTTTATGGACGAGAAAACCATGTGTAGTACTAGAATACTAAATGCAACTGAACTGGTAACTACTAGTAGGATAGAATGGTAGAAAATACATTATGCAGGTGAGGATAGTTAGAAATAATACGTTACCCATAATGAAGCTTTACTTTCATTGAGTAGAACGCAAACCAACGTGTGGTTGTATAGTTAGGAGCATTGTGGTATTCTTAGCCCACCATGGGTCAAGTCCTGGACTTGAAATTGATGCTCGCATTTTTCTGGATTTATTTCAGTCCTTCCGGCGATGTGCGTTCTGTGGGAGAAGACGTTCTTGTCAACTACGAAGGCGTTTGCTGCGGCTTTGTCAATCTCAAGATGATGTACCAGTTCAGTCTCTTAGAGGTGCTCATAGGGGTAGGGTGTGTGTGTGCATTCATAGAGGTGGGTGTATATTTTTATGTATGAGCGTCTGTACTGTGTTAAAAAAATTAAGTAGAACGTCGCAACAACATTCTTCTACTTGTTTTGTAATTCTTTCTTAATTTCAGTAAATTCAATTCCATTAAGTATCTCTCTTTCCCTCTCAACGTAGCACACCATCAAGTAATCAAGCCAATCACTGGACATCTTGATGCACAACTCGGCCTTGATAATCTTCTTGGCTGAGAAGGCCCTTTCAACTGTTGATGTTGCCGCCGGTAGAACCAACCCTAACTCAATAAGGCGAGAAACTAGTGGGAACACAATATTTCTTTCAAGTTCAAACTTTTTTTGGCTAGGCTTGCAAGATCATAAAAAACTCTAAAGTCATCATGTCTTCTCATGTCACTGGAGCTCAATTTTTACACACTTACAGTCATCATTGAAGAAATTTGCATCATCGATGTCTGTAAGCTTAGCAATTATGTCCAAATCAAACTTGGAAAATGAGTCTCTTGGGTCAAGACAAGGAAAATCTAGAAAGTAGTTCTGAAGACATGTCATTAAAGCGATGATCTAGCTCGATGGTGATATCATCTACAACCGCATAGAAGGTATATACCTACATGAAAAATTGGTATTGAGTAATGTTACCCCCCCCCCCCAACGCCCCCTTCCTTTGTGATAGGACCCATGTTGGTACAACTTCATCAATATTCGGGTACTTTAATATCATTAGCATTATAAAAGGTCGTGACATCTTGAAATAATAGTTCCCAGCCATTGTTTCTCAAGTTGACCAAGTATGATTTTGCGTCCATAAACAAAGACATGGCTTGAACAATATTGTGGTCCTTCCTTTGTTGGAGAAATGACAACTCATCTGTAATGCGAAGGATTTGCATCATCAACTTCATGATGAACACAAAGCTAAAAGACTCCATTAACTGCACCAAATCTCCTTCCCTCGATGGATTATGCTCATCCTCATGCACAATAGCTAGCACTTATATGACTGGATCCCACATTGACTCAATACGAGCTAAAGTCTTACAATGAGAGCCCCATCATCTATCTCCTGGTCTAGCCAATGATGTTTCTTGAATTTTTCCCCTTTCCTAAACAATATCTCCACTCTCTAACTTAGACAATAGATTTTTCCATTGCTTATTGATGCGTCTTGAACTACGTCGGTATTTCCTCAAAGAGGAAGGGATGATGCAGCACAACTACGGTAGGTATTTCCCTCAGTGATGAGACCAAGGTTATCGAACTAGTAGGAGAACCACGCAACACTTTGTAAACGGTACCTGCACACAAAGAACAAATACGTGCAACCCGACGTGTTAAAGGGGTTATCAATCCCTTTCGGGTAATGGTGCCAGAAATTGTCAAGTTGTCGGGATAAAAATTGTGATAGATTGGATAAATTGATCTATATAAAACACGAAATAAAATAAAGTGCAACAAAGTATTTTTGGATTTATGATAATATAGATCTGAAAATAAAAGATGCAAATAAAAGAAAAGGCAAATAGCAATGTCGATCTGAAAATATATGTTGAGAAAATAGACTCGGGGGCCGTAAATTTCACTAGTGGCTTCTCTCAAGAAAAATTGCATACGGTGGTTAAACAAATTACTGTCGGGCAATTGATAGAACTTAAAATAATTATGACAATATCCAGGCAATGATCATTATATAGGCATCATGTCCAAGATTAGTAGACCGACTCCTGCCTGCATCTACTACTGTTACTCCACACATCGACCGCTATCCAGCAGACATCTAGTGTATTAAGTTCATGGAGAAACGGATTAATGCAATAAGAATGATGACATGATGTAGACAAGATCTATTCATGTAGGAATAGACCCCATCTTGTTATCCTTAATAGCAATGATACATATGTGTCATGTCCCCTTCTGTCACTGGGATTGAGCACCATAAGATCGAAGCCATCATAAAGCACCTCTTCCCATGGCAAGAAAAATCGATCTAGTCGGCGTAACTAAACCAAAGATTCAAAGAAGAAATACGAGGCTATAAGTAATCATGCATATAAGAGATCAAAAACTCAAATAAATTTCATGGATAAAATAGATCTGCTCATATACTCAAAGTTCATCAGATCCCAACAAACACACCACAAAAACAGTTAGATCAGATAGATCTCCCAGAGACCATTGTATTGAGAATCAAAAGAGAGAGAGGAAGCCATCTATCTACTAACTACAGACCCGTAGGTCTACAATGAACTACTCACGCATCATCGGAGAGGCACCAATGAGGATGATGAACCCCTCCGTGATGGTGTCTAGATTGGATCTATGGTTTCTGGTACTTGCGGTGGCTGGAATTGTGTTTCGTTGATTCCCCTAGGGTTTTTGGAATATTGGGGGTATTTATAGAGCAAAGACGCAGTGCGGGAGGCGGCCGAGATGGGCACAACCCACCAGGGCGCGCCTAGGTGAGTTGTGCTCCCCTCGGAGCCCCCCTCTGGTACTTCCTTGGCCCAACTTGTGTCTTCTGGTCCAGAAAAACCTCCAAAAAGTTTCGCTGCGTTTGGACTCCATTTGGTATTGACTTTCTGCGAAGTAGAAAACAAGCAAAAAACAGCAACTGGCACTGGGCACTATGTCAATAAGTTAGTCCCAAAAAATGATATAAGTTGATATAAAATGATTGTAAAACATCCAAGATTGATAATATAACAACATGGAACAATAAAAAATTATAGATACATTGGAGACGTATCAGCATCCCCAAGCTTAATTCCTGCTCGTCCTCGAGTCGGTAAATGATAAAAACAGAATTTTTGATGTGGAATGCTGCCTATCATGTTCATCACATATTCTTTTCTTTTGTAGCATGGACATTTGGACTTTTATATGATTCAAAGCAATAGTCTAGTTTTGACATGAGGATTTCAATACTCAAGCATATCAACAAGCAACCATATCTTTCAAAATATCAACACTAAAGCAAGTTATCCCTAGCCCATTATGGTCAATCATTGATCCATTCATGAAACACAGCCACACCCAATGCTCAAGAACGATCATAGTGCCACATAGTTGGTGCTTTATAAGAGAAGATGGATACTCAAAATAAAAATTGCATAAAGTAAATAGAAAGGCCCTTCGCAGAGGGAAGTAGGGATTTTTAGAGGTGCCAGAGCTCAAAGCGAAAAAGATAGAGATTAAACATTTTGAGTGGCATGCTTTTCTTGTCAACAAAAACGATCAAGTAGTTCCCAATACTTTCGATGCTAGATATATCATAGGCGGTTCCCAAACAGAAAATAAAGTTTATTCCTTTTTCCACCATACTTTCACATTCCACGGCTAACCGAATCCACGGGTGCTGTCCATACCAACACTTCTCAAAGAATTTATTATTTGACAACATAAAATAAATTCATTTTTCATTTTGGGATTGGGCATCCCTAATACCTTTACCGTACTCTCATGCAATGACTAGTGAATAAACACTCATCTTGAGAATAGCACATCTAGCATGGAAAAATATCAGCCACCCCTACTGTTCCATGAGCGGTACGAGCACATAAAAAGGAAATTTATTTTGAAGATTAGAGATGGTACATACAAATTTGCTTAGAGCGGCAAAAGAATACCACATATAGGTAGGTATAGTGGACTCATATGGCATAACTGGTTTAAGGATTTTGCATGCACAAGTAGTAATCCCACTTAGTACAAGTGAAGGCTAGCAAAAGATTGAGAAGCATCCAACCAAGAAGCAAAAAATCTCATAAGTGAGCATTAAGCATAACTAATACCGAATAATGCACCACAAGTAGGATGTAATTTCATTGCATAACTATTGACTCTCATGCTTGCATTGGGAATCACAAACCTTAACATCAATATTCTTACTAAAGCATAATTACTTATCAACAAGACACACATATCATATCATCATACCGCAAAACTATTACAAAGAATCAAGTTTATTTTGTCCAATGATTTTCATGAAAGTTTTTATTATATCCCTCTTGAATATCTATCACTTTGGGACTAATTTCATATGTTGCTTTTTATAGCTCAAACAAATCTAAGTGAAGAACATGAGCATAAAATTTTTCTTCTCTCAAAATAATATAAGTGAAGCATGAGAGAATTTCTTAAAAAATTTACTAACTCTCAAATAAATCTAAGTGAAGCATGAGAGCATTTCTTCAAAAATATTAAAGCACACCATGCTCAGAAAGATATAAGTGAAGCACTAGACCAATTCCATAGCTCAAAAGGATTTAAGTGAAGCACATAGAGCAATTCTAGCAAATCATAGCATAATTTTGGCTCTCTCAAATAGGTGTGTCCAGCAAAGATACTCGACTTAAACTAAAAAGCAAAACAAGCAAAGACTCATATAATACAAGACGCTCCAAGCAAAACTCATGATATGTGACAAATAAAAATATAGTTCCAAGTAAAATACAGATGGTCGTTAGAAGAAAGAGGGGATGCCACTAGGGGGCATCCCCAAGCTTAGTTGCTTGCTCCTCTTTTAGATAATAGCTTGGGATGCCATGGGGCAGACCCAAGCTTAGGCTCTTGATGACCCACAAGTGTATGGGGTCAATTGTAGCCCTTTTCGATAAGTAAGAATGTCGAACCCAATGAGGAGCAGAAGGAAATGACAAGTGGTTTTCAGGAAGGTAATGTCTGCAAGTGCTAAAATTGTAAGTAGGGGAGTAGTTCGGTAGCAAGATAATTTGTAATGAGCAAGTAACAATAGTAGTAACAAAAGTGCAGCAAGGTAGCCCAATCCTTTTGAGGCAAAGACAGGACAAAACGGTTTCCTATGATAAGCAAAGTGTTCTTGAGGGTACACGGGAATTTCATCTAGTTACTTTCATCATGTTGGTTTGATTTGTGTTCACTACTTTGATAATTTGATATGTGGGTGGACCGGTGCTTAGGTGTTGTTCTTACTAGAACAAACCTCCTACTTATGATTAACGCTCCTGCAAGCATCCGCCACTACGAGAAAAGTATTAAGAATAAATTCTAACCATATCATTAAACTCTAGGATCCAATCGGTCCCTTATGGAATAGTGCATAAACTGGAGTTTAAGTTTCTGTCACTCTCGCAACCCACCATCTATTTACTACTCCATAGTGCATTCCCTTAGGCCCAAATATGGTGAAGTGTCATGTAGTCGATGTTCACATGACACCACTAAGAGAATGGCAACATACATACCATCAAAATATCAAACACATATCAAGTTCACATGATCACTTGCAACATGATTTCTCCCGTGACCTCAAGAACAAAAGTAACTACTCACAAATGATAAACATTCTCAAGATCAGAGGGGTATTGAATAGCATAATGGATCTGAACATATAATCTTCCACCAAATAAACCATATAGTAATCAACTACAAGATGTAATCAACACTACTAGTCACCCACGGGCACCAATCTATAGTTTTGATACAAAGATTGAATGCAAGAGATGAACTAGGGTTTGAGAGGAGTTTGTGCTGTGAAGATCTTGATGAACATGGCCCTCCCCATGATGGGAGAGTTGTTGGTGATGATGATGACGATGATTCCCCCCTCCGGGAGGGAAGTTCCCCTGGGAGAATCGCTCCGTAAAAGTGCTCCTGCCCAAGTTCCGCCTCGAGACGGCGGCGCTTCGTCCCGAATGTCCTCGCCTTATTTTTTTTTCTATGTCAAAATGACTTATATACCAGAATATGGGCACCGGAGGTGGGCCGAGGAGGGCACAACCCACCAGGGCGCGCCTGGGCTCCCTGGCCCGCCCATGTGGGTTGTGCCCACATGGTGGGCCCCTCTAGTAGTTATTTTCTCCAATATTCCTTTTAATGTTACATAAAAATTCTCCATGAAGGCCCAACTTGTTTGGAGTTGTGCAGAATAGGGAGCCTGACATAGCTTTTTCAGGTCCCGATTTCCAGCTGCAAGAATTCTTCCTCTTGGTGTGTACCTTGCAAAATTATGAGAGATAAGGCATTAGAATTACTCCAAAAAGCATTATTATGGATAAAAACATTATAAATAACAACAAGAAAACATGATGCAAAATGAACGTATCAACTCCCCCAAGCTTAGACCTCGCTTGTCCTCAAGCGAAAACCGAAATCAAAAAACATGTCCACATGCTTTGAGAGAGAGGTGTCGATAAAAACAAAAATATGGACATAGAAGGATGATGTTGATTATTATAATAGTAACAAAGTTGAACATAGGACTTTTATCATCGAACTTGCATCATATACTTCCCATGAATAAGTAACAGTTCATCACATAATCAAAGTATAAAGTAAAAACTCTATTAAAAGCCAACAAACTATCTTCTCAGTCAACTTTGCAACTACAATTCATCATATTTTCAGGAAGAGTCACGTGTCAGAGCCTTCTAGCAAGTCCACATACTCAACCATCATATAGTCTTCTATGATTGCTAACACTCACCTCGTACCCATGAGCAAAACATTTCAACCGGACACCTAGAAAGATAGGGGTTTATAGTTTCACCTCCCAACATACTCACCTCAAGGGTGATGTCAACAATAATAACTCATGCTATCTATATTCAACTGGACATATGTGCCTAGATCTTTCCTCACCACATGATGCTTGCCAAAAGAGAAAATAAAAATGGAATAGAAGGAAAACTTTGACTCTTTGCATAAAAGTAAATACATAGAAGTAAAAGATAGGCCCTTCGCAGAGGGAAGTAGAGGTTGCCATGCACTTATTTGATTGCATGCTCAATCCCTTAGTGCAAGAGAACGTCACGTTGTATTGCCCCTTAAGATGACAACCTTTATTATGCAGTCTGTCATTTTTATTCTTTGTCATCCATGTTTGTACAATGCTCAATTTTCTCTTACACTAAATGATCTCACATATCTAGAAGCAATTTTTATTGCCTTTTTGCACCGATGACAACTTACTTGAGGGATCTTGCTCAATCCATAGGTAGGTATGGTGGACACTTGAAAAAGATTTGGGTTTAAGGGTTTTGGATGCACAACTAGTATCTCTACTTGGTGCGGAATTTTTGGCTAGAAAGATAGGGGGCAAGCATCACATGTTAAAGGATCTATGACAATATGACTTCAATGTGAATATAAATATACATAAGTCATTAAGTTGTCTTTCTTGTCCAACGTCAACAATTTTGGCATATAATATTTTGATGAGGGATCACAATCACAAAAGATTTCTAGGATAGTACATTTATATGGGAATCTTCTCTTCCCTTATTAATTCTTTCATGAGTTGCATCATTGACTAATGCTCTATTTGTTAATCTCTAATAAAATTTCCTACTTATACTTTTCCTTATGTGGTGCTATCACCTACCATAGGACTAGTATATGATCTTATTGATTTATTTCCTTTATTTATTTATTTATTTATTTATTTTTCTTCCTTTCTTATTTCTTTTCGTTATTTGCAACATGAAATTAAAGAAAGCAAAACTCTGACTAACTTTATTATATAACTTGCACACGATTATGAGGATTGATCGCTAAGCAGGCTCTCAAATAAGAAAGGATCGAACTAACTTTATTTCATATAAAGCAAAAAGATCAAACTAAGATAAGTAAAAGCAAAAAGAGAGTGGGATGATATGATACCGGGGCACCTCCCCCAAGTTTGGCGGAAGCCAATGGGAGTGCCCATACCCGATACTCAGTTCTCCTTTGTTGGTGAAGAAGCTTCTTCCTCCTCCTCAGCTAACAGTGCTTGTGTTGTCACTGGGGGTGGATTTATGGTAGCTTCCTTGCTTGATAAATCTGAACAAGAACAGCAAGAAAAGAGAACAGAGGATTTCTTCGTGATACGGTGGTTAAAAAATTTGGGAAGTATATATAAAAAATTTATCTCGCAGGACAAGTAAACAGAAGAAAAATAGAATTCGGAAGGTGCCCTAGGTGGGCACAACCCACCTGGGCTCGCCAGGCATGCCTGGCGCGCCCTGGTGTCTTATGCCCACCAGGGGACGTTTCCAAGGAGTTTCTTTATTTCCAAAATTCTAAAATATTCCAAAGCTAACAAAAAATATTTTGCGGATTTTTCAGAGACCGTTTACTTACAGTATCACATACCTCCTTATTTTAACGATTCTGGGGTGTTCCGGAATGACTCTTTTATGTGTTCTTGCACTGTCAAAGTTTGGATAATATTACTTTCAATATTGATAGGCGTACCTGAGATATAATGCTTTATTCGTTGCCCATTGACAACCTTCGGGTTAGTGCCTTCGAAATTATTTATTTTGATGGCTCCAGACCGGTAAACCTCCTCGATGACATATGGGCCTTCCCATTTCGAGAGCAGCTTTCCTGCAAAAAATCTAAAACGAGAGTTGTACAAAAGAACATATTCTCCAACTTTGAACTCACGCTTTTGGATTCTTTTGTCATGCCATCTTTTAACTTTCTCTTTGATAATTTTGCATTTTCATAAGCCTGGGTTCTCCATTCATCTAAAGAGCTAATATCAAATAACCTCTTTTCACCGGCAAGTTTGAAATCATAGTTGAGTTCTTTAATTGCCTAGTATGCTTTATGTTCTAACTCAAGAGGCAAATGACAAGCTTTTCCACAAACCATTTTATAAGGAGACATACCCATAGGATTTTTATATGCTGTTCTATAAGCCCAAAGTGCATCATCTAATTTCTTAGACCAATTCTTCCTGGACCTTTTGACAGTCTTTTGCAAAATTAATTTTATTTCCCTATTACTAAGTTCAACTTGACCACTAGACTGAGGATGATAAGGTGTTGTAATTCTATGATTGACATCATATTTTGCAAGCATTTTAGGAAAATCACCATGAGTAAAGTGTGAACCACCATCAGTCATTAAATATCTAGGGACTCCAGACCTTGGTAAAATGACTTCCTTAAGCATTTTAATAGAGGTGTTGTGATCAGCACTACTAGTTGGAATAGCTTCTACCCATTTAGTAACATAATCAACAACAACCAAAATATGTGTATACCCATTAGAGGAAGGAAAAGGTCCCATGTAATCAAATTCCCAAACATCAAATGGTTCAACAGCAAGTGAATAATTCATAGGCATTTCTTGACGCTTACCAATGTTACCTATTCTTTGGCATTCATCACAAGATTAGACAAACTTACGGGCATCCTTAAAGAGAGTAGGCCAATAAAATCCAGATTGCAATACCTTGTGAGCAGTTCTATCCCCAACATGATGCCCTCTATAAGCCTCAGAGTGACATTTCCGTAGGATTTCTCCCTTTTCATGCTCAGGTACACCACGTCTAATAATACCATCTACTCCTTCTTTATAAAGATGTGGGTCATCCCAAAAGCAATGTCTTAAATCATAGAAGAATTTTTTCTTTTGTTGGTATGTAAAGCTAGGAGGTAAATATTTAGCAACAATGTAATTGTCATAATCAGCATACCAAGGAGTACTATTATCAACATTTATTCCAGCTAACTGCTCATCAGGAAAACTATCATCAATAGGTAGTGGGTCATCAAGCACATTTTCAAGCCTAGACAAGTTATATGCTATGGGGTTCTTAGCTCCTTTTCTATCAATAATATGTAAATCAAATTCTTGTAACAAGAGAACCCAACGAATAAGTCTAGGTTTAGCATCTTTCTTTTCCATAAGATATTTAATAGCAGCATGGTCTGTGTGAACAGTTACTTTGGAATCAACAATGTAAGGTCTAAATTTATCACAAGCAAATACCACTGCTAAAAATTCTTTTTCAGTAGTAGCATAATTTCTTTGAGAAATGTCTAGAGTTTTACTAGCATAATGAATAACATTCAATTTCTTATCAACTCTTTATCCTATAACAGCACCAACAATATAATCACTAGCATCACACATAATTTCAAAAGGCGAGTTCCAATCAGGTGGTTGAACAACAGGTGCGGGAATTAAGGCTTTGTTGAGTGTTTCAAAGGCTTCTAAACAATCATCATCAAAAACAAAAGGAACATCCTTTTGCAAAAGACTAGTGAGAGGCCTAGAAATTTTAGAGAAGTCTTTAATAAATCTCCTATAGAAACCAACATGACCTAGGAAACTACGAATATCTTTAATGTCCTTAGGACATGGAATTTTCTCAATTGCATCAACCTTAGCTTGGCCCACTTCAATACCTCTTTCAGAAATTTTATGACCCAAGACAATGCCCCCATTAACCATAAAGTGTCACTTCTCCCAATTCAAGACAAGATTTGTTTGTTCACATCTCTGCAAAACTTGCTCAAGATTGCTTAAACAATCATCAAAGGACTTCCCATAAATAGAAAAGTCATCCATGAAAACTTCGACAATCTTTTCACAGAAGTCAGAGAATATAGCAGTCATGCATCTTTGAAAGGTAGTAGATGCATTACATAAACCAAAAGGCATACGTATATAAGCAAATGTTCCAAAAGGACAATTAAAAGTGGTATTTTCTAGATGAGATTGTAAAACAGGTATTTGTGAAAAGCCAGAGTATCCATCAAGGAAGCAAAAATGTGTGTGCTTAGATAGTCTTTCTAACATTTGATCAATAAAAGGCAGAGGGTAATGATCTTTTCTAGTAACTTTATTTATTTTTCTATAATCAATAACCATTATATAGCCAATGACAATTCTTTGTGGAATAAGCTCATTCTTATCATTAGGAACAATAGTAATACCTCCCTTCTTACGAACACCATGAACAACACTTAACCATTTACTATCAGCTATAGGATAGATTATACCTGCTTCCAGAAGTTTTAATATTTCCGTTCTTACCACTTCTTTCATCTTCGGATTTAACTGACGTTGATGATCAACAACTGGTTTAGCATCAAGTTCCATATTAATTTTATGCTGACATAGACTGGGACTAATTCCCTCCAAATCATCAAGAGTATACCCAATAGCAGCTCGGTGCTTCCTTAGAACTTTCAATAATCTTTCTTCTTCATGTTCTGAAAGGTTATCACTAATAATAATATGATATATCTTCTTTTCATCAAGATAAGCATATTTCAGAGTGTCTGGCAAAGCTTTCAATTCAAACACAGGGTCACCCTTAGGTGGAGGAGGACCTCCAAGAGTTTCAATAGGCAAATTGTGTTTAAGCAGGGGACATTGTTCATACAAGATCTTATCTATTTCATTTCTTTCCTGCATATGTAAATCATTCTCATGGTCTAGCAAATATTGCTCTAAAGGATTAGTAGGTGCACAACAATAGAAGCAAGACCAATTAATTCATCCTTACTAGACAATTCTTTTTCATGATGATTTCTACTAAACTTGGAAAAATTAAACTCATGAGATTCATCACCAAAGCTAACACTGATGGTTTGTTTCTTACAATCTATTTTAGCATTGACGGTGTTCAAGAAAGGTCTACCAAATATAATGGGACAAAATTTATCTTGTGGGGTGGTAAGAACAAGAAAATCAGTAGGGTATTTTATCTTCCCATACAAGACTTCAACATCTCTAGGAATCCCAATGGGTGATATAGTTTCTGTATTAGCAAGTTTAATGGTAACATCCATGTCTTCTATTTCAGCATGTGCTATTTCATCTCTGATTTCTTCATATAAGGAGTGGGGAATGGCACTCACACTAGAACCCATGTCACATAAACCATGATAACAGTTATCTCCTACTTTAACTGAAACAACAGGCATGCCAACAACTGGTCTATGTTTATCTTTCCCCTCAGGTTTAACAATTCTAGTAGCTTCTTCACAAAAGTAGATAACATGCCCATCCATATCTTCTTCCAAGATATCTTTAGCCATAGCAATGCTAGGTTCTATTTTAATTTGCTCATCAGGTTTAGGTGTTCTAACATAGCTTTTGTTAACCACTGTTGAAACTTTAGCATGTTCTTTAATCCTAACAAGGATAGGTGGTTTCTCAACATAAGCATAAGGAACAACTGGATCAACATTATAAAGTATAGTTTCTTCTTTAACTAGTACTAGTTCTTTAATAGGTGGGTGATATTTAACCCACTTACCTTTAGGAAGTTCAACATGAGTAGCAAATGATTCACAAAAGGAGGCTACTATATCAGAGTCAAGTCCATATTTAGTGCTAAACTTTTGAAAAGCATCGGTATCCATAGAAGATTTAACACAATCATACTTAAGCTTTATACCCGACTCTTTACCTTCGTCAAGTTCCCAATCTTTAGAGTTGCGTTTAATTATTTCCAAAAGAACCCACCGGAATTCAATAGTCTTCTTCATAAAAGAACCAGCACATGAAGTATCGAGCATGGTTTGATCATTACGAGAAAGCTGAGCATAAAAAATCTGAATAATAATTTCTCTTGAGAGCTCATGATTGGGACATGAATATAACATCGACTTAAGCCTCCCCCAAGCTAGAGCGATATTTTCTCCTTCACGAGGCCAAAAATTATATATATAATTCCTATCACGATGAACTATATGCATAGGATATTTTTTTTGATGGAACTCCAATTTCAAACAATTCCAATTCCAGGATCCAATATCATTGCATAGCCTATACCATGCCAATGCTTTTCCCTTAAAAGATAAAGGGAAAACCTTTTTCATCACCCGGGTAAACTCACAAGCTTAAACAATCCACAAATTTGTTCCACATGTATCAAGTGCATATCAGGATGTTCAGTTCCATCTCCTGCGTAAGGATTAGCTAGCAGTTGTTCTATCATACCCGAAGGGATTTCAAATTCAACATTTTCAGTAGGTGCAATAGGTTGAGGGGTGACTAATTGTGTTTCCGGAAGAGGTGAGGATACCCCGAACAAACGCCTCAAAGGATTGTTTTCCATAGTAACAAGTGACAATAAATTTCAGCACACTATATAAATGTTCCCTTACAGAATTCCACTTACCAAAGGCGCTTCACTCCCCGTCAACGGCGCTAGAAAATAGCCTTGATGACCCACAAGTGTATGGGGTCAATTGTAGCTCTTTTCGATAAGTAAGCGCGTCGAACCCAATGAGGAGCAGAAGGAAATGACAAGTGGTTTTCAGCAAGGTAATGTCCGCAAGTGCTAAAATTGTAAGTAGCGGAGTAGTTTGGTAGCAAGATAATTTGTAAGGAGCAAGTGACAATAGTAGTAACAAAAGTGCAGCAAGGTAGCCCAATCCTTTTGAGGCAAAGAACAGACCAAAATGGTTTCCTATGATAAGCAAAGTGTTCTTGAGGGTACACGGGAATTTCATCTAGTTACTTTCATCATGTTGGTTTGATTTGTGTTCGCTACTTTGATAATTTGATATGTGGGTGAACTGGTGCGCGCTTAGGTGCTGTTCTTACTTGAACAAACCTCCTACGTATGATTAACCCTCCCGCAAGCATCCACAACTACAAGAAAAGTATTAAGAATAAATTCCAACCATAGCATTAAACTCTAGGATTCAATCGGTCCCTTACGGAATAGTGCATAAACCGGGGTTTAAGTTTCAATCACTCTCGCAACCCACCATCGATTTACTACTCCACAATGCATTCCCTTAGGTCCAAATATGGTGAGGTTCCATGTAGTCGACGTTCACATGACAATACTAAGAGAATGGCAACATACATACCATCAAAATATCGAACACAAATCAAGTTCACATGATCACTTGCAACATGATTTCTCCTGTGACCTCAAGAACAAAAGTAACTACTCACAAACGATAAACATTCTCAAGATCAGAGGGGTATTGAATAGCATAATGGATCTGAACATATAATCTTCCACCAAATAAACCATATAGTAATCAACTACAAGATGTAATCAACACTACTAGTCACCCACGGGCACCAGTATATAGTTTTGATACAAAGATTGAACACAAGAGATGAACTAGGGTTTGAGAGGAGTTGGTGCTATGAAGATCTTGATGAAGATGGCCCTCCCAAAGATGGGAGAGTTGTTGGTGATGATGATGACAATGATTTCCCCCTCTGGGAGAGAAGTTCCCCCGGTAGAATTGCTCCACCGGAGAGCAAAAGTGCTCCTGCCCAAGTTCCGCCTTGAGACGGCGGCGCTTCGTCCCGAATGTCCTCCCCTTATTTTTTCTAGGTAAAAATGACTTATATACCAGAAGATGGGCACCGGAGGTGGGCCGAGGAGGGCACAACCCACCAGGGCGCGCCTGGGCTCCCTGGCGCACCCAGGTGGGTTGTGCCCAGCTGGTGGGCCCCCTCTGGTAGTTATTTGCTCCAATATTCCTTAAATATTACATATCTCCTTGATAGGCTCAGCTTGTTTGGAGTTGTGCTTTATAGGGAGCCTGACGTAGCTTTTTCAGGTCCAGATTTCTAGCTGCCAGAATTCTCCCTCTTGGTGTGTACCTTGCAAATTATGAGAGAAAAGGCATTCGAATTACTCCAAAATGCATTATTATGGATAAAAACATTATAAATAACACTAAGAAAACATGATGCAAATGGACATATCAGCTCTTCTTACTCCTTATTCGTTCATCCATCGTGATCTCACCCAAAACTTGAAAACTTCAATCACACAAAACTCAACAAAACCTTCGTGAGATCCGTTAGTATAACAAAGCAAATCACTACTCTAAGTGTTGTTGCAAACTCATTCATATTTATTTTTTTGCATTATATCTACGTTTATTCCAACTTTACTATAGCTTATACCCTCCAATACAAACCATAGATTCATCAAAATAAGCACACAACGCGAAGAAAACAGAATCTGTCAAAAACAGAACAGTCTGTAGGAATATGAAAACTTTGCATACTTCTATAGCTCCAAAAATTCTGAAAACTTAGGACAATGCAGGAATTTTGTGTATCAATCTTGTGTACAAAAATCATGATTTTCTCACGTTTCTGTGAATTTTCAAAATTGTTCTACTAGATGCAAAAGTCTCTGTTTTTCAACAAGATCAAATCAACTATCATCCAACATGATCCCAAAGGCTTTGCTTGGCACAAACAGTAATTAAAACATAGAACACAATCATAACAGTAGCATAATTTTGCAAACACTCAAGAACAGAAAGAAAAAGGTAAAAATAAATTTTATTCATTGGGTTGCCTCCCAACAAGCGCTATCTTTTTACGCCTCTAGTTAGGCATAAAGCAAAGATTCAAGTATTGCCATCTTTATTTCTAGATCCATAAGATGCCCTCATGATTGATTCATATGATGGCTTAATTCTTGTTCTAGGGAAGTGTCCCATACCCTTCTTTAGTGGAAATTAAAATTTAATATTGTCTTCTTTCATATCAATCACGACACCAATAGTACGTAAAAAGTGTCTACCAAGTATAATTGGACAAGGCGGATTGCAATCAGTATCAAGAAAAATAAAATCTATGGGCAGATAATTCATATTTGCAAGAATAAGAATATCATTAATTCTACCCAAAGGCTTTTTAATAGTAGAATCTGCCAAGTGCAAATTTAAAGAGCATTCTTCAATATCGGTAAGACCAAACACATCACATAAAGATTTCGCAATTGTGGAAACACTAGCACCCAAGTCACACAAAGAAAAACACTCATAGAATCATGTATTTAATCTTGAATTTAATGGTGGGTTCCCAATCATCATGTAACTTTCTATGAATTGAAATATCTAATTCCAACTTTTCTTCCAAAGTTTTCATCATAGCATCAACAATACGTTTAGTAAAATCTTTTTTTTCATAAGCATGGGGTGAATTTATCATGGATTGCAACAAAGAAATACAATCAATCAAAGACCAATTATCATGATTAAAGTATTTGTAATCCAAAAGAGTGGGCACATCACTAGTTAAAGTTTTGACCTCTCCAAACCCATTTTTATCAATTTTCTCAAGAAGATTTTCACCCACCGAATTGTCGAGACGCCTTCTAGCTAAAGTTGACTCTTCTTGAGTCCCTTTATCAACAATTGTTATTTTACTAAACAAGGAATCAATGGAAGAAACACCAATCACTTTAAGATCTTCATCACTTTTATGAAAGGAATCACTAGAAAACTCACTTTCTAAAAATTCTCTTTTATCTCTAAGCATATCGGTTCTTTTCTTACTTTCATCCATAGAAACATATAAAGCTTTAATTGATTCCTCAACCTTAGGCACAAATTTTTTCATCCTGAGATTTTCTACATCATGAGAAATTCTACTAATGCTGCTAGACATATCATCAATCTTATTCAACTTTTCTTCTATCGTATTGTTGGAAACCTTTTGAGCATTGATAAATTCTTTAATATTATTCTCAAGATCAGAGGTGTTCATATTATTATTATAAGAATAATTACCATAGGAATTACATAATTATTAGAGGAATTTCCCGGAAAACGCCTAGGATTAAAATTACCTCTATATGCATTGTTATTAAAATTGTTTCACGAAACAAAATTCACATCTACGGCATCACTAGTAGATAACGTCACATCATTCAGATCAGTAGGAGCACTTTTATTGGAAACCAACTTCATGAGAGCATCAACTTTTACACTCAAGAATTTATTTCCTCAACCAAATTAACCTTTTTACTAGTAGGAGCTCTTTCAGTATGCCATTGTGAATAATTTGCCGTAATATTATCAAGCAATTTAGTAGCTTCACCCAAAGTAATTTCCATAAAAGTACCACCGGCGACGGAATCTAAAATATTTCTAGAAAAAAATTCAATCCCGCATAAAAATTTGTATGAACATCCAAAGATTTAAACCGTGAGTAGGACAATTTCTTAGTATCAATTTCATTCTTTCCCAAGATTGTGCAACATGTTCATGCTCAAGTTTCTTAAATTTCATGATTTGTGTCCTAAGGAAAATAATTTTTGCGGGTGGAAAATACTTAGTAATGAAAGCATCTTTGCACTTATCCCAAGAATCGATACTATTTCCAGGCAAAGAAAAAAACAAACTTTGCTCGATCTCGCAAAGAAAATGGGAATAATTTCAAATTCACAGTATCATTGTCCACATATTTTTCTTTTGCATACCACATAATTCTATGAGTGTGTTAAGATGGGACGCGACATCCTCATTAGGAATACCAGAAAATTGATCTTTCATAACAAGATTCAAGAAATCGACATTAATATCACAAGACTCTGCACTAGTGGCGGGAGGAGCAATCGGAGTGCTAATAAAATCATTATTATTTGTATTGGAAAAATCACACAACTTGGTATTTTCTGGAGACATCGCAACTACGCAAACAAGATTGCAAACAAAAATAGATCTGGCGAGAAAACGGCCAACAAAAAAGAGAGTGAATAAAACGACAAATTTTTATGAAGTGGGGGAGATGGAAACGAGAGGCAAATGGCAAATAATATAAATTTCAAGGAGATGAGATTTGTGATTAGAAACCTGATAGATGTTGATGATGTTTCCGCAGCAATGGCACCAGAAATTCCTTTTGATGCAGCTTGAACTATATCGTATTTCCCCAAAGAGGAAGGGATGATACCACACAGCTACGGTAGGTATTTCCCTCAGTGATGAGACCAAGGTTATCGAACCAGTAGGAGAACCACGTAACACTATGTAAATGGTACCTGCACACAAAGAACAAATACTTGCAACCTGACTTGTTGAAGGGGTTGTCAATCCCTTTCGGGTAACGGTGCCAGAAATTGTCAAGTTGTCGGGATAAAAATTGTGATAGATTGGATAAATAGAAATTGATAAAATGCGAAATGAAATAAAGTGCAACAAAGTATTTTTGGGTTTTTGATAATATAGATATGAAAATAAAAGATGCAAGTAAAAGAAAAGGCAAATAGCAATGTAGATCTGAAAATATATGTTGAGAAAATAGACCCCGGGGTCGTAGATTTCACTAGTGGCGTCTCTCGAGAAAAATAGCATACAATGGGTAAACAAATTACTGTTGGGCAATTGATAGGACTTCAAATAATTATGACGATATGCAGACAATGATCATTATATAGGTATCACATCCAAGATTACTAGACCGACTCCTGCCTGCATCTACTAGTATTACTCCACATATCCTCCCTATCCAGCATGCATATAGTGTATTAAGTTCATGGAGGAACAGAGTAATGCAAAAAGGACGATGACATGATGTAGACAAGATCTATTCATGTAGGAATTGACCCCATCTTGTTATCCTTAATAGCAATGATACATACGTGTCATGTCCCCTTTGTCACTGGGATTGTGCACCGTAAGATCGAACCCATCACAAATCTCCTGTTTCCATGGCAAGAAAAATCGATCTAGTCAGCCTAACTAAACCAAAGATTCAAAGAAGAAATATGAGGCTATAAGTAATCATGCATATAAGAGATCAAAAACTCAAATAACTTTCATGGATAAAATAGATTTGATCATAAATTCGAAGTTCATCGGATCCCAACAAATACACCACAAAAAGAATTACATCAAATAGATCTCCAAGAGACCATTGTATTGAGAATCGGAAGAGAGAGAGAGAGAGAGAGAGAGAGAGAGAGAGAGAGAGAGAGGAAGCTATCTAGCTACTAACTACAGACCCGCAGGTCTATGATGAACTACTCATGCATCGTTGGAGAGGCACCAATGAGGATGATGAACCCCTCCATGATGGTGTCTAGATTGGATCTGTGGTTTCTGGAACTTGCGGCGGCTGGAATTGTGTTTCGTCGACTCCCCTAGGGTTTTTGGAATATTGAGGTACTTTATAGAGCAAAGAGTCGGTGCGGGAGGCTACCGAGGTGGGCACAACCCACCAGGGCGCGCTTGGAGCCCGAGCGCGCCTAGGTGGGTTGTACTCCCCTCAGAGCCCCCCTTTGGTACTTCCTTGGCCCAACTTGGGTCTTCTGGTCCAGAAAAAATCTTGAAAAAGTTCCGCTGTGTTCGTACTCCGTTTGGTATTGATTTTCTGTGAAGTAAAAAACAAGCAAAAAACAACAACTCTCACTGAGCGCTATGCCAATAGGTTAGTCCCAAAAAATGATATAAAGTTGCTATAAAATGATTGTAAAACATCCATGATTGATAATATTGTTGAGGAACATAGTAATTTCAAAATTTTCCTATGATCATGCAAGATCTATCTAGGTGATGCATAGCAACGGGGGAGAGTGTGTCCACATACCCTCGTAGACCGAAAGCGGAAGCGTTATGTAACACGGTTAATGTAGTCGAACGTCTTCGCAATCCAACCGATCAAGTACCGAACGCACGACACCTCCGCGATCTGCACACGTTCAGCTTGGTGACATCCTTCGAACTCTAGATCCAGCTGAGGCCGAGGGAGAGTTCCGTTAGCACGATGGTGTGGTGACGGTGATGATGACATTATCGGCGCAGGGCTTCTCCTAAGCACTACGACGATATGACCGAGGGGGAAATCTGTGGAGGGGGGCACCACACATGGCTAAAAGATCAACTTGATCTACTTGTGTGTTCTAGGGTGCCCCCTGCCCCCGTATATAAAGGAGGGAGAGGGAGAGGCAGCCGGCCCTAGGGGGCGCGCCAAGGTGTGGATTCCTACTAGGACTCCCTAGTCCTAGTAGGGTTCCACCTCCCACACGGAGTAGGAAAGGGGGAAGGGAGAAGGAGAGGGAAAGGGGGGGCCCTTCTCCTAGTCCTAATCGGCCTCCTGCCCAAAGGAGGGGCACACCAGCCTCTTGTGGGCTGGTGAGCTTCCCTCTTATGGCCCATAAGGCCCATAACTTCTCCCGGGGGGTTCCGGTAACCTCCCGGTACTCCGGAAAATACCCGAACTTCTCCAGAACCATTCCGATGTCCGAATATAGGCTTCAATTATATCAATCTTTATGTCTCGACCATTTCGAGACTCCTCGTCATGTTCGTGATCTCATCCGGGACTTCGAACAAACTTTGGTTCATCAAATCACATAACTCATAATACAAATCGTCATCGAACGTTAAGCATGCGGACCATACGGGTTCAAGAACTATGTAGACATGACCGAGACACATCTCTAGTAAATAACCAATAGCGGAACCTGGATGCTCATATTGGCTCCTACATATTCTACGAAGATCTTTATCGGTCAAACCGCATAACAACATACATTGTTCCCTTTGTCATCAGTATGTTACTTGCCCGAGATTTGATCGTCAGTATCAACATACCTAGTTCAATCTTGTTACCAGCAAGTCTCTTTACTCGTTCTGTAATACTTCATCCTGCAACTAACTCATTAATCACATTGCTTGCAAGGCTTATAGTGATGAGCATTACCGAGAGGGCCCAGAGATACCTCTCCAAAACACGGAGTGACAAATCCTAATATCGATCTATGCCAACCCAACAAACACCTTTCGGAGACACCTTTAGAGCACCTTTATAATCACCCTTCTACGTTGTGACATTTGGTACCTCACAAAGTGTTCCTCTGGTATTCGGGAGTTGCACAATCTCATAGTCTGAGAAACATGTATAAGTCATGAAGAGAGCAGTAGCAATGAAACTGTAACGGTCATAATGCTAAGCTAACGGATGGGTCATGTCCATCACATCATTCTCCTAATGATGTGATCCTGTTCATCAAATGACAACACATGTCCATGGTTAGGAAACATAACCATCTTTGATTAACGAGATAGTCTAGTAGAGGCATACAAGGGACAATATGTTTTGCCTATGTATTCACACATGTACTAAGTTGCCGGTTAATACAATTCTAGCATGAATAATAAACATTTATCATGAAATAAGGAAATAAATAATAATTTTATTATTGCCTCTAGGGCATATTTCCTTCAGTCTCCCACTTGCACTAGAGTCAATAATCTAGTTCACATCGCCATGTGATTTAACACCAATAGTTCACATATGTATGTGATTAACAACCATAGTTCACATCGCCATGTGACTAGCAATCAAAGGGTTTACTAGAGTCAATATTCTAGTTCACACCACTATGTGATTAACACCCAAAGAGTAATAAGGTGTGATCATGTTTTGCTTGTGAGAGAAGTTTAGTGAACGGGTCTGTAACATTCAAATCCGTATGTATTTTGCAAATTTCTATGTCTACAATGCTCTGCTTGAGCTACGCTAGCTAATTACTCCCACTTTCAATATGTATCTAGACTGAGACTTAGAGTCATCTAGATTGATGTAAAATCTTGCATCGACGTAACTCTTTACAACAAGCTCTTTTTATCACCTCCATAATCGAGAAATATTTCCTTAGTCCTCTTACTTAACTAAGGATAACATTAACAGCTATACAGTGATCCACTCCTGGATCACTATTGTACCCCCTTGCCAAACTCATAGCAAGGAACACAACTGGTTGGTACATTATTGGATTACGGGTTCCGCAAACCCTTGAAAGGTTCGAACTTTGGGGTGCGTGCGGAGATCTCAACCTACCCAGCCTGCCTAGTCGCAATCCTCCTAAGCCTAGCGTGTCGGGCTCAAAGAGACAAAGAGACAAAACAGTTTATCCTGGTTCGGGCCACCTTGCGGTGTAATACCCTACTCTAGTGTTTTGGTGGATTGCCTCGAAGGGCCGAGGATGAACTGGTACAGTGGATGAACGGGCCTCAGGAGGTGAGGTGTTCTTGAGCTCAAGAGAGATGGTGAGGTGGTCGGGTGAGGGTGGATCTCTTCCCCCCGATCTGAACTAGATGCCCCTCTATGGTGGTGGCTAAGTCCTATTTATAGTGGCCTTGGTCCTCTTCCCAAATGTTGGTGGGAAGGGATCCCACAACGGCCAGATTTGAAAGGGGACAAGTAGTACATCCTATCCTGACTAATGTGGTCCTCGCCTGCGAAAACCCTCTGGTCGTGACGCTGCGGTGGGCTCGGTGATAACCTCTGTCCTGCCATCCTGGCGGTCTTAGTCTTGTTGCACCAGAATTGAAACCTTTGGCTGATTCCTCGGGACTCCACGCCTATGGCTTGCCTCCCTTGCACCGAAAAGGAAACTGGCACCCTGCGCCCGCCTGGCCTTGGTCGTCATGGATCACGTCAGCTGAGCCTCGTGAGGTGCACCTTTCATAGAACTCTCCACCCCTCGGGAGCCAGCCTGAGGATTCCGATTCCCTCGGGGATCTTGGTGTCGTACGCCTTGAAAGGCTTGGCCCCTTGCGAAGGTCTTGAGTCATTGATGCTAAAGCTGGGCTGTACCAGGCAATTGATGGAGCCACGTGGTGGGCCACGGGCAGGCAAGTCTGGATACCCCCATATCTAGAATGCCGATAGTAGCCCCCAGGCCCAAGGCGCGCTCCAACTTGGCTTTCAGGCGAAGCCAAAGGGCAAGTGCAGAGTGCGGCGGGCCCTAACCACCTGCGGCCTTGATGACGCGTGGCGATTGATGGGGCGTGGGCGTCTCCACTTCCACATGCTGCATCGGCAACTGTTTGACTTGACGGGACGCTGCGGCATGCAGGAGATTGCTAGGTCTTGAGCTTGCGTTGGTTTTCCTTGGAGAGGAAAGGGTGATGCAACAATAGTAGCATAAGTATTTCCCTCAGTTTTTGAAAACCAAGGTATCAATCCAGTAGGAGGCTCCTCAAAAGTCCCACGCACCTACACAAACAAACAAGAACTTGCAACCAACACAATAAAGGGGCAGTACCCAAGTGCCGGTCCACCCACATATGAAATTATCTAAGTACCGAACGCGAATCTTACGAACGTGATGAAACTAGCTTGACGATAATTCCCAATGTGTCCTTAGGGGCTCCTTCTTCATTATTAGAATTTGTCCAGGCTTATCCTTTGCTACATAAAGGATTGGGCCACCTTGCTGCACTTTATTTACTTTATTTACTTTTTGCTTGTTACTATTTATCTTATCACAAAACTATCTATCACCTACTATTTCAGTGCTTGCAGAGAAAACCTTACTGAAAACCGCTTATCATTTCCTTTTGCTCCTCGCTGGGATAGACACTCTTACTTATCGAAAGGACTACGATAGATACCCTACACTTGTGGGTCATCAAGACTCTTTTCTGGCGCCGTTGCCGGGGAGTGTAGCGCTTTTGGTGAGTGGAACTTGGTAAGGAAACATTTATATAGTGTGCTGAAATTTTTTGTTACTTGTCACTATGGAAACTAATTCTTTGAAGGGCTTGTTTGGGGTATCTTCACCCCAACCAGAAGAGGAAAGAGATGCTCCTCAACCTACTGAACCTTATGAAAATATTCACTTTGAGATTCCTTCGGGTATGATAGAAAAACTGCTTGCTAATCCTTTTGCAGGAGATGGAACATTGCATCCCGACTTACACCTTATCTTTGTGGATGAAGTTTGTGGATTATTTAAGCTTGTAGGTATCCCCGATGATGTTGTCAAAAGGAAGGTCTTCCCTTTATCTTTGAAGGGAGATGCAATGACATGGTATAGGCTATGTGATGATACGAGATTTTGGAATTATAAGCGACTGAAGTTGGAATTTCACCAGAAGTTCTATCCTATGCATCTTGTTCATCGTGATCGTAATTACATATATAATTTCTAGCCTCGCGAAGGAGAAAGCATCGCTCAAGCTTGGGGGAGGCTTTAGTCAATGTTATATTCATGCCCCAATCATGTGCTCTCTCGAGAAATGATTATTCAGAATTTTTATGCTCGGCTTTCTCTTGATAATCGCAACCTGCTCGATACTTTCTGTGTTGGTTCCTATATGCTAAATACTATTGATTTCAAATGGGACTTATTGGAAAGAATTAAATGCAACTCTAAAGATTGGGGTTCCGACGATGGTAAGGAGTCAGGTGTGACTCCTATGTTCGATTGTGTTAAATCTTTTATGGATACCGATGCTTTTAGTGGATTTAGCTCTAAGTATGGACTTGACTCTGAGATAGTAGCTACTTTTTGTGAAACTTTTGCTACTCACATTGATCTCCCTAAAGAGAAGTGGTTTAAATATAACCCTCCTGTTGAAGTGAAAGTAGTTGCACCTATGACAGTCAAAGAAAAGACTATTACATATAGTGATCCTATTATTCCTACTGCTTATGTTGAAAAACCTCCTTTTCCTGTTAGGATAAAAGATCATGTTAAAGCTTCGACTGTTGTTTGTAAGAGTAATACTAGGACCTATACACCTCCTGAGCAAATTAATGTTGAACCTGGTATTGCTATGATTAAAGATCTCTTGGATGAGGACTTAGATGGGCATGCTATCTCTTTCTTGGGTGAAACTGCTAATATTGCTAGACCCGATACTAAGACACGTAGACCTGTTATAGGCACGCCTATTATTTATGTTAAAATAGGAGATCATTGTTATCATGGCTTATGTGATATGGGTGCTAGTGCTAATGCGATACCTTATGATCTTTATAAAGAAATTATGCACGATATTGCACCTGTTGAATTAGAAGATATTGATGTTACTATTAAGCTTGCTAATAGGGACACCATTAAACCGATTGGGATTGTTAGAGATGTTGAAGTCTTGTGTGGGAAGATTAAATACCCTGCTAATTTTCTTGTTCTTGGTTCCCCACAAGATGATTTCTGTCCCATTATTTTTGGTAGACCCTTCTTGAATACTGCTAGTGCTAAGATTAATTGTGAAAAGAATATTGTCACTGTTGGCATAGATGGTATGTCTCATGAGTTTAATTTCCCTAAGTTTAGTATACAACCTCGTGAAAGGGAACCACCTAGTAAAGATGAAATTATTGGTCTTGCTTCCATTGCTGTTCCTCAAACTGATCCGTTAGAACAATATTTGTTAGAGCATGAAAACGATATGTTTATGAAGGAAAGGGAAGAAATAGATGAAGTGTTCCTTAAACAAGAACCTATGCTAAAACATAACCTTCCCATTGAAATTCTTGGGGATCCCCCTCCACCCAAGGGTGATCCCATGTTCGAACTCAAACCCTTACCTGATAATATCAAGTATGCTTATCTTGATGAAAAAGAAATATATCCTATTATTATTAGTGCTAACCTTTCAGAGAAAGAAGAAGAAAGATTATTGAAAACTCTGAAGAAGCACCGAGATGCTATTGGATATACTCTAGACGATCTTAAGGGCATTAGTCCCACATTATGTCAACACAAAATTTCAGTGGAGAAAGATGCCAAACCCGTTAGAGATCCTCAAAGACGATTAAATCCC
Organism: Triticum dicoccoides; assembly: GCF_002162155.2. Lineage (NCBI taxonomy): Eukaryota > Viridiplantae > Streptophyta > Magnoliopsida > Poales > Poaceae > Triticum > Triticum dicoccoides. The sequence goes on from NC_041385.1 coordinate 118,570,199, forward strand.
AAAATGAAGGAAGTGGTAAGAAAGGAGATTCTAAAACTCCTTGAGGCAGGTATTATTTATCCCGTTGCTAATAGTGAATGGGTAAGCCCTGTCCATTGTGTCCCTAAAAAGGGAGGTATTACCGTTGGTCCTAATGATAAAGATGAATTGATCCCGCAAAGAATTATTACAGGCTATAGGATGGTAATTGATTTCCGTAAGTTAAATAAAGCTACTAAGAAAGATCATTACCCTTTACCTGTTATTGATCAAATGCTAGAAAGGCTATCCAAACACACACATTTTTGCTTTCTAGATGGTTATTCTGGCTTCTCTCAAATACCTGTGTCCGCGAAGGATCAATCTAAAACTACTTTTACTTGCCCTTTTGGTACTTTTGCTTATAGGCGTATGCCTTTTGGTTTATGTAATGCACCTGCTACCTTTCAAAGATGCATGATGGCTATATTCTTTGATTTTTGTGAAAAGATTTGTGAGGTATTCATGAATGACTTCTCCATCTATGGGTCCTCTTTTGATGATTGTTTGAGCAACCTTGATCGAGTTTTGCAGAGATGCGAAGACACTAGTCTCGTCCTTAATTGGGAAAAGTGTCACTTTTTGGTTAATGAAGGCATTGTCTTGGGGCACAACATCTCCCAGAGAGGTATTGAAGTTGATAAAGCCAAAGTTGATGCTATTGAAAATATGCCATGTCCCAAGGACATAAAAGGTATAAGAAGTTTCCTTGGTCATGCCGGCTTTTATAGGAGGTTCATTAAGGACTTTTCTAAAATCTCTAGGCCTCTGACTAATTTATTGCAAAAAGATATTCCTTTTGTCTTTAATGATGATTGTGTTGAAGCATTTGAAACACTTAAGAAAGCCTTGATCACTGCACCTATTGTTTAGCCACCTGATTGGAATTTACCTTTTGAAATTATCTGCGATGCTAGTGATTATGCTGTAGGTGCTGTTTTAGGGCAAAGAGTTGATAAGGAATTGAATGTTATCCAGTATGCTAGTAAGACTCTTGATTCTGCCTAGAGAAATTATGCTACTACTGAATAAGAGTTCTTAGCAGTTGTGTTTGCATGTGATAAGTTTAGACCTTATATTGTTGATTCCAAAGTTACTATTCACACTGATCATGCTGCTATTAAATATCTTATGGAAAAGAAAGATGCTAAGCCTAGACTGATTAGATGGGTTCTCTTGCTCCAAGAATTTGACTTGCATATTATTGATAGAAAGGGAGCTCAGAACCTCGTTGCAGACAACTTGTCTAGGTTAGAGAATGTTCTTGATGACCCACTGCCTATTAATGATAGTTTTCCTGATGAACAATTAGCGGTTGTCAATGCTTCTCGTACTGCTCCTTGGTATGCTGATTATGCTAATTACATTGCTGCTAAATATATACCACCTAGTTTCACATACCAGCAAAAGAAAAAGTTCTTTTATGATTTAATACATTACTTCTGGGATGATCCACGCCTTTATAAAGAAGGAGTAGATGGTATTATTAGATGTTATGTGCCTGAGCATGAACAGGAACAAATCCTACGCAAGTGTCACTCTGAATCTTATGGAGGACACCACGCTGGAGATAGAACTGCACACAAGGTACTACAATCTGGTTTTTATTGGCCTACTCTCTTCAAAGATGCTCGTAAGTTTGTCTTATCTTGTGATGAATGTCAAAGAATAGGTAACATTAGTGGATGTCAAGAAATGCCTTTGAATTATTCTCTTGTTATTGAACCGTTTGATGTTTGGGGCTTTGATTATATGGGACCTTTTCCTGCCTCCAATGGTTATACACATATTTTAGTTGCTGTTGATCACGTTACTAAGTGGGTAGAAGCTATTCCAACTAGTAGTGCTGATCATAACACTTCTATTAAAATGCTCAAAGAAGTTATTTTTCCGAGGTTTGGAGTCCCTAGATATCTTATGACTGATGGTGGTTCACACTTTATTCATGGTGCTTTCCGTAAGATGCTTGCTAAGTATGATGTCAATCATAGAATCGCATCTCCTTATCACCCGCGGTCTAGTGGTCAAGTAGAGTTGAGCAATAGAGAGCTCAAATTAATTTTGCAAAAGACTGTGAATAGATCTAGAAAGAATTGGTCCAAAAAACTTGATGATGCATTATGGGCCTATAGAACTGCATACAAAAATCCTATGGGTATGTCTCCATATAAGATGGTTTATGGAAAAGCATGTCATTTACCTCTTGAACTTGAACATAAAGCATATTGGGCTATTAAAGAGCTCAATTATGACTTCAAACTTGCCGGTGAGAAGAGGTTGTTTGATATTAGCTCACTTGATGAATGGAGAACCCAAGCATATGAGATGCCAAGCTCTTCAAAGAAAAAGTCAAACGCTGGCATGATAAGAGGATACAAAAGCGTGAGTTTAACGTAGGAGATTATGTGTTATTATTCAAATCTCGTTTAAGATTTTTTGCAGGAAAAATTCTCTCAAAATGGGAAGGTCCCTACGTTATCGAGGAGGTCTATCGTTCTGGTGCTATAAAAATCAACAACTTCGAAGGCACAAATCCGAGGGTGGTAAATGGTCAAAGAATTAAACATTATATTTCAGGTAATCCTATCAATGTTGAAACTAATATTATTGAAACCATAACCCCTGAGGAATACATAAGAGACACTTTCCAGAACGTTCCAGACTCCAAAAAGGCATAGGTATGTGGTACGGTAAGTAAACCAACTCCAAAAGAACTATAATGGCAATTTTTATCAGTTTTGGATTATTTGAGAATTTTAGGAAGAAAGAAGTAGTCCGAAAGGGACACGAGGCTTCCACGAGAGAGGAGGCCGCGCCCCCCCCCTGTAGGGTGCGCCCCCTGTCTCGTGGGCACCTCGTGTGCCTCCCGGACTCCGTTTTCTTTTACCTTACGAATTTTGGTCGGTAAAAATTCATTATATATACTCCCGAAGGGTTTGACCACCGTATCATGCAAATATCTTCTGTTTTTGTTTTGAGCTGTTTCTGTTTCAGATCTAGAGCATCATGTCGTCTCCAAGCGCTCCCAAGGACAAGTTTTTCGAGAGGGTTATCAACCCCTATCTTGCGGAGGTGCTGCATCACCCTCAAACCATTGAGATGTGTGAGGGGGTGCTGCATATCCGCGATGTGGAGGGACCAAGGCGTACCGGGAGCATGGAGACAAAGCTTGAAGCCATGGAGCAAGAAGTTTTCAAGTGTCAAGGGATGGTGGAGCGTGGACTCAACGCCAACCAGATGATGATCACGGAGTTCACCAACAACCACAAGCTGGATGCCAAAGTCATTGGGGAGACCATCTTCAAGCTTCAAGAGGAAATCGAGCACCTCCAAGCCCAGATTTATGACCTGCAAAACCAGAACTGTGAGTATGAATATAGATTCAAGCGAATGAGTTTGGGTGCAGATTTAAGGATCTCGGAGACTCGATCATCCTTTTATGATGGAGAGCCTATGCCTTGGAAGACGGACGACAAGCCTACATCATCAACAATTCCCACTTCACCACCTCCGAAGAAATAATCACATGGGTATGGGCACTCCCCTTGGCAACTGCCAAGCTTGGGGGAGGTGCCCCGGTATCGTATCACCATCACACTCTTATCTTTACCGCTTTATTTAGTTCGATCCTTTTGGTAGTATCTTGATCTGGTAGATTGAAGTTTTGATATCAAGTAGTTTTGAGTTTTGCATTGTGATCTCTTTATGTAAGCGAGTCCGTGTGCTATCTACAATAAAGATTAGTGTTGAGTCAAGGGCTTTGCTATGTTGCTATGATCTTGTGAAAGTAGAAAGAACAAAAAGAGTTCATATCGATCTTATGGATAGTGATAACTTCACACAAAGAAAGTATGAGGCATAAAAATTGTTGAGAGTTGATGAACGTAGCCTTGGTCATCGTTGCAATTAATAGGAAGTGATAAGGAAAGAGGGATTCACATATAAATATATTATCTTGGACATCTTTTATGATTGTGAAGCACTCATTAAGTATGACATGCTAAAAGAGTCGATGTTGGACAAGGAAGACAACGTAATGGTTTATGTTTTCCGACATCTCAGTTAAAGTATATTGCCATTGACCTTCCAAACATGTTGAGCTTGCCTTTCCCCCTCTTGCTAGCCAAATTCCTTGCACCAAGTAGAAATACTACTTGTGCTTCCAAATATCCTTAAACCCAGTTTTGCCACGAGGGTCCACCATACCTACCTATGGATTGAGTAAGATCCTTCAAGTAAGTTGTCATCGGTGCAAGCAATAAAAATTGCTCTCTAAATATGTATGACTTATTAGTGCAAAGAAAATAAGCTTTGTACGAACTTGTTGTGGAAGTAATAAAAGCGACGGATTGCATAATATAGGTCCACATACAAGGGGCAATATAAAGTGACGTTCTTTTGCATTAAGATTTCGTGCATCAACCCTAAATGCGCATGACAACCTCTGCTTCCCTCTGTGAAGGGCATATCTTTTACTTTACGTTTTTACTTTATGCTTGAGTCAAGGTGATCTTCACCTTTCCCTTTTTCATTTTATCCTTTGGCAAGCTCCTAGTGTTTGAAAGATCATGATACATATATCCAATTGGATGTAAGTTGGCATAGGCTATTATTGTTGACATCACCTAAAGGTGAATACGTTGGAAGGCAACACAATAAGCCCCTATCTTTCTCAGTGTCCGTCTGAAACTCTATAACCACAAGTATTGCATGAGTGTTAGCAATTATGGGAGACTACGAGATAATTGAGTATGTGAGCTTGTTGAAAAGCTCTATTATTGACTCTTTCTGATGTTACGATAAATTGCAATTGCTTCAATGACTGAGATTATAGTTGTTAGCTCCCAATGAAGTTGATGAACCATACTTGACATTGTGAATTGCTTATTACTTGAGCTTAAGAAATCATATGACAAAATCTATATATGTTGCCATTATTAGAATGATCATGATGCCCTCATGTCCGTATTTTATTTTTATCGACACCTCTATCTCTAAACATGCGGACATTTTTTTTGATTTCGGCTTCCGCTTGAGGATAAGCGAGGTCTAAGCTTGGGGGAGTTGATACGTCCATTTTGCATCATGCTTTTATATCAATATTTATTGCATTATGGGCTGTTATTACACATTATATCTCAATACTTATGGCTATTCTCTCTTATTTTACAAGGTTTACCATGAAGAGGGGGAATGCCGACAGCTGGAATTCTGGCTGGAAAAGGAGCAAACGTTGGAAACTTATTCTGCACAACTCCAAAAGTCCTGAAACTCCATGAAATAACCTTTTGGATTTATTAAGAATTTATGAGCGAAAGAAATAGGCCAGGGGGCCCACACCCTGTCCAGGAGATAGGGGCGCCCCCCCTGTAGGGCGCGGCCCCCTATCTTCTGGGCCCCCTAGTGGGCCTCCGGCATCCATCTTCTGCTATATCATCACTCTTTCCCTGGAAAAAATCGTGGGCAAGCTTACGGGACGAAACTCCGCCGCCACGAGGCAGAACCTTGGCGGAATCAATCTAGGGCTCTGGCGGAGCTGTTCTGCCAGGGACACTTCCCTCCGGGAGGGGGAAATCATCACCAACGTCATCACCAACGATCCTCTCATTGGGAGGGGGTCAATCTCCATCAACATCTTCACCAGCACCATCTCCTCTCAAAACCCTAGTTCATCTCTTGTATCCAATCTTGTATCAGAACCACAAATTGGTACCTGTGGGTTGCTAGTAGTGTTGATTACTCCTTGTAGTTGATGCTAATTGGTTTACTTGGTGGAAGATCATATGTTCAGATCCTTTATGCATATCATTACTCCTCTGAATATGAACATGAATATGCTTTATGAGTAGTTACATTTGTTCCTGAGGACATGGGTGAAGTCTTGCTATTAGTAGTCATGTGAATTTGGTATTTGTTCGATATTTTGATGAGATGTATGTTGTCTTTCGTCTAGTGGTGTTATGTGAACGTCGACTACATGACACTTCACCCTTATTTGGGCCTAGAGGAAGGCATAGGGAAGTAATAAGTAGATGATGGGTTGCTAGAGTGACAGAAGCTTAAACCCTAGTTTATGCGTTGCTTCGTTAGGGGTTGATATGGACCCATATGTTTAATGATGTGGTTAGGTTTACCTTAATACTCCTTTTTGTAGTTGCGGATGTTTGCAATAGGGGTTAATCATAAGTGGGATGCTTGTCCAAGTTAGGGCAGTACCCAAGTGCCGGTCCACCCACATATCAAATTATCAAAGTACCGAACACGAATCTTACGAACGTGATGAAACTAGCTTGACCATAATTCCCAATGTGTCCTCGGGAGCTCCTTCTTCATTATTAGAATTTGTCCAGGCTTATCCCTTGCTACATAAAGGATTGGGCCACCTTGCTGCACTTTATTTACTTTATTTACTTTTTGCTTGTTACTATTTATCTTATCACAAAACTATCTATCACCTACTATTTCAGTGCTGGCAGAGAAAACCTTACTGAAAACCGCTTATCATTTCCTTCTGCTCCTCGTTGGGTTCGACACTCTTACTTATCGAAAGGACTACGATAGATCCCCTACACTTGTGGGTCATCATCAATCCCTTCACGACCACTTGCGAAAGTGAGATCTGATAGAGATAGTATGATAAGATAAATATATTTTTGGTATTTTATAATATAGATAGGAAAAGTAAAGATGCAAATAAAATTAGATTGAAAGCTTATATGATAAAAGATAGACCCGGGGGCCATAGGTTTCACTAGTGGATTCTCTCAAGATAGCATAAGTATTACGGTGGGTGAACAAATTACTGTCGAGCAATTGATAGAAAAGCGAATAATTATGAGATTATATAGCCATGAGCATGTATATAGGCATCACATCCGTGACAAGTAGACCGACTCCTTCCTGCATCTACTACTATTACTCCACACATCGACCGCTATCCAGCATGCATCTAGAGTACTAAATTCATGAACAGAGTAACGCATTAAGAAAGATGACATGATGTAGAGGGATAAACTCATGCAATATGATATAAACCCCATCTTTTTCTCCTCGATGGCAACAATACAATACGTGCCTTGCTGCCCCTGCTGTCACTGGGAAAGGACACCACAAGATTGAACCCAAAGCTAAGCACTTCTCCCATTGCAAGAAAGATCAATCCAGTAGGCCAAGCCAAACTAATAATTTGAAGAGACTTGCAAAGATAACTTAATCACAAATAAAAGAATTCAGACGAGATTTAAATATTTCTCATAGAAAAACTTGATCATAAAAACACAATTCATCGGATCTCGACAAACACACCGCAAAAAGAGTTACATCAAATAGATCTCCAAGAAGACGAGGAGAACATGATATTGAGATCCAAAAAGAGAGAAGAAGCCATCTAGCTAATAACAATGGACCTGAAGGTCTGTGGTAAACTACTCACAACTCACCGGAGAGGCCTTGGAGATGATGTAGAGGCCCTCCGTGATCGATTCCCCCTCCGGTGGAGTGTCGGCGAAGGCTCCAAGATGGGATCTCATGGATACAGAAGGTTGCGGCGGTGGAATTAGGTTTCGTGGTCTGTTATGATGTTCTCGGGGTACGTGGGTATATATAGGAGGAAGAAGTAGGTCGGTGGACGCCCAAGGAGCCCACGAGATAGGGGGCGCACCCAGCATGGGGGGGGGCCCACCCTCGTGGCCGCCTCGGTTGTTGCTTGACTTCCACTCCAAGTCCTCTGGATCACGTTCGTTCCAAAAATCACGCTCCTGAAGGTTTCATTCCGTTTGGACTCCATTTGATATTCCTTTTCTTCGAAATACTGAAATAGGCAAAAAAACAACAATATGGGCTGGGCCTCCGGTTAGTAGGTTAGTCCCAAAAAATGATATAGAAGTGTAAAATAAAGCCCATAAACATCCAAAACGGATAATATAATAGCATGGAACAATTATAGATACGTTGGAGACGTATCAGAGATCATCATGGCGCGAGGTCATGGAGGCCGGCGGTTGGCCTTCCTTGGCTATAAAAGTGGGGGAAGGGTAGAGCCCCCTCGCTCATTTCTCCTTCATGTTCTTGCTGCCCGTTTCTTCAGCTTCTTAGTCTTGCTCCCATGGTGCCGCCGAGGAGATTTTCCGCGGCCGAGAATGGGAAGGCTTCCAAGGAGGGACCAGCCTCTCCGCCTCCCAAGAGAGCCCGCGGACATCCCCGTAAGCACCCTGTGACCCCCGTAGTGGCCCCCAGGGGGCGCGGGTCCGCATCCCCCAAGGCCGGCGTTTCTCTTAGTGCCCGTGATGGTACCTCTTTTCGCGGCAGGGGCCACCGGCTTCGGAGTAGCCCCCATGACGAAGGGAGGCACGCCGTGATCGTGAGCCCTCCTCGACCGTGCTTCTCCTTGCTGGACGTGCTCCCCGAGTTCGTGGTGTGGTTGGAGAGCCCGGCCGACACTTCACTCCGGCTTCCATGCTTCTTCTCCGGCGAGCTTCCATCCTCGGGGCTTGATGGTCTCTGGCTGCAGGCTGACGGCTGCTGCAGCAGGGCCTCGTGGGTCGGGACTGAGGTCGCCGCCTCAGGCGGCATGGTCCTGACCCGCGGCTACCAGACGTTTGCCCGTGCGCGAGGCCTGAGTAGAAGGTGCACCCTGTACTTCAAGTATGACGGCCTGTCGACCCTCTCCGTGAGGGTGTTCAGGGAGGACGGCCACCACATGGGGTGCTGCCCGGAGGACGGCAGCGACAACGAGGGTGACGAGGGTGAGCTTGGCCTTGGCGGTGTGTGTCGGTGTCAAAACCTGCGGATCTTGGGTAGGGGGTCCCGAACTGTGCGTCTAAGGTCGATGGTAACATGAGGCGGGGGACACGATGTTTACCCAGGTTTGGGCCCTCTCTATGGAGGTAATACCCTACTTCTGCTTGATTGGTCTTGATGAATATGAGTATTACAAGAGTTGGTCTACCACGAGATTGTAATGGCTAAAACCCTAGAAGTCTAGCCTATATGATTATGATTGCCTCTACGGACTAAACCCTCCGGTTTATATAGACACCAGAGGGGACCAGGGTTGTACAAAGTCGGTTAGAGAGAAAGGAATCTACATATCCGAACGCCAAGCTTGCCATCCACGCAAAGGAGAGTGCCATCCGGACACAGGTGAGAGTCTTTGGTCTTGTATCTTCATAGCCCATCAGTCCGGCAGATGTCAATAGGCCGGACGCCCGAGGACCCCTTAATCCAGGACTCCCTCTGTAGCCCCCGAACCAGGCTTCAATGATGAAGTGTCCGGCGCGCAGATTGTCTTCGGCATTGCAAGCCGGGTTCCTCCTCTGATTACTTCAAAATACCTGACTTAAAGAGCAGTATCCGGCTTCCCATTTAAGTCCGCGCCCATCGGCTTCCACACCTTCATGACTCCAGCTTGCACATGTTGAGCGAATAGGAGAGGTCGGGGTATTTTTGCACATACCACTCTGACCATGTAAGAAAGGCGTCTATTTAAAGAGATCAGGATCTTCAGATCCATTCCACACCAAGCCAGGAATCCTCAAAGCTCGCTAGGAGAGACCATTCCAACAGGGCTAGCGCTCCCAGCTCTTCCTCCCGTCCCAACGGCCTCAGAAAAGGCAACTGGGAGAGATGTTCCGTACCCCACAGTCAGCTAGTGAAGCTGCAGACACAGGGATTTCTTTCCCCCGCGTATCTAGTCCCCATTCGAGCAGGATTGACTTCCTTTGACAGCGGGGCTCAAGCGGAGAATTTCCCCAATCCGTGCAGGGGGGAATGAGTGTGCTTCGTTCCCTACTTGTTGAGAGGCGTTGGGTTTCCAATCCACCCATTCCTCCGAGGGCTTCTGGAGTATTATGGCCTCCAACTGCACAATTTCACTTCCGCTTCCATCCTGCATATCGCGGGTTAAGTTGTTCTTTGTGAGCTATTCCTGGGTTGTGAGGCCCACTTTGGATTATGGAGGAAACTATTCTGCCTCGTCCCTCGTGGCCAGGAGGGATCAATATTTGAAATGGGCGGAGCCGAGGTATGGCGCATCGCCGGGACTGGATACCTGTCCGGCACGCCGAAGACGGCATCCGAAGAGTGGCCTTCCGAATGGTTCTATATCGAGGACGTCTCCCTTCCCGACCCAGTCCGAATGGGTCTTCCCGAATTTTCAAGCATTCCATTGAAGAAGCGCCACAGCTGGCGCCCTCGGAGCCTCAAGCAGGAAGATAGCACGGAAGTCCGCCAACTGACGAGCAAGATAAAGATGCTCGCCCAATCCGGATTATAAATAGTCGAGGTAATGGCGACTTCCATAGTACGAGGGGTTCAGCCACTCCAATACAAAGGGCATCCCATGTGGCAGTATAATGGGGAAGATGACGCCTCCTGCTGCGGTCGAAAGGGTCCGGGCACCCCCGCCGCTTTGGCCAAAATACTGGCCAAACTATAAAAAGGGGAGAAAGAGGAACTTACTCGTATTAAGCGCCGAGATGGATTTTCCATGTACAATCCTCCTAGCTGGGTGAGTTCCAGTCCCACTACTCTACTCAATCTACTCCCTGAGTCACTTCCTATGGACATTAATCCGTCCATTTGTAACAGGAATGGCGGAAGATCACCAAGGAGCTCCACAGTCCCGCCCCACAGCCAAAGGACCACAACCAGGACCTTGACCCCGGATTCAACGAGGATCCAGATATATTTGAGGAGCTTGAGGATGGGGTGTTCTACCAGGCGAGCTATGACGGCACAGAAGTGGCCATCACCGCCAACTATCCAGGTCTTCTCCCTGCCTCACACGTAAGTAATCAGGAGACATCTCCTCTGAAAGAGCTTCCTCATTCTGCCTCACCCACCACACTATCTCATGCTCCAAAGGGGAGGCGCTCGGCGCGCCATCCTCCACCAGAGGCGACTCCAAAGAGAGCGACGCCCGCACCGGGCAAGCTTTCAAAGAGGAAGGTAGGCGAAGACACAACAGACCCGTCATCAAAGAGGTATGGCCTCGTAAATATGCCCTTTAGTAGTCACATCCAACTGTGACATTATCCATTCGCGTCTTATCAGGAAGAGTGTTTGCCAGACTATGTCCGGGAGTCCTGCCCTTCACACTCCCAACAGCCAGGTTCCAGCCCCTGCCGTAACGACGAGGGCTGATACAAGAGTGCCGCCGGACCGTCCTTTGGCAGAGGATTCAAATGATGTGTCCATCACAAACTCGGAAGTGGAGAGTGCCATGAACCATCGGCATCGGAGGGCCGCTCTTCATGACCCCGGCTTTACAATAGAGGCATTCAATGCCTTCAGCTCGGGTGATGCATACATCCGAGCTGCTCAAGATGGGATTGCTAGAGCCACAGACCAATATTTGAAAGATATGCGGGTAAGCTCACATTATATACCGGTAGCCCCCGAGACTTGTAGTAGTTGATTTAGCTGATTTAAGGATCACTGTAAAACCAGGTGCTTACAGAGAAGAACAACCTGTTGTCTCAAGAGCAAGAAAAGTGTCGGACCCAGCTAGCTTCTATGACAGCCGAACTAGAGAAATCCAAGAAGGCATCACCTGGTAATGTGTCCCTCCATCGAGAAAAACCGAATTATATACCAGTAATGCTAACACAGTTGCATATCTTATGGTATGATCGTCAGATCATCCAGGAAAGACGCCGGAAGTCGCACAAGCGGGTGAACAAGAAGCCAAAAGGCAGCTGGCTGTGGGCGAACGTATACTGACACGGGTCAGGGAGGAGAAAAAGAAACTCCAGGATTCCAACACACAACTGGGCGAAGAACTGAAAGACGTGCGGGCCCGACTGGCTCCGTAAAGGAAAATAAAAGGCTGCGAGGCGGCATATTTAGTATGTGTTCAAACTTACCTCCACGTAATTTGGCGAAGAAAGGAACTGATAGAGTTATGTCTGTAGGTATGCTGGGTGGCCGTCCTGAAGAGGAGATGTCCGGATCTTCGGGTTATCTGCTACAAGAGCTGTCGCAAATGCACGAGCGAGCTCGGCAGGCAATGCAAGGCCTTATGGCCATCCACCTCCCCTCTAGGAAGCATGTAGGAGCTTGTATAATTATTCAAGGGAGCGCGGCGGCACTTCCGATTATGGAAGATATCGGCCTGCCGGGAAGGTGTGCGAGAGGCCCGGACCATGGTGAAAACACGATATACCAAGCTTGATCCGAATCATATGGCCCGGGTCAGACCTTTAGGGTCAGATGGAAAAAAAATTCCCGTTAGTTTGGTATATGACCAGGTAAAAGTAGCCGCAAAATATTCTCAACAGGATTGTAAGCTAGACAACATGTTGGACGGCATAGAAGAGGAAATTTTTGAGTGCAAGTGACTATGTACTTTCCTTGACATATTTCTCCCTAGCCGGATTGTAAAATAATTGTCATGGAAGACCTTTTCGCTTCGACCTCTGGACCCTGAAGGCAAAATAAACCGGGGTATGCGTGGAAACTAGGCGTAGGGGTCATAGTTGCTTGAACAGACAAGTATCTGGCTAGCTATGTTATATTACATTGTGATTGTAAGAAACATCTTCCAGGGAGAATAGTTCCGTTAAGGGTTCCTTTCCCTGGGGGAGCATGCGTTAACGTGCATGTCCGAACTGTGATTGAAAAATCGCAGCATATGTAACATCTGGGGGTTCATAGTGTAATTAGTAAAAACTATCTTTAGTCCACCGACCGAATATTCCCTTAGGAATGCTAGCTTTCGGCTTCACCTAGTCTTAGGTACACATCCGTATGACCCGACAGTAATAATCGCAGAGTTGCTCCCTTTATGCCCTAGCCGAACTTATGGGAATGTAGGGCATAAGCACAGGAGCCAGGCAACCCAGCTTGGCCAAAACTTAAGTCATATCGATGCATATAATGGCGAAGAAAAGGTACATACGAGGAAAAGACATGTATGTGGTGAGCTTAATGCTCGGAAAATAATAATAACAAGCTTCTGTACAAGAAGCCCCCGGGTATAATGGACATACATATTTGAGGATGTGTACGTCGTAGGTGCACGGTGTAACCACACGAAAGGTTTAAGGCTAAACAAAAAAGAAAAAGCGAAAAGAGAGGGGAAAAATAATGGAAACAAAAGGGAGAAGGACACGAACAAAGACTTCAGCGCTAGGCATAGAATCTTCAGAGTCTGGCCGCGCTCCATGGATTCGGCTCTAGGCGATTGTCTGATGCATCGCGCATGCGGTATGCTCCTCCAGTGAGAACTTCGTCAATGATGAAGGGACCCTCCCACTTGGCCTTGAGTTTGTCCTTTTTATTCTCCGGTAAGCGTAGAATGAGTTCGCCAACATTATAAGTCTTAGCCCGCACTTCTCTGCTTTGATATATGCGTGCCTGTTGTTGATAAAATGCGGAACGGGCTTTTGCGACGTCACGCTCCTCCTCCAGGTCATCTAAGCCATCCTGCCGATCAAGCTCGGCCTCTCTCTCTCTCTTCATATATGCGCACTCGAGGTCAGTCATGAATAATGTCGCCGGGTAACACAGCCTCTGCACCGTACACCATGAAGAAAGGTGTATATCCGGTAGTGCGATTGGGTGTGGTCTACAGCCCCCCAGAGTACGGAGTCGAGCTCCTCAACCCAGTGCTTGTCTGATTCTTTCAAAGACCGCACTAGTCTGGGCTTAATGCCGCTCATAATAAGACCTTTGGCTCATTCGACTTGATCGTTTGTTTGCGGGTGATAGACGGAGGCGTAATCGAGCTTACTGCCCAGATTAACACACCAGGTTTTCACTTCATTGGCTTTGAAATTGGAGCCGTTACCGGTGATGATGCTGTGTGGAACACCATAACGGTGCACAACACCAGATATGAAGTCTATCACTGGTCCGGCTTCAGCTGTTTTAACTTCTTTGGCCTGTATCCACTTAGTGAATTTATCCACCATGACCAACAGATATTTTTTCTTATGGCTTCCTGCTTTAAGGGGTCCAACCATATCAAGCCCCCAGACCATGAAAGACCAAGTGATGGGGATTGTTTGTCGAGCGGTGGGTGGCTTATGGCTTTGGTTGGCTAAAAGCTGGCACCCAACGCAACGTTGGACAAGGTCCTATGCATCTGCTCGGGCCGTTGGCCAATAGAAACCCGTACGGAAGGCCTTGCTTACAAGGGCCCGAGCCGCAGCGTGGTGACCACCGTGACCGGCATGAATTTCAGCCAAGAGTTTCCGCCCCTCTTCCTCGGAGATACATCTTTGACGTATTCCGGTAGCGCTTTTCTTGTAGAGTTCTCCGTCGCGAACCTTGTCGGCTTTCGAGTGCCGGACAATGCAGCGCGCCTCATTCTGATCCTCAGGGAGTTCTCGCCTATTAAAGTAGGCCAAGAAGGGTTTAGTCCATGGGGCAATGACCGCCATGATAAGATGGGACGATGGTGTTATTTCGGTGGCTGAGCCCCCGATGATATCGGTGTGTTCGGCATCTGGGGTTATAGTCGGATCCGGACTGGTGTTGCCGCTCTCCCCTTGCCACACCACAGATGGCTTGAAGAGCCTTTCTAGAAAGATGTTAGGTGGGATGGGGTCGCGCTTGGCGCCAATGTGAGGAAGGACATCCGCCGATTGATTACTTTCTCGAGCCACATGATGAAACTCGAGCCCCTCGAACCGAGCTGACATTTTGGGAACGACGTTATGGTAAGTCGCCATCTTCGGATCTTTGGCATCGAAATCTCCATTTATTTGAGATATTGTGAGGTTTGAATCCCCGTGCACTTCCAGGCATTGTATGCCCATGGAGACAGGCATCCGAAGACCATGCAATAAGGCCTCGTATTCGGCTGCATTATTGGAGTCTGTGTATAATATTTGGAGTACATACTGAACTGTATCTCCAGTGGGGGATGTTAGGACAACGCCCGCTCCTAAGACCGCCAGCATTTTGGAGCCGTCGAAGTGCATGACCCAGTTGGAATACGTGTCGTACTCTTTAGGGAGTTCGGCCTCTGTCCATTCAGCGCCAAAGTCGGCTAATACTTGGGTTTTAATGGCCTGGCACAGTATGTATGTTATGTCGAATGGGAGGAGCTCAATGGCCCACTTGGCAATCTGGCCCGTGGCATCGCGGTTGTTTATCATGTCATTGAGTGGTACTTCGGAGGCCACCGTGATTGATCACTCTTGAAAGCAGTGTCGTAGGTTCCGGGATGCCATGAAGACCGTGTATGCTATTTTTTGGTAATGAGGGTATCGTGATTTGCATGGTATGAGGACAGTAGATACGTAGTATACTGGTTTATGAAGCGGGAATTTATGTTCGTCCTCCTTTCGTTCAATGACGAGCACCGTACTCACGACCTAGTGTGTTGCCTATATGTATAATAACATGGGTTCACCGGTGTTCGGTGCAGCTATATAGGATTGGGTTGCTCGCTAAAATAGCTTTTATTTCTTCCAATCCGTCCGTTGCCGCGTTCGTCCACTCGAAGTGATTGGTGCGTCAGAGAAGGCGATAAAGTGGCAATGCTTTTTCTCCTAGTCTGGAGATAAAGCGGCTTAAAGCTTCCACACATCCGGCTAGTTTTTGGACTTGTTTAAGGTCTGTTGGCGTAGCCAACTATGACAAAGCTCGGATTTTAGCTGGGTTCGCCTCAATACCTCTATTGGAAACTATGAAGCCTAACAGTTTTCCAGCAGGAACGCCGAAAACACACTTTTCCGGATTGAGCTTGATGTCATATGTATGGAGGTTGTCGAATGTGAGACGCAGATCGTCTATTAATGACTCGATGTGCCTAGTTTTGGTGACGACGACATCCACATATGCTTCAACTTTCTTGTCGATCTGTTTCTCCAGGCATGCTTGAATCATGCGTTGGTAAGTGGCGTCTGCGTTTTTAAGTCCGAAGGGCATAGTGCTGAAGCAGAACGACCCATATGGGGTAATGAATGCTGTTGCAGCTTGGTCGGACTCCTTCATTTTGATTTGATGGTATCTGGAGTATGCGTCGAGGAAACACAGTGAGTTGTGTCCGACTGTGGCATCAATAATCTGATCGATGCAAGGGAGGGGAAATGGGTCCTTAGGGCAAGCCTTGTTGAGGTCTTTGAAATCGACGCATAGGCGCCAGGATTTATCCTGCTTTGGCACCATCACCAGGTTTGCTAGCCAGTCCGGGTGTTTTATTTCTTTGATGAATCCGGCCTCGATTAACTTGGCTAGCTCCTCGCCCATAGCTTGTCGTTTGGGTTCGAAAAAGCGCCGCAGTGTTTGCTTGACTGGTTTATATCTCTTCAGTATATTGAGGTTGTGTTCAGCCAACCTGTGTGGGATTCCCGGCATATCAGAAGGGTGCCAGGCGAATATGTCCCAGTTCTCACGCAGGAATTCTCGGAGTGCGGCGTCAACCGTTGGGTCCAGCTGTGCCCCGATGGATGCTGTCTTCTTGGGATCCGTCGGGTGGACTTGAAATTTGACTATTTCATCTGTTGGTTTAAAGGAGGTGGATTTGGGTCGCTTGTCCATGATCACATCATCCCTATCCATCATGGAGCGTAGTGCGGTTAACTCTTCGGCCGCGAGGGCTGCAGACAATGCCTCGAGGGTCAGGGTTGCGGTTTTGTTTTCGGCGCAGAGCGCTATGTCCGGATCACTAGCAAGAGTGATAATACCATTGGGCACGGGCATCTTGAGCTTCATGTACCCGTAATGAGTATAGCTTGGAAGCATGTAAATGCATCTCGCCCTAATAAGGCGTCATATCCGCTGTTGAAAGGGGCCACTTGAAAGGTTATCTCTTCGGACTGATAATTCTCCGGCGTGCCGAATACCACGTCGAGTGTGATTTTTCTAGCGCATCGCGCCTCCCGATTGGGAATGATTCCTCGGAAGGTCTTGCTACTTTGCTGAATGCAGCTCCTGTCTATTTCCATTTTGTTGAGAGTTTCCTTGCAAATGAGGTTTAGTCCGCTGCCACCGTCCATGAGCACTTTGGTAAGCCAAAAGCCATCCACGATCGGACTGAGAACCAAGGCGGCTGGTGCCCGGACTGTCTTGAATTTTGGTTCGTCACCAACATTGTAAGTTATGGCCGTGTCGTTCCAGGGGTTTATTGCCACGACTTGGCAGAATTCAGCAAGGCCGCGGAGTGCCCTTTTGTGCCTATTTTTTGAGGCGAAAGTCTCGAGGATCGTCAATACTCTGAGGTCGTCATCTTTCGTGGGGTGTTGCTCTGCGGTATTTTTGGTGAGGAGATCCTCGCTGCTCTTGGCCACTTGCCGGAGTATCCAACATGCTCTAAGGCTGTGGGTTGTTATGGTATCCGGTGTTGTGTGTATTCTGCATTGGCCTATCGAGCCATCCCTCCAGAACAGTTCTGTGCCCCGTAATGGGCTTCGATTTCTTTACTATTGGATCGGGCGACCGACGAGGGTGCATCCTTTTTGCCCGGACGAGGGGTTGAGCGGAAACCGGTGGCTCCTAAGGAGCGGCCTGAGTTTTCCAGGCGCTTTCCATTGCACAATACTTCTGTACTTTGGTTGCCAAGTCAACGAAGTGTAATACACGACGGCGGTTAATGGCATTGAGGATTCCCTCATTCGTGCAATTGTTGCAGAATAATGAGATCGCATCTTCATCTTGACAGTCTTTGATCTTGTCTTTGACAAGGAGGAATCTAGCCCAAAAGTGATGGACCGTTTCTTGAGACTGCTGTCGTATGTGCTTAAGATAGCGTGTATCTGGGTGGGTTGGTGGATTTAAGTCCGAACCCTAACCCAATTTGGGATCCAGAGTTTGAGAAACTTCCAAACTTTATAGTTCAGGCTCCAGGATATCAACTGATTTTTTAGGCCCGTCGTCTGACTCTAGGTTCGGAGGACGGGGCATGTCTTTTCGCGGACGGGTATCCGGCTATTCGGGCTCAGATATCCGAACATAGTTCGTCCTCAATTTAGAGGAAGAGTTGTTGTATTGCTCCTCTACTACCACTATCTGATGCGTGATCGGCAGAGATTTGATTTCTCTCTGATTGGGTCATAGTCTGTAGCAACCCCCAAGGCGGCGATGCGATTCAAGTGTTCGTTTAAAGACGGCAACTCCGTCGGATCCATCCATGTGGAGTATTCAGAGTCGACACGGAGGTGATTTTTGATGACCCATGAAGTCATCGTCGGCCCAACGGCCGAACGGGCAGTCATGGTAAAGCCGCCCAGCCGGAGGGTTTGGCCTGAGGCCAGGGCTCCTCCGGAGATGATATTGTCCTTGATAACAAGGCGAGCCATCAATCTTGTCTTCGACGTCACAGCGGAACTCTCAATGAAAGCACCAATGTCGGTGTCAAAACTGGAGGATCTCGGGTAGGGGGTCCCGAACAGCGCTTCTAAGGTTGATGGTAACATGAGGCAGGGGATATGATGTTTACCCAAGTTTGGGCCCTCTCTATGGAGGTTGTACCCTACTTCCTGCTTGATTGATCTTGATGAATATGAGTATTACAATAGTTGATCTACCACGAGATCGTAATTGCTAAAACCCTAGAAGTCTAGCCTATATGATTATGATTGCCTCTATGGACTAAACCCTTCGGTTTATATAAACACCGGAGGGGACTATGGTTGTACAAAGTCGATTACAGATAAAGGAATCTACATATCCGAACGCCAAGCTTGCCATCCACGCAAAGGAGAGTCCCATCCGGACATAGGTGAGAGTCTTCAGTCTTGTATCTTCACAACCCATCAGTCTGACCCATGTCAATAGGCCGGACGCCCGAGGACCCCGTAATCCATGACTCCCTTAGTGTGTGCTCCTCTTCTCTCGACGGCAGCTCTTCCTCGGATGAGAGCTCGAGCAGTGGTGGTTACGACCGACCCCCATGCCATTGCGCTCGGGTCGAGGACGACGGTGGGTCGTCCAATCGCAGTGCTCCGGTGAAGCTGGAGAGGAGCCTCGCATGAGCCCGGGGCCGCCAAACTTGGACTCAAGACCGGCCACGGCCCCAGGTCGCCTATGGGGGAACTGGTGGAATGCCGGGGCCACCTAGAGGCACTGCTTGAGGACGCGGCACTGACACCGGGTTCGTACGACCTCGGGTCCTCTTTGTTTAGCCTTTCCTTTCTCCTGTAATTCGAAAAAATATAGTGTACCCCGCTGGGGCGTGTAATGAACTGTGGCAGTTATGCTATTTATGCTATGCTTTCTATCTTAACGATGTGCCGTAATGTTTGCACTCTAAGTAGGCAAGGATAGGAAAACTTAGCTTGATATGCGTGCAGTAGCTTTCCGCCTCGCAAGGACTTGGTTTCTAGCGCTCGACGAGGCCCCCTTTCCATGGACCTAGAGGTCACAGGCCTTGGGAGGTGCCTTGGGGTCACAGGAGCCGTCGCGGAACAGCTGCAGGGCCGTTCTTTTTAAAGGAAAAGGAAACCTGACGAGCACCTCATTCCTCCTTATGCTAGCCCCCTGTCATGGATCAGCTCTGACTTAATGCACCGCGTCATGCTGCCCGGGGGG
>NC_041385.1:118590031-118618302 GCF_002162155.2 Triticum dicoccoides
ATCGAGGGCTTCTTGTGAGGATAAGGCCAAAGCACCAGGGTAGCGGGGTTCCGCGCGGTGTGCGCGCATGAGGGCAGGCCCAAGGCGCACACACCTGCCTAGCCCCACGTGTGAGGCACGCGAGGGAGAGTGACGGGCAACTGCCACCTCTTCCTTGCCCTAGGCTAAAAGCAAATGAGCAGGAGGAGAAGAAATCAACTCGGCGAACCGAAACCCGAAAGCACCAAATCCGTTGAAAGATTACTAAAAGACTGCGAGCAACTTCGGAAAGCAAATGAACAGCCACGTCCGGCACCTAATCTAGTCTTCTCACCAGTGCGGAGCTACGTTCTGCCACTAAGACGTGGGAGGGAGCCCCCGTGAGGCCCCAGGGCGGCTCTCAGGAGACTCCTAGGCGTGTACAGCCCCACTCATTATTACGTGAGAGTGTCACGAGCGGAGATCTTCACAGGCCGGAGCCTTTCTTCAGGGGTAGAACTTCTGGAGGTGCTGGATGTTCCAGGCGTTCTGGATGGGGACCCCGTCCTGTGTCTCTAGGCGCGCGGCGCCAGGCCTGGAGACAGAGGCAATCCTAAACACGCCCTCCCACATGGGACAGAGCTTGTGCAGCCCTTCCCTGGAGAGCACCCGCCTCAGGACGAGGTCGCCCACCTCTAATGTCCTGGAGCGGACGCTGCGCTAGTGATACCGCCGCAGCGCCTGCTAGTACCTTACCGCCCGGAGCGAGGCTTGACGGCGGCATTTCTCCCCCAGCACGAGATCCATCCCCCGTGTGGCGTCCTAAGGCGCCTCATCGAATGCCAAGACCCGCGTGGAGTGATGCTTGACCTCGTTTGGGAGAACCACTTCTGCTCCGTAGACGAGGAAGAACGGCGTCTCTCCCGTTGGCTTGGTTGCGGTAGTGCGGATGGACCACAACACGGACTGGAGCTCGTCGAGCCAGCCCATGCCGTAGGCCTCGAGCTTCTTCTTGAAGGTTCTTTCCTTGAGGCCCTCAGGACCTCGACATAGGCACGCTCGGCTTGGTCGTTGCTCCTGGGGTGTGCCACTGAGGCGTGGCATATCTCCGTTCCAAGGTTAGCACAATATGTTTTGAAAAGGTTGCTTGTGAATTGCGAACTGTTGTCGGTGATGATGCAGTTAGGAACCCCAAACCGGCTCACGATGCCCTTGATGAACTTGATAGCTGATCCAACTGGGATGGCGTGAATAGCTTCTACCTCCACCCATTTGCTGAATTTGTCGATGGCGACGTAGAGGTAGCGGTAGCCCCCTGGTGCTCGAGGGTACGACCCCAAGATATCGAGTGAGGGAGTCCTGGATTAGGGGGTGTCCGGATGACTGGACTATAACCTTTGGCCGGACTCCTGGACTATGAAGATACAAGATTGAAGACTTCGTCCCATGTCCGGATGGGACTTTCCTTGGCGTGGAAGGCAAGCTTGGCGATACGGATGTGTAGATCTCCTCCCATTGTAACCGACTCTGTGTAACCCTAGCCCTCTCCGGGGTCTAGATAAACCGGAGGGTTTTAGTCTGTAGGACGAAAAACAATCATACCATAGGCTAGCTTCTAGGGTTTGGCCTCTCTGATCTCGTGGTAGATCTACTGTTGTACTACCCATATCATCAATATTAATCAAGCAGGAGTAGGGTTTTACCTCCATCGAGAGGTCCTGAACCTGGGTAAAAACATCGTGTCCCTTGTCTCTTGTTACCATCCGCCTAGACGCACAGTTCGGGACCCCCTACCCGAGATCCGCCGGTTTTGACACCGACATTGGTGCTTTCATTGAGAGTTCCTCTGTGTCGTCATCTCTAGGCCCGATGGCTCCCCCGATCATCAACAACTATGCGGTCCAGGGTGAGACTTTCCTCCCCGGACAAATCTTCGTATTCGGCGGCTTTGCACTGCGGGCCAATTCGCTTGGCCATCTAGAGCAGATCGAAAGCTATGCCCCTGGCCATCAGGTCAGATTTGGAAGTTTGAACTACACGGCTGACATCCGCGGAGACTCGATCTTCGACGGGTTCGAGCCACAGCCGAGCGCGCCGCACTGTCACGATGGCCATGATCTAGCTCTACCGTCGAACAGTGCCCAGGAGGCCGCCCCAGTGTCCGCTCCGACCCTTAGCTCGGAGATGACTGCGCCAATCGAGGATGGGTGGCTGGACACCGCCTCGGGGGTTGCAATCTCTACGGTGATCGAGCCGAACACCATCCTTGTCCTTTGCGAAGCTCGTGACTCCAAGGTGTCGGACTCCTCTCCGGACTCTGAACCTTCCGCGCCCCTGCCGATCGAACCCGAGTGGGCGCCGATCATGGAGTTCGCCGCCGCGGACATCTTTCAGCACTCGACCTTCGGCGACATTCTGAATTCACTAAAGTATCTCTCTTTATCAGGAGAGCCTTGGCCGGACTATCGTCAGCAAGGTTGGGATGCGGACGACGAAGAAATTCAAAGCCCACCCACCACCCACTTCGTAGCCACTGTCGATGATTTAATCGACATGCTCGACTTCGACTCTGAAGACATCGACGGTATGGACGCCGATGCAGGAGACGACCAAGAACCAGCACCTATAGGGCACTGGAAGGCCACCTCGTTATACGACATATACATGGTGGACACCCCAAAAGAAGGGAATGGCAATGGAACAACGGAGGATGACCCCTCAAGAAGCAGCCTAAGCGCCGGTGTTAGCGGCGCCGCTCTAAATCCCGCCAAAGCAAAAATGGTGATTTCGGCATGGGAGATAATAACACCCCGGACAGTGCTGAAGACAACCCCCTCCAGCAGGATTTAGCACAGGAGGACGGAGAAGCCAACCCTCATGAGAGAGCGGCAGACAGAGAGGTGGAGGACGATAATTACATGCCTCCCTCCGAAGACGAGGCAAGCCTCGACGATGACGAATTTGTAGTGCCTGAGGATCCTGTCAAACAAGAGTGTTTCAAACGCAGGCTTATGTCCACGGCGTACAGCCTCAAGAAAAAACAGCAGCAGCTTAGAGCTGACCAAGACTTGCTAGCCGACAGATGGACTGAAGTCCTTGCGGTCGAAGAGTACGAACTCGAACGCCCCTCCAAGAGCTACCCAAAGCGCAGGCTGCTATCCCCGATTAGAGGAGGAAGCACCTAAACCTACATCACCAGCGCACGACGCGGCCGACCTGCCACCTCGTGGCCGTGACAGAGAGGCCTCTCGGCCATCCACTCAAGCCGCACACCGGCGTTGCTCAAAAAATACCAAGGCACGGGGAAATGCGCCAGACCTGCGAGACATATTGGGGGACAAGGCAAGGCAAACAAGATTGATCTACGCATCGCGTCGGCGCCCCACAACACGTGGTGATAACTGTCATGCCGGATATGGCAAATATGGCCAGGCCGAACACAGCAGACAAAGCTCATTTGAGCTACGTCGTGATATAGCCCAGTACAGAGGCGCCGCACACCCACTATGCTTCACATATGAAGTAATGGATCATCAAATCCCCGAGGGTTTTAAACCCGTAAACATCGAATCATACGATGGCACAACAGATCATGCGGTATGGATCGAGGATTATCTCCTTCATATCCACATGGCCCGCGGTGATGATCTACATGCTATCAAATACCTCCCACTCAAGCTTAAAGGACCAGCTCAGCATTGGCTTAACAGCTTGCCGGCAGAGTCAATTGGTTGCTGGGAGGACCTGGAAGCCGCATTCCTCGACAATTTCCAGGGCACCTATGTGCAACCACCAGACGCCGATGACCTAAGCCACATCATTTAGCAGCCAAAGGAATCGGCCAGACAATTCTGGACACGGTTCCTAACCAAGAAAAATCAAATAGTCGACTGTCCGGACGCAGAGGCCCTCGCAGCCTTCAAACATAACATCCGTGACGAATGGCTTGCCCGGCACCTAGGACAGGAAAAGCCGAAATCCATGGAAGCCCTCACAACACTCATGACCCGCTTTTGCGCAGGAGAAGACAACTGGCTAGCTCGTAGTAATAACATGACCAAGAGCCCTGGTAATTCGGATACCAAGGACAACAATGGTAGGTCGCGTCGCAACAAGCACAAGCGCCGCATTAACGGCGACAATGCTGAGGATACGGTAGTTAATGTCGGATTCAGAGGCTCTAAACCTGGTCAGCGGAAAAGGGCATTCAAAAGAAACACTGAGGGGCCGTCCAGTTTGGACCAAATACTCGATCGCTCGTGCCAGATACACGGCACCCCCAAAAAACCAGCCAATCACACCAACATAGATTGTTCTGTGTTCAAGCAGGCAGGCAAGTTAAGCGCCGAAAACAGGGACTAGGGGCTGCACAGCGATGATGAGGAGGAGCCCCGGCCGCCGAACAATAGGGGACAGAAGGGCTTTCCCCCACAAGTGCGGACGGTGAACATGATATACGCAACCCACATCCCCAAAAGAGAGCGGAAGCGTGCACTCAGGGACGTATATGCGTTGGAACTAGTCGCCCCAAAGTTCAACCCGTGGTCCTCCTGCCCGATCACTTTTGATTGAAGGGACCACCCCACTAGCATCCGCCACGGCGGATTCGCCGCATTGGTTCTAGACCCAATCATTGATGGATTTCACCTCACTAGAGTCCTTATGGCTGGCGGCAACAACCTGAACCTGCTTTATCAGGATACAGTGCGAAAAATTGGCATAGATCCCTCAAGGATTAAACCCACAAAGACGACCTTTAAAGGCATCATACCAGGTGTAGAGGCCAACTGTACAGGCTTAATTACACTCGAAGTGGTCTTCGGATCCCCGGATAATTTCCGAAGCGAGGAGTTAATCTTCGACATAGTCCCGTTTCGCAGTGGCTATCACGCCCTGCTCGGATGAACCGCATTTGCAAAGTTCAATGCAGTGCCGCACTACGCATACCTCAAGCTCAAGATGCCAGGCCCTCAAGGAGTCATTACGGTCAATGGAAACACCGAACACTCTCTCTGAATGGAGGAGCATACGGCGGCCCTCGCGGCGGAAGTACAAAGTAGCCTCTCAAGGCAATTCTCCAGTCTGGCTATTAAATGTCCGGACACCATCAAGCGTGCCCGAAGTAACCTACAACAAGACCGCCTGGCACATTCCGAGCAAGCGTAGCAGTGCGGCCCCAACCCCAGCCCTCACGAAATTCCGAAGCCAGTACCACGCGTACATAATTACGCTCTGGAAATACCATGGGCATAAGGGGAGGGGCACAACCACGGCACGCCCAAAATGCGGTTCAACCGCACTAGGGCCTCCCGAGTTTGTTATTTCTTTTTTCTTACTTTCAGAACTCCACTCTCTGGAAGGCCTGTCCGGCAGTACAATCGCCGAACACACGATGCAACAGCCAGGGAGGCAGCAAGCTACGTTGAATGTCCAGGTGGTCTCTATAACGAGCTAAATACCTGTCTTACATAAAGTCTTGCAGCTTGCCCCTGGAGGGGGACATGTCAAATAATGCCATCTCTTGCTTATCGCACTATTTGTATCGTTCTGCTTTCACAGCAGTCTTTTAATAAACAATACATAGCTCTTGTCTATTATTGCATTCATTTTTTATGTAAATATGTTCAGTTATGACATTATGCAACCGTACACTTTGGTACAGTCAATACACCAGGGGCTTAAGTACCCCAGAATATGGTGTGAGAAGTCCGAACACTCTCACGAGTGCGGCACCCCGAACTTATAGCATTATATGCATCGGCTCTGAATCATGTCTTGGGTCAATAGTTGGGTTTGCCCGGCTCCCATGTTTTGGTACCTTACGTTCCTTTATATCGGCTAAGGTAGCACTGGGAGAACTACTGCGATTGTGCCCCAGTTGAGCTGGGTTAAGCACCTCAGTAGAGAAAGCTAAAACTGACCGTCTTGATAGGGAGAGAGCCGGTCGCTGTTCCAGAGGTTTTGCGTCCCTAAAGACTTCTGCCGCTTAGAGCGAGGAGCTGGCTTTGTCCGGCCTAGTCATGGATAGCGCCCCGAACTCGGTCTTCCGAATACTAGGGGCTTCGCCGAAATTTAAAATTATAGAATTCTATGTCTAAGTGAGAGTGATAAAGCATTATAGTTTGATTGCCTTGTTCGTTGTGCTGAGCGCCTCCCTCGAAGGATCCAAGAATGGGAACAAGAGCGCTCAGGTTTATCCCGGACACCCCAGCACTCGTGGCATGGGGGTAGAAGCCGACGACTCGCCATATCTCAGATTTAATAAACGGCCACACATAAGGTAATATTTTAAATTCAAAAAGCGTTGCTTAGCGCATATGAACAAGTTTTCAGCGCACAGGATAACACGAGCGAGTTTACTCAAAAATTACATCCTTGGAACACTCATTCGCCACAAGGCAGGCACCCTTCAGGACGCCCTCATAATACAACTCGGGCTTGCGATGCTCCTTCCCCTCCGGTGGCCCATCTGTCACCAGCTTCTTAGCATCCATCTTGCCCCAGTGTACTTTAACACGAGCAAGGGCCCTACGGGCGTCTCCGATGCATACAGAGCGCTTGATGATTTCAAGACATGGACAGGCATCCACCATTCGCCTCACCAGCCCAAAGTAGCTCCCAGGCATGACCTCCCCAGGCCATAGCCGAGCTATAAGGCCCTTCATGGCCTGTTCGGCTTCCTTATGGAGCTCAACCAGCTGCTTCAGCTGGTTTCTCAAGGGCACCGAGTGTCCGGCCTCAACATACTGGGACCAGAACACCTTCTCCGTCGAGCTCCCTTCCTCAGCTCGGTAGAATGCGGCAATGTCGGACACACTGCGGGGCAGATCTGCGAATGCTCCTGGAGAGCTCCGAACTCGGGTAAGTAACAAGTAATTCACTTTCACGTGCTTGCTTTGCATAAAGAATGCCTTACCCGCCGCTATCTTCTTCATCGCCTCAATTTTCTGGAGGGCTTTTTGGGCTTCGGCCTTGGAAGATTTTGTGCTCTCAAGGGCCGAGGCAAGCTCGGACTCTCAAGTCTTTGAGTCAAGCTCCAAACTCTCGTGTTTTTTCACAAGAGCATGGAGCTCTTGCCGCACCCCCGCCACCCGCGCCTCCTGCTTTTCTCGCTCTGTGCGCTCCACAGCCGCATTGTCTTCGGCCTTGGACAGCGCTTCCTTCAGGGTCGCCACCTCGGTTGTGGCCCCTATAATACTCATGTTGGTCCTGTCATTATTTACAACCAGATATTTTTATATACTTACAGTACTACTTACCTTCCTTGTCCTCGAGCTACTTCTTGGCAAGGCCGAGCTCGTTCTCGGACTGCTCGAGGCTCTGCTTCAATGCATCAACCTCCGCAGTTAGTGCGGCAGAGGTCAGTGGCGCAGCCTGCATTCCCATATTGACATACTTATGTTAGACTCCTGCGTATATCTTTTTAGATCCTCAGTCTGGCTTTTCTTTCCAAACACCAAACTGAGCATCAGGGGCTACTGTCTATGCGGTAATATTTTTACATATCTTAAATACATACCTCAAAGCCTGTTTGAAGGCTGGCACGGGCTTCCGTCAACCCGCTCTTGGCGGACTAAACCTTCTGGATCACCGCACTCATAATAGTGTGGTGCTCCTCATCGATGGAGGCGCTGTTAAGCACCTCCAGCAAATTATTCGGTGCCTCTGGTTGGATGGAGGTCACTGGTGTCGTAGGCTTGCCCTTCTTACTAGGGGGCCGCCTGCCGGACTCCAGAACCACTGAAGGTTCTGGTGTGGTGTTCGGCCCAGGGCCGGACTTAGAGCCCTTTGGGGTTTCATCCCCTTTGCGCTTGAAGTCAGGGAGGTCGCCTTGCGGCTCCTCCAGGACCACCTCCTCCTGGCTTGGCCCCTTTGGAGACTCCACCTCGGCATCGTCCGTAGGACGAGGGGAGGTGGCAGTCGGGAGTGAAAGACTATTCACATCCGACGAATCCAGGGAACCGCTCGACGAAGCGTCGAGCCGGGCCTTGGGTGGACTGCATGATTATATTCGGCGTTAGAAGATACTGTGTAATAAAGGAACGCCATGAGTTATTCTGGTATCCAGATGCTTACGATTTTGCCAGGGGCTTGGCCCTGGATGGCCACTCCTCTTCGCCGTTGTCGGCGTTGGTGGAGTAGTCCGGAGGAAGGGTATTTCCCTTCTTGGAACCTCTACCCCCCCTAGTTGGGGCGGCCTTCTTTTTTTTTCCTCCCCCCGTTGGAGGGGGAGAGGCCTCTTCTTCCTCCTCCTCGTCTCCGTGGGAGGAGTGCGCTTTGGAGTCATCGGACGATGAATCCGACACCACCAGGCGTCGGGAACTCTTTCGAGTTCCTGTGGTCTTCTTCTTGGCCTTCTTCTCCGGCACCACGTAAGGTGCCGGGACCAGCAGCTTCGCCAAGCGGGCATCTGATGGGCCTTCGGGCAAAGGAGCCGGACAGTCGATCTGTCCGGGCTTCTTCTGCCAGTCCTGTCAAAGGAACGGGAGCTTACATCCCGCATAGAGACAAACTATGAAAAACAAGTATCCCGTAAAGGATAAAACAAGCTTACTACGCTGGCTTGGTGCTTCGAGCTGAATCCGCGATCCTCGGTAATGGGAGGGGGAACCTCGGCGCCCTTGAATAGCACCTTCCAGGCATCCTCGTGCGTTGTGTCAAAGAGCTTGGACCAAGTTTGGTGCTGGGCCGGGTCGAATTCCCACAGGTTAAAAGCCCGTCGTTGACACGGGAGGATCCGGCGAAGGAGCGTGACCTAGACTATGTTGACAAGTTTAACCTTCTTGTCCACCAAGTTTTGGACGTAGGTTTGGAGTCCGGTCATCTCTGCCAAATTACCCCACGACAGGCCCGTCTCTTTCCAGGAGGTGAGCCATGTGAGGATGCCAGATTGGAATTCGGGGGCCGCTGCCCATTCAGGGTCACGCGGCTCGGTGATGTAGAACCACCCCGATTGCCACCCTTTGATGGTTTCCACAAAGGAGCCCTCGAGCCATATGACGTTGGGCATCTTGCCCACCATGGCGCCTCCGCACTCCGCTTGCTGGCTGCCCACTACCTTCGGGTTGACATTAGAGATCTTCAGCCATAAGCCGAAGTGGGGCTTGATGCAGAGGAAGGCCTCACACACGACGATAAACGTCGAGATGTTGAGGATGAAGTTCGGGGCCAGATCATGGAAATCCAGGCCGTAGTAGAACATGAGCCCCTAGAAAAATGGGTGGAGTGGGAAGCCCCGTCCGCGGAGGAAATGGGGGAGGAACACCACCCTCTCATGGGGCCTAGGGGTGGGGATGAGCTGCCCCTCGTCTGGGAGCCGATGCACAACATCATTGGACAAGTATCCAGCTTTCCTCAACTTTTTGATGTGCCCCTCCGTGACGGAGGAGGCCATCCACCTGCCTCCCGCACCGGACATGGCTGGAGAAGCTTGAGGTGGGAAGTGCGGACTTGGGCGCTGGAGCTCGAGTACGCGGAAATGGATAAGCGAAGGAGGAAGAAGGCGTAGATGAAAAAGGTGGATCCTTATCCCCTGATATGGGCGGACAAAACTATGTGCCCCCACCAGCCTGGTAAAACTCGCTTATCTCCCAAGCGTAGTGATTAATGGCACGGTTGGGTTACCCACGCCCGTATTGATGAGAATCCCGGAATAAGGGGACACGATCTCTACTTTGACAAGACGTGCCAATGAAACCACCTCGCTAAACGCGCTGAGGTGGGACAATAAAACGATTCGAATAAAGGCTTGGCCGTGGCGTGATGTCACGCTGCGGAATACGTCAGCAGATTAGATTTGTACAAATATTATTCTCTCTACAGTGGTATGTGGAACTTATTTTGCAGAGCCGGACACTATCCTTGTGTTCAAAATCGTCTATGAAGTATTCGGAGGAGGAACCCGCCTTGCAATGCTGAAGGCAATCTGCACGCCAGACTCGTCGTCATTGAAGCCTGGTTCAAGGGCTACTGAGGGAGTCCTGGATTAGGGGTGTCCGGATGACCGGACTATAACCTTTGGCCGGACTCGTGGACTATGAAGATACAAGATTGAAGACTTCGTCCCGTGTCCGGATGGGACTTCCCTTGGCGTGGAAGGCAAGCTTGGCGATACGGATGTGTAGATCTCCTCCCATTGTAACCGAATCTATGTAACCCTAGCCCTCTCCGGTGTCTATATAAACCAGAGGGTTTTAGTCCGTAGGACGAAAAACAATCATACCATAGGCTAGCTTCTAGGGTTTGGCCTCTCTGATCTCGTGGTAGATCTACTCTTGTACTACCCATATCATCAATATTAATCAAGCAGGAGTAGGGTTTTATCTCCATCGAGAGGGCCCGAACCTGGGTAAAAACATCGTGTCCCTTGTCTCCTGTTACCATCCGCCTAGACGCACAGTTCGGGACCCCCTACCCGAGATCCGCCGGTTTTGACACCGACATCGAGCCCCCAGACTGCGAACGGCCATGTGAGCGGGATTGTTTGGAGGCCCTATGCAGGCTGGTGAATTTGCTTGGCAGGGAACTGGCATGCTTAGCAGGAATGCACCAGCTCTGTGGCGTCGTTGATCGCAGTGGGCCAGTAGCCGTTGTGGAATGCCTTGCCCACTAGAGTGCGTGATGAGGAATAATGCCCGCTGTCCCCACCATGTATGTCCACTAGCAGCTCAAGTCCCTCCTCCCTGAAGATGCATCGCAACGAAATGTCATTGGGCCTTTTGCGGTATAACTCACCATCCTGGATGCAGTACGCGGTGGCCTGATGAGCCACGCGCTCATTATCCTCCTCCTTCTCTGGCAGGATCCCCTGAAGCAGGTATGCCTTGAACTCCTCAGTCCAGCACCCCTCCCAAGGCTCGAGCGCAAGCAGTAGGCGGGCCCCTGAGGGATGGCCGCATGCTGGGGCACCAGTCACAGGCGCCTGAGGTAGATCCTCCAGAGGCGGTGCTGGAGTCGGTGTGGGGGGAGCCGCAGATGGCTTGAAGGGCCGTTCTTCAAACACCCCATGCTCCTGGGGGAGCCTTCAGGAGGCTCTCTTGGTGATATCGTCCGCCTCCTTGTTCGTCCCTCGTGGCACGCGTTGTAGTTCCAGCCCAAGAACCGCTTCTCCATGTTGCGTATTTCTTCTAGGTATGCCTCCATGTGCTCGTCCTTGGGAGTGTATTCCTTGTTGGAGAAGTTGACGAGGAGCTGGGAATCGCCCTTTATGGTGAGGCGCTTCATCCCCTGCGCAGCCGCGGCTCTGAGGCCTGTGAGCAGGCCCTCGAATTCCGTGATGTTCTTGGAGACCTTCTCACCCTACTAGAAACAGAGTTGTATCATGTAGTAGAACTTGTCCTTGTCGGGTGAGATGAGGACAACCCCTGCTCCTGCGCCTTGTCGCGCGAATGCCTCCGTCAAAGTACATGATCCACCCGTTTGGCTCTTCGTCCCCAGGTAAGAGGGAGCAGTCCTCGCTCGCCCCGTGGTCAGGGATGTTAGTCTACTCAGCCAAGAAGTTAGTGAGGGCCGCACCCTTGATGACCCTGGTGGTGCTGAACTCGAGATGGAATGCCTGAAGCTTTATGTTCCATTCTACAACTCGCTCAATGGTGTTTGGGCTCTGGAGCACCCTCTCCTATGGGTATGCCAAAATGACTTTGATAGGGTGGCCTTGGAAGTAGTGCTGCAGCTTTTGGGAGGCGACGAGGAGCACGAGCAAGAGTTTTTGAGGCATGGGGTAATGAGCCCGTGCCTCCCTCAGCACCGTGCTGACGAATTAGACAGGGTGCTCGACGAGGGGAGAGGCACCGGTGGAGTCTTGTTCTTATTGAGGACGCGAGCCTTCGACGGTCTCGCGAGAACTGTCCTCAGGAGCCCGCTCAGCTAAGGGGTCAATCGCGGCCTCGGGAGGAATGTCGACCGCTGGGTCCGCCGAGGCCCCGGGTGCGGTGTCCTGAGGATGCTGCGCTTTGCTTGGTGGTTGAGTGCCCTGCCGAGGGCCCTTGGACGGGCGCTCCTTCCTTAGCGCCACCAGAGCGGCGCTGGCTGAGTGAGGGGTGGCTGCCAAGTAGAGCACCAAGGGCTCAAGAGGGCGTGGCGCCACCATCACTGGTAGACTGGTCAGGTATCTCTTGAGGTCTTGAAAGGCTGCGTCTGCCTCAGGGGTCCATTCGATCGGCTCCTTCTTTTTCATCAGCTTGAAGAACGGGAGGGCGCGCTCCCCCAACTTGGAGATGAAATTCCCTAGCGAGGTCACGCAGCCCGCCAGCTTCTGCATTACCTTCAGGGTCTGCGTGGGGCTCATGTCCTCTATCACCTCGACCTTC
Organism: Triticum dicoccoides; assembly: GCF_002162155.2. Classification (NCBI taxonomy): domain Eukaryota; kingdom Viridiplantae; phylum Streptophyta; class Magnoliopsida; order Poales; family Poaceae; genus Triticum; species Triticum dicoccoides. The sequence continues at coordinate 118,602,298 of NC_041385.1, forward strand.
TCTAGATTTGCCTCGATCCTTCTGTGTGACACCAGGAAGCCCAGCAGCTTGCCAGAGGGGACCCCAAATACACACTTCTTGGGATTGAGCCGCAGGTCCACCTTGCGCAAGCTGGCAAACGTCTCCTATCAGGGTCCCAGCCTCCCAAGACTTCACTACTATGTCATCAACATAGGCCTCCGCGTTTCTCCCGAGCTGCGTGCCCAGGGTGATATGCATCAGCCGCTGGAAGGTAGCCCCAGCATTGCGTGGATCGAAGGGCATGCAGGTGTAGCAGTATACTCCGCAGGGAGTCAGGAATGCTATCTTCTCCACATCTTGCACGACCATCTTGATCTGGTGGTAGCCTGAGAAGGCGTCCAAAAAGCACAACAGGTTGCACTCGGCGGTGGAGTCCACGATCTGGTCGATGCGAGGAAGCAGAAAGGGATATTGAGGTCAAGCCTTGTTGAGGTTGGTGAAGTCGACACACATGCGTTCCTTCCCTCCTTTCTCGGGGATGACAACGGGGTTTGTCAGCCACTCTGGGTGTCGTACTTCCCTGATAACCCCAGCGTCCTGCAGCTTGTGGGTTTCTTGGACAATAAATGCTTGCTTCTTGCTGGAGTGGCGGTGGGCCTTATGCTTCACCGGTCGCACGTTTGGGTATACCTTCAGGTGGTCCTCGATTATTCCCCTTGGGACCCCAGCCAGGTCTTTGGGCTCCCAAGCGAATACGTTCTTGTTGGTGCGCAAGAAGTCAACCAACGCCTTTCTCCTAGTCTGAGGGAGGCCAGCTCCTATGGTGAAGGTGGCGCTGGTCGTCCCCTCCTCACTGACCAGCACTTGCTTCGTTTTAGCTTGGTCTTGGGAGAATGGCTGCTTCTTCTTGGCCAGTGCTGCTTCCGAGGCCCCAGGACGCCCCTTCTCACAAGGCAGCACAGATGCCGCAGACCTAAAGGCGAGCTTGAGGGCCTGCACCGCGTCTTTGGTGTCCCCTGCCACCGTGAGGACATCGTTGCTGCCAGGCATCTTCATGAGGTTGTAAGTTGGGTGAGTTGCCGCCATGAACTTGGCCAAGGCGGGATATCCAAGGATGGCATTATATGGCATGTCGATCCAGGCAATGTCGAAGTCGATGAGCTCGGTGCGGTAGTTGTCGCGGGTCCCGAAGGTGACAGGGAGACGGATCTGCCCCAGGGGACGGGTGAAGCCGCCGCCGATCCCGGAGAAGGGCTTGGTGGGGCGGAGCCGGACGGGAGGCATGTGCAGCAGGCTGAACGCCTCCAGGGAGAGCATGTTGAGGTCGGCTCTGCCGTCGACGAGGGTTCGGGTGATCGCCACGTTGCAGATGGTGGGGGTGTAGAGCATTGGGAGCGCTCCTGCTCCTACCGTGGTCGCTGGATGTTCTTCCGGGCCGAAGGCAAGGTCGGCCTTCAGCGCTGCCTAACCCAGAGGAGCCCCCGAACTTACCTGGCCAGCGCTTACTTGACGGTATAATTGCTTGATATGTCGATCAGAAGGCGGTTCCTGCGAGCCGCCTAAGAGGGCTGCAACGATAGGAGGCGTTGGTGTCGTGAAGTGTGCGATGAAGAGGCTACGCAGCTCTTCCCAAGAGGCCACAGAGGACTTTGGCAGGTGGAGTAGCCAGGTGTGCAGCGCTCCTACAAGGGCCATGGGGAGCCAGTTGGGCTTCACTTTATTGTCTCCGCCGGCCGCCCATACTGCCTCCTCTTACGCCTTCGTAATGTGGCGGCATCTCGGGCTTGAACTTGGGCGGCCATTCCACCTACCGCAGGGAGGGGGCGAAAGGGCGCAGCCCCAGTGCCTCTTCGAAGGTGCGCATCGGTCGAGTCGGTGGAGAAGCGCCCGCCATTGAAGCCGATGGCGCGATTTGACGGACAGAGAAGAGGATCCCCGATGCACCCCTACCTGGCGCGCTAAATGACGGATTACAGGTTCCACAAACCCTTGAAAGGTTCGAACTCTAGGGTGCATGTGGAGATCTCAACCTACCCAGCCTGCCTACTCGCAATCCTCCTAAGCCTAGCGCGTCGGGCTCAGAGAGACAAAGAGACACAACAGTTTATCTTGGTTCGGGCCACCTTGCGGTGTAATACCCTACTCCAGCACTTTGGTGGATTGCCTCGAAGGGCTGAGGATGAACTGGTACAGTGGATGAACTAGCCTCAGGAGGTGAGGTATTCTTGAGCTGGTGAGGTGGTCGGGTGAGAGTGGATCTCTTCCCCCCGATCTGAACTAGATGCCCCTCTATGGTGGTGGTTAAGTCCTATTTATAGTGGCCTTGGTCCTCTTCCCAAATGTTGGCGGGAAGGGATCCCACACCGGCCAGATTTGAAAGGGGACAAGTAGTACATTCTATCCTGACTAAAGTGGTCTTCGCCTACGAAAAGCCTTTGGTCGTGATGCTGCAGTGGGCTCGGTGATGACCTCTGTCCAGCTGTCCTGGCAGTCTTCATCTTGTTGCACTGGAATGGAAACCTTTGGCTGATTCCTCAGGACTTCGTGCCTGTGGCTTGCCTCCCTTGCACCAAAAAGGAAACTGGCACACCAGCTTCGTCAATATAGAAGTTTTAATCGGTGGTCGACTAGAAGTTTTAATCGGTGGAAGACTCCATGATATCCGCTCCAACTTCATCAACATAGTAATCATCACTGTCGTTGGGGTCTGAGTCGGTATCGTCGATGATGATGTAGTCCCCCGAACGAATGTCCTTGGAATCATCGTCATCTCCTCCAGGTGTGGGGTCTCCCACGAATACTCCTAGCTTCCTCGTCAGGTCGTCATTCTTCTCCACTAGTATCGTCATTTCCTCCTCATATCCATCGCGTGTAGACTTGAGTTCTTCCTCCAGCTCTGAAATCTTGGTCATTGCCTTCTTCAGATCTATCATACCTGCGCATGTCTGGTTCTCCTGGCGGCGAATGTGCTGGTTTAACTTCTGGATGAAAGCTGCAATGGACCTGTCTCTCCTGATGCTGATCATCTACCATTGCTCATCTCGGCGCCCACATATCTGGTAAATATTATCCTTAAGATCCTTGTAGTAAACTTCTCCAATGCATCCCATGGCGATGTGGGCTGCCATGCTCTTTCCTAGACTCCAGGTTGGTGCATCAATGGAAAACTCTATGTGCTCAGTGACTGGCATGAAAGTCCTTCCCGGAACTTGAACTTGAATCATCCAACGCTCCTCTTCTAGTAAAGTGGTGATGTAGATCCCGGTGAAGCTTGGTATTCCAATGTTCAGGTACCTAGTAACTTCCTTCAAGTGTCGTCCAAAAGGTGTATCTTCATCCGGTTGTGTAAACTTGTTCCTTGAGTCTGCCATCCTATAGTGTGGAAAATGAGAGGAGTCAGAAATGAGTAGAGAAGAGTGATCTATGGTTTTAGCTTAGTGGTTGTGACCTAGAGTCAGTGTGGGCTCTGATACCATCTTGTAGCGACCAGACTTCAAACAGTCTAGTCTCTGTGCATAAGTGTCATCCCTGGATCGATAATGCGGACACGCACAGTACTTGCGGATTTATAACAGAGTTTCAATCACACAGTTATTACATCGAATGTCTCAAAAGAGAACTTATTACAACAATATAGCTTAAGGCCATCTAAATAAGATAACAGCGGAAGGCTTGGAAGATAAAGTGAGTCCATCAACTCGAACGACATAGTTGAGTGAACGACAATGACCTATGGCACCTTACTCGTCGTCTGAAAAGTCAGCAACATGATATTTTGCAGCCCGAAACGGGCCAGCACATGGAATATGCTGGCAATGTAACACATAGAGTAATTAACAGAATAAATGCTATCACTACATGCATATATGGCTGGTGGAAAGCTCTATGGTTACTGTTTTTGCATAAAGCCATTTTTTCCCTACATCAAAGGAATAAATTTCATTTAACTGTCATGGTGGTTGTTAAACATTGAGAAGGTTCCTCCAACTCAATCCCAATTAAGCAATATCAATTAACCCAACAAATTAATTTAGAGTGATGAGATCAACATGATAATCCAAGAACCAAATACTCAAATGTGCATAACCGGGGACACGGCTAACCATGATTAGTTTGTACACTCTGCACAGGTTTGCTACCTTTTCCCCGCAACACTTGATCTCTTCCGTTCGATTTCTCGCACTACATGGTGTTTGAAAAATGGATGACCGAGACACAGTCTTTTAGAAACATTAACTCTTTACTTTGGGTGGACAGTTACACCTACTTTCCCCTACATCTTCTAGCCCACCACTGAAAGAGTCATGCAACCTAATCGACTATGCTAGAGCCCATAACAGCTTTTGGCTGCACACGGAAGTTTCTAGCATGAAATATCTTATGATCCCTTTGATCCTGGGTGGCGAACCGTAGGATGATCACACAGGTACTCCGGGATATCCTAGGACAACACTGGATTCTAAATGTGCCCCTGACAACCACTAGGTACTCCAGGGTGCGTCAACCAATCGATCCAGATGTGTATTTAAGTAGCCACCTTAAGTTAACCATTAATTAAAAATACTCACATCTGTCATGGATACACTCACTCAAACCACATCTACGAGCATAGCATAACAATCCTAAGCATAACGTAGAAGTAACTCCCAAAGGTTTGATAATAAAAGAGCAATAGGTTCTACCTCATCATCTACTTCCCAAACCCACATGTTATTCAGATCCTAACCATGCAATATTTTAGGATTGATACTAATGCATAAAACTGGGTAAACAAGGGATATGATCAAAGTGTTACTTGCCTTGCTGATGATCCGCAAAACCTAGAGACTCGTAGTAGCACGCTTCGCACTCCGGGAATTCTATCGCAAACAAACAATAACATACATAAGCACTCAAATAGAAGCATGGGTGAAACTCAAATAATAAGATCTAACCAGAAAGTTCAACTGAAGAACTCCGGTTTGCAAAAAGAATCAAATCAAGCGGAGCAACGAAACACAAACTACGAAAGAAACAAGATTCGTTTACTAATCTGGACTAAAGTCAAATTTTATAGTACCAAATTATTGTTCAAGTTGGTTAAACAGAAAGAGGGCTTCCAGACAAAGATCTAGGCGCTTGTTTCATCTGATTTGGACAAACGAGCAAAAAGATAAACTAGATCGAATATCAGTGCAGAAATCGTGATCAAAAATAATCGCAGAAAAACCCTGGAAAATAAAACAAGACGAACAGGCTAATGAACGAACGTTCGCTGTCTACGACTAAGTGGCGAACAACGTTCGTTAAAACGAACGTACGGACGAACGTCTGTTAAATAACTAAACTGAAAAAACCGAACTGATCTAAAAAAACTAGATCTAGGTTTCTAAAAAAACCGATCAGTTTTCCGAGAAAAAACGAAACGAAGACGGTGGCAGTTTCTACCTCCGGCGAGTGGCAGCGGCGGCGGGATCGGGTGGCGGTGGCGGTGACTCCGGTGGCGGGGTCGGGCCTCGCCCTATAAAGGCCGGCCGGGCGGTGTCCGGGTCAGGCACGGCCCGTTAGGTCGATGCGTTTTTAGAAAAAATACTAACGCTGAAAAACAAATAAAGAAATATTAAACGGATTCCAAAAATACTGAAATAAATTTTCGCGGTCCTTTAATAATATGCTGACAAAGTGAACATTTATTTGGGCTACTAATGCAATTTTTAAAAATGCATTTTTTCCTAATTCAAATAAAATAGCAATAAAAGTCCAAATAAAATTCTTATTTGATTTTAACATTTTTCCTCCAATATTTCTTTTATTTTGGAGAAGTCATTTTATCCCCTCTCTTTTATTTTAATATTGGAAATATTTGGAGACAAAAATGATTAAAACCAAAATGATCCTCTTTTCAATATTTGAGGAAATTCAAATATGAAAATAAACGAAATCCCCAACTCTCTCCGTGGGTCCTTGAGTTGCTTTAAATTTCTAGGATCAACCAAAATGCAATAAAATATGATATGCAATGATGACCTATGTATACCATTCCAAATTGAAAATTCGGGATGTTACAAACCTACCCCCATTAAGATGAATCTCGCCCTCGAGATTCAGGTTGGCTAGAAAATAGGTGCGGGTGGTCCTTCCATAGGTCTTCCTCTCGTTCCCAGGTGGCTTCATCCTCGGTATCGTGGCTCCAATGAACTTTGCAGAACTTGATAAACTTGTTGCGTGTGACTCGGCTCGCAAACTCAAGCATCTCCACTGGTTTCTCCTCGTAGGTCAAATCACTATCCAGCTGGATCGCTTCCAGTGGCACTGTATCTCTCAAAGGAATATCGGCCATCTCTGCGTGGCACTTCTTCAACTGGGAAACATGAAACATATCGTGAACTCCTGACAATCCTTCTGGCATTTCCATCTTATAAGCAACCTCTCCCATACGTTCCAAAACTTTGTATGGTCCCACAAAACTTGGTGCTAACTTTCCCTTAACTCCAAAATGCTTAAGTCCTCAAAGTTGGGACGCCCGAAGGTATACTCTGTCTCCGACTTCGTAAACTGTGTCCTTGCATTTAGAATCCGCATAACTCTTCTGCCTGGACTAGGCTACCTTGAGTCTGTCGCAAATCAGTTTAACTTTCTCTTCAGACTCCTTAATCAAATCTGGTCCAAACAACTGACAGTCTCGAACTTCATCCCATAGCAACGGTGTCCTGCACATCCTTCCATACAAAGCTTCGAAAGGGGCCATTTTCAAACTGGCTTGATAGCTGTTGTTATAAGAGAACTCCGCATACAGCAAATTGTCATCCCAACTAGATCCATAATCTAGCGCACAAGCTCTCAAGATGTCCTCCAGAATCTGATTGACTCTCTCGGTTTGTCCATCTGTCTGTGGATGAAAAGCTGTACTGAACTCTAGCCTAGTACCCAAGGTCTCATGCAACTGATTCCAAAACTTTGAGGTAAACTGGATTCCTCTATCTGATACAATGGTCCTCGAAACTCCATGCAGACATACGATCCTGGTCATATATATCTTTGCCAACTTAGCACTCATATAGGTAGTCTTCACAGGAATGAAATGAGCTACCTTCGTCAACCGATCGACTACAACCCATATCGAGTCATAGCCTGAACGAGTCGTGGGCAATTCCGCGATAAAATCCATGCCAAGCTTGTCCCACATCCATTCGGGTATTGGCAATGGTTGTAGCAATCCTGCTGGCTTCTGATGCTCTGCCTTCACTCTCTGACATACATCACATACTGCTACATACTCCGCAATATCCTTCTTCATTCATGTCCACCAGAAACTTTCCTTCAAATCCAGATACATCTTGGTGTTTCCTGGGTGAATCGAATACCGAATCATGGGCCTCCTGCAGAGTAAACTTCATGATCTCGGGGTCATTAGGCACGTACACGCGATCCTCAAACCATAAAGTATCGTGCTCATCCTCACGAAATCCTTTAGCCTTCCCTTTGCTCATCCTTTCTTTTATCTCGGCAATCTCCTTGTCAGTCTTCTGGGATTCTCTGATATTATCCATCAAAGTAGAATGGATTTCTAATGTTGCTACATAACCTCTCGGAACTATTTCCAAACATAGCTCGCGAAGATCTTCTGCTAACTCCTTGGGTAATCCTCCGGTCATAAGCGTATTAACATAACTCTTGCGACTCAATGCATCAGCTACTACATTAGCCTTTCCGGGATGGTAGTGCAACTTCATGTCATAATCCTTAATGAGCTCCAACCATCTCCTTTGCTTGAGATTCTAGTCCTTCTGCGTGAAGATATATTTCAAGCTCTTGTGATCCATGTATACTTCACAATGGTTTCCGATGAGAAAATGTCTCCATGTCTACAATGCATGCACTACGGCTGCTAACTCCAAATCGTGTGTAGCATAATTTTGCTCATGAGGTTTAAGCTGTCGTGAGGCTTATGAAACAACTCTTCCTTCCTGCATAAGCACTGCTCCAAGTCCTCGACGAGAAGCGTCGCAATACACTTGATAATCCTTTCGTTGATCTGGAAGAATCAACACTAGGGCTGTAACCAAATGTTTCTTCAGCTCCCGAAAACTGGCTTCACACTCCTCGGTCCATTTGAACTTGGTGTCCTTCTTTAACAACTCTATCATTGGCTTTGCAATCCTGGAGAAATTCTCAATGAACCTCCGACAATATCCTGCGAGTCCAAGAAAACTCCGGATCTCTCCAACTGACGTGGGTGCCACCCATTTAGTCACAGAAGCGACCTTGGTGGGGTCTACTGCTATTCCTTCTCCGGATATAACATGTCCGAGGAATCCAACTTCCTTCAACCAAAACTCACACATGCTGAACTTGGCATATAATTGATGTTCCCTAAGCTTCTCGAGAACCAAATGCAAATGCTCCTTATGCTCCTCTTCAATCTTCGAGTAGACCAATATATCATCAATGAACACTACGGCGAACTTATCCAAAAACTCCATAAACACTTTGTTCATCATGTTCATGAAATAGGCAGGCGCGTTAGTAAGACCAAATGACATAACGGTATACTCATATAGCCCGTACCTTGTGGTAAAAGCTGTCTTAGGTATATCCTGCTCTCGAATCTTCTGGTGGTATCCTGATCGCTGATTGATCTTGGAAAATACTTTAGCTCCTTGCAACTGGTCAAACAAATCATTGATCAATGGAAGTGGGTACTTGTTCTTGATCGTCACTTCATTCAACGCACGATAATCAACAACCATCCTTAATGATCCATCCTTCTTCTCCACTAGAAGTACTGGGGCTCCCCAAGGTGATGAACTTGGTTGAATGTAACCTTTCTCCAGTAACTCCTTAATCTGATTCTTAATTTCCTCCAAATCCTTTGCGGGCATCCGACACGGTCTCTTTGATATTGGCCCGGTGCCTGGCAAAAGCTCAATCAAAAACTCAATGTCTCTATCCGGTGGCATGCCTGGCAACTCTTCTGGAAATACATCAGGGAAATTCCTTCACCAGTGGTACTTTCTCTTGTACAACTCCTGATAAGGAATTCACTTGAGTCCTCTTCGGCACATGCCGGGATACATACTTGATCCTTCTGCCTTCTGGGGTGGTAAGCATAATGGACTTACTGGCGCAATTGATGTTTCCTCCGTACATCGATAGCCAATCCATACCCAAAATCATATCCAACCCTTGTGACTCCAGAATTATCACATCTAAGGGGAAAACATGCCTACCTATGGTCAATGGCATCTGAAAACATCCTTGGCTTGCCATATGCTCCGCTCCTGGCGAGCTTACTAACATAGGTGTCCTAAGAACTTTGGTGGGCAACTTATACTTATTCATAAATCCCCTTGATATGTATGAATGCAATGCACTAGTATCAAAAAGGACGATTGCAGTAAATGACTTAACCAAAACTTACCTATAATTGCATCTGGCTGCTCTTCAACCTCCTCCACGCTAACGTGGTTCACTTGTCCCCTGTTGAAAGGGTTGGGCTTCTTCCCAGAGCTTCCATTGCAATTACCATTCTTTACTTCAGGACACTCCGTGGCGTAATGTCCATTCTTCCCGCACTTGAAACAAGTAATGTGACCAAGATCCTTCTTGGCGGGCGTTGCTGGGTTGGATCTGTTCTGTCCGTTGCTTCCTCCATTCCCATTCCCATTCTTGGGGCCACTTTGATTATGCGAATAGCCTCCATTGGAATTATGCTGAATGTGTCCTCCCGAGTTCAGGGTAAAACGAGCCCTCTGTTGAGCTCCTGAATTGTACTTCCCTTGTCCATACTTCCTCTTGCGGTTGTCTATCTGCTGTTGCTTCCCTTCAATCATGAGAGCTCTGTCTACCAACTCCTGGTAGTTGTTGAAGGTTTCCACCATCAACTGCATGCTCAACTCATCATTCAATCCTTCCAGAAACTTCTCCTGCTTAGCAGCATCTGTAGCTACGTCATCAGGGGCATAACGTGCTAACTTACTAAACTCATCCACATACTGGCCCACTGTGCGTCCCCCTTGGCGCAAGTTGCAAAACTAGCACTTCTTCATGTTCATAGCTCCTGCTGAAACTGGTCCAATGTAACAGTGTCAATGGGGTAAGTGGCTGTGAAATTCTCCCACCATGATGTTGCGGGTCCATCAAGCTGATGTGCGGCAAAATGCACTCTCTCTGCATCTGTGCATCCTGCAGTGGTCAGCTCCCTTGCAATCTTGCGGAGCCAATCATCTGCAACAATCGGCTTGGTGCTACTAGAGAACACCGGCGGATTTAGCCTTAGAAAATGGGCTAAGTGATCAACATGTGGTGGTGGTGGTGGGGGGGGGTTGTTGTTGTTCCCTTGGTTCTGATTCTGGACTAGTAGCTGCATCAAGGTGTTCTGCTGCTGGATCAACTGAGTGAGCTCCGGTGGGAAAGCAAATCCATTGTCACATCTCGGAGGCATCTGATGGGTTTAGAAAAGGTGAGAAAACAGAATAGAATGAGGTCTAAAGGGGAAACACTACCGATATGCACATGAGACAAACACAAATATATCACTTCAATCAATTCACACAAGGGCTTACAATCGGTCTTACTATCTTTATAAAAGTGATCGGACTACACTATTTACATGGGGGAATACTACTAGTGTTATGGTGGTCAACTAGAAGTTTTAATCGGTGGAAGACTCCATGATATCCGCTCCAGCTTCATCAACATAGTCATCATCACTGTCATCGGGGTCTGAGTCGGTATCGTCGATGATGATGTAGTCCTGTGAACGAATGTCCTTCGAATCATCGTCATCTCCTCCTGGCGCGGGGTCTCCCATGAATACTCCTAGCTTCCTTGTCAGGTCGTCGTTCTTCTCCACTAGTATCGTCATTTCCTCCTCATATCCATCGCGTGTAGACTTGACTTCTTCCTCCAGATCCCAAATCCTAGTCATTGCCTTCTTCAGATCTATCATACCTGCACACATCTCGTTCTCCGGGCGACGAATGTGCTGGTTTAACTCATGGATGAAAGCTGCAATGGACATGTCTCTCCTGGTGCTGATTATCTCCCATTGCTCATCTCGGCGCCCACATATCTGGTAAATAGTATCCTTAAGATCCTTGTGGTAAACTTCTCCAATGCGTCCCATGGCGACATGGGCTGCCATGCTCTTTCCTAGACTCCAGGTTGGTGCATCAAAGAAAAACTCTATGGGCCCAGTGACTGGCATGAAAGTCCTTCCTAGAACTTGAACTCGAATCATCGAACGCTCCTCTCCTGGTAAAGTGGCGATGTAGGTCCCGATGAAGGTTGGTATTCCAATGTTCAGGTACCTAGTAACTTCCTTCAAGTGTCGTTCAAAAGGTGTATCTTCATCCGATTGAGTAAACTTGTTCCATGAGTCCGCCATCCTATTGTGTGGAAAAGGGAGAGAAGTCAGAAATGAGTAGAGAAGAGTGACCTATGGTTTTAGCTTAGTGGTCGTGTCGTACAGTCAGCGTGGGCTCTGATACCATATTGTAGCGACCAGACCACAAACAGTCTGGTCCCTATGCATCAGTGTCATCCCTGGATCAGCAATGATGACATGCACAATACTTGAGGATTTATAACAGAGTTTCCATCACACACTTATTACATCGAATGTCTCAAAAGAGAACTTATTACAATAATATGGCTTAAGGACATCTAAATAAGATAACAGCGGAAGGCTTGGAAGATAAAGTGAGTCCATCAACTCCAACGGCATAGCTGAGTGAACGACCATGACCTATGGCACCTTACTCGTCGTTTGAAAAGTCTGCAACATGATATGTTGCAGCCCGAAATGGGTCATCACATGGAATATGCTAGAAATGTAACACATAGAGTAATGAACAGAATAAATGCTATCACTACATGCATATATTGCTGGTGGAAAGCTCTATGGTTACTATTTTTGCATAAAGCCAATTTTTTCCTACATCAAAGGAATAAATTTCATTTAACTGTCATGGTGGTTGTTAAACATTCAGAAGGTTCCTCCAACTCAATCCCAATTAAGCAATATCAATTAACCCAATAAATTAATTTAGAGTGATGAGATCAACATGATAATCCAAGAACCAGATACTCAAGATGTCCATAACCGGGGACACGGCTAACCATGATTAGTTTGTACACTCTGCAGAGGTTTGCGCACTTTTACCCACAAGACTCGATCTCCTCCGTTGGATTTCTCGCACTACATGGTGTTTGAGAAACAGATGACCGAGACACAGTCTTTTAGAAACATTAACTCTTTACTCTGGATGGACAGTTACACCTACTTTCCCCTACATCTGCTAGCCCACCACTGAAAGAGGCCATGCAACCTAATAAACAATGCTAGATCCCATAATAGCTTTTGGTTGCACACGGAAGTTTCTAGCATGAAATATCTTATGATCCCTTTGATCCCGGGTGGCGATTCGTAGGATGATCACACGGGTACTCCTGGATATCCTAGGACAACACTGGATTCTCCAGGTGCCCCTGACAACCACTGGGTACTCCAGGGTGCCTCAACCAATCCACCCAAATGTGTATTTAAGTAGCCACCTTAAGTTAACCATTAAGTAACAATACTCACATCTGTCATGGATACACTCACCCAAACCACATCTACGAGCATAGCATAGCAATCCTGAGCATAACGTAGAAGTAACTCCCGAAGGTTTGATAATAAAAGGGCAATAGCTTCTACCTCATCATCTACTTCCCAAACCCACATGTTATTCAGATCCTAACCATGCAATATTTGAGGATTGAGACTAATGCATAAAACTGGGTAAATAAAGGATATGATCAAAGCGTTACTTGCCTTGCCGATGATCCGCAAAACCTAGAGACTCGTAGTACCACGCTTCGCACTCCGGGAATTCTATCGCAAACAAACAATAACATACATAAGCACTCAACTCGAAGCATGGGTAAAACTCAAATAAGAAGATCCAACCAGAAAGTTCAATTGAAGAACTCAAGTTTGCAAAAAGAATCAAATCAAACGGAGCAACGAAACTCAAACTACGAAAGAAACAAGATTCGTTTACTAATCTGGACTAAAGTCAAATTTTATAGTACCAAAATCTTGTTCAAGTTGGTTAAACAGAAAGAGGGCTTCGAGACGAAGATCTAGGCACTTGTTTCATCTGATTTGGATAAGCGAACGAAAAGATAAACTATATCGAAGATGAGGGCAGAAATCGCGATCGAAAATAATCGCAGAAAAACCCTGGAAAATAAAACAAGACGAATAGGCTAACGAACGAACGTTCGCTGTCTGTGTCTAACTGACGAACAACGTTCATTAAAATGAACGTACGGACGAACGTCCGCTAAATAACTAAACCGAAAAAACCAAACCGATCTAAAAAAACTAGATCTAGGTTTATAAAAAAAACCGATTGGTTTTCTGAGAAAAACTGAAACGGCGGCGGTGGCGGTTTCTACCTCTGGTGAGTGGCGGCGGCGGCGGGATCGGGTGGCGGCGGTGGCGGCTCCGACGGGCAAGCAGTTGGCGGCGGGCGGGGCGATCGACGGCGCGACGGGGAGGCGGCGGCGTCACGCGGCGGCGGCGGCGCTATGGTTTGGCGGGGCTGCTTGGGCTGGCGGCGGGGTCGGGCCTCGCCCTATAAAGGTCGGTCGGCGGTGTCCGGGTCGGGCACGGGCCATTAGGTCGGTGCATTTTAAAAAAAACTAACGCGGAAAAACAAATAAAAGAAATACTAAATGGAGTCCAAAAATCCTGAAATAAATTTTCATGGTCCTCTAATAATAGTGCGGACAAAGTGAACATTTATTTGGGCTACTAATGCAATTTTGAAAAACGCATTTCTTTTCGTAATTCAAATAAAATAGCAATAAAAGTCCAAATAAAATTCTTATTTGATTTTAACATTTTTCCTCCAATATTTCTTTTATTTTGGAGAAGTAATTTTATCCTCTCTCTTTTATTTTAATATTGGAAATATTAGGAGACAAAAATGATTAAAACCAAAATGATCCTCTTTTCAATATTTGAGAAAATTCTAATATGAAAATAAACGAAATCCCCAACTCTTTGTGTGGGTCCTTGAGTTGCTTAGAATTTCTAGGATCAACCAAAATGCAATAAAATATGATATGCAATGATGACCTATGTATAACATTCCAAATTGAAAATTTGGGATGTTACAAATACAGGCAAGAAATCCTTCTTTGACTTATCCATATTGAACTCTTTCAAAAACTGGTCAAGGTATATACTCATTGAAAAAACTTTATGAAACGTCTTGATCTATCTCTATGGATCTTGATGCCCAATATGTAAGCAGCTTCACCGATGTCTTTCTTTGAAAAATCTCCTTTCAAACTCTCCTTTATGCTTTACAGAAAATTCTACATTATTTCCGATCAATAATATGTCATCCACATATACTTATCAGAAAGGCTGTAGTGCTCCCACTCACTTTCGTGTAAATACAGGCTTCACCGCAAGTCTATATAAAACTATATGCTTTGATCAACTCATCAAAGCGTATATTCCAACTCCGAGATGCTTGCACCAGTCCATAGATGGATCGCTGGAGCTTGCACACCTTGTTAGTACTTTTAGGATCGAAAAAACCTTCTGGTTGCATCATATACAACTCTTCTTTAAGAAATATCCATTTAAGGAATGTAGTTTTGACATCCATTTGCCAGATTTCATAAAATATGGCAATTGCTAACATGATTCGGACCGATTTAAGCATCGCTACTATTGAGAAAATCTCATAGTAGTCAACACCTTGAACTTGTTGAAAACCTTTTGCAACAAGTCGATCTTTGTAGATAGTAACACTACTATCAGCGTCCGTCTTCCTCTTGAAGATCCACTTATTTTCTATGGCTTGCCGATCATCGGGCAAATCCGTCAAAGCCCACACTTTGTTCTTATACATGGATCCCATCTCACACTTTATGGCCTCAAGCCATTTCGTGGAATCTGGGCTCATCATCGCTTCCTCATAGTTCTACTTTCCTCCCACTCACTTCTTTTTAGAGAAAACTCCTTCTCTAGAAAGGATCCATCTTTAGCAACGAATATCTTGCCTTAAGATTTGTGATAGAAGGTGTACCCAACAATTTCTTTTGGGTATCCTATGAAGATACATTTCTCTGATTTGGGTTCAAACTTATCAGGTTGTAGCTTTTTCACATATGCATCGCAGCCCCAAACTTTAAGAAATGACAACTTTGGTTTCTTTCCAAATCAAAGTTCATAAGGCGTCGTCTCAATGGATTTTTATGGTGCCCTGTTTAACTTGAATGCAACTGTCTTTAATGCATAACCCCAAAACGATAGTGGTAAATTGGTAAGAGACATCACTACAAAAAAAGACACATCCGTGACATTTTAGGCCGAACGAAATTTTTTTCTGCCATACATATGACACTTCTATGATGATAATTGTGACAAAACCCGATATCATCATAGATGTGGTGGGCTCCTACTTCTATGACAAAAAAACATGACAGAAAAGGGGCTTTTCATCCTGGGCGGGCCGGAGACGCAGCTGCATGACATTCTTTGGGCCGTCCATGATGGAAAAAACCGTGGTAGAAGCGAGGGCGAGGAAAATTTCGGGGAGTTCCTGGTTACGGTGGGAGCTCGGGGGCCGAGCGATGCGCGTTTCTCTCGTACACGTATGCGCGTGTGTGCGAGGCATTGGCTCTAACTGAATCTGAGCGAGGCGTTGGGCTCTAACTGAACCCGAGCGATTGCACTGCAGGCTATGCGTTACTGAACCCGAGCGATCGATCGATGGCTGTTAACTGAACCCGATCGAGCGATTCCTTCGCTATTGCTGCTAACTAAAGCCGATCGATTGGATGAACAGTGAGTGTTGCGGGGGGTTTGGATGAACAGTGAGCGGTGTCGTTGCCTCTGGATGAACAGGACCCCATGGTGTGGAGGGCTGGATGAACAGTAGACAGTGGAGGGGTGGATGAACAGGCCCCCGTGGTGTGGAGGGCTAGATGAACAATAGACGGTGGAGGGGTGCCCGTGGAGGGGTGGATGAACAGGACCCCGTGGTGTGGAGG
>NC_041385.1:118618559-118619780 GCF_002162155.2 Triticum dicoccoides
GGGTGGCCGTGGAGGGGTGGTTGAACAGGACCCCGTGGTGTGGAGGGCTGGATGAACAGTAGACGGTGGAGGGGTGCCCGTGGAGGGGTGGTTGAACAGTAGCCGGTGGAGTAGCGCGCGGTGGAGGCTGGATGAACAGGAGCCCGTGGAGGCTGGAGGAGGTCGACGGTAGCCCGTGGAGGCTGGAGGAGGTCGACGGTGGAGATGAACAGTATCCCGTGGAGTCCCATTTTACGGTACGCCACACCCCTCCCGATGAACATGACCCCTGTTTCGACCGTAGTGCTTCAACACAAGTCCGTTTCGTCCATTTTGCGGTACGCCACACCCCTCCCATTCAACAGGACCCCCGTTTCGACCGTAGGAGGTCCATTTCCTCCGTTTTGTGGTAGGCCACACCCCTCCCGATCAACAAGACCCCCATTTCGACCGTAGGAGGTCCGTTTCCTCCATTTCGCGGTATGCCACACCCCTCCCGATCAACAGGACCCCCGTTTCGACCGTAGGAGGTCCGTTTCCTCCGTTTTGCGGTACGCCAGACCCCTCCCGATGAACATGATCCCGTTTCGAACGTGGCCGGTGGAACACAAGGCCGTTTCCTACATTCTGTGGTACGCCAGGCCTCGTTTCCATCGCCTGTTCCGTCCAAGCCCTCCTGATGAACACGACCACGCATTACGTTGCCTCCCGATGAACACGACGCATTTCGTTGCCTCCCCTTGAACACGACGATGACGATGTTTCTCCGTTCCGACCCATCCAATGTACATGAGCCCTGGCCGTACGTATATATGCGCGAGTAGGCGTTCAAGACCCCACCCGTATGTACACATACGTGGACGTATTTTCTTTCTTGCACCCTGGCCGATGTATGTACGTGTACATGCTACGTGCGCGCCTCTACTACGACACGTGCGTGCCTCTACATCCACCAATATATATGTACGTACACGTTCGCGACCAGAATGACAACGCTACGTACACTTCGACCAGGTGGGTCCCGACTTTCAGGCACTTCCTTGTGTGCGAAGATGTAGCTGGTGGGTCCCAACAGTCAGGGGGGCGAATCGTTTTTTTGGATGCACTTCCTTGCGTGCGAAGATGTAGCTGGTGGGTCCCAGCAGTCAGGGGGGCAAATCATTTTTGTTGCCCGGACGCACTACCTTACGTAAGAAGATGTAGCTGGTGGGTCCCAGCAGTCAGGGGGCGAATCGTTTTTTT
>NC_041385.1:118619970-118821082 GCF_002162155.2 Triticum dicoccoides
CCGGACACACTTCCTTGCGTGCGAAGATGTAGCTTGTGGGTCCCAGCAGTTAGGGGGGCGAATCATTTTATTTTTGCCCGCACACACTTCCTTGCATCCGAAGATGTAGCTGGTGGGTCCCAGCAGTCAGGGGGCGAATCGTTTTTTTTTGCCCGGAAGCACTTCCTTGCGTGTGAAGATGTAGCTGGTGGGTCCCAGCAATCAGGGGGAAATGTTTTTTTTTGCGAAATACAGTGGCACGTCCGGTGGGTCCCAGCTGTCATGTGGAGGAATAATTATTTTCCGCGTAATAAGGAGGCACTTCCTTGCTGCGGCCGTGGACCCAGCTGTCAGCCTCTCCACGTACAGTCCACGTCCGATGGAAGTCGTTCCTTGACCACATTGACCACGGCGCACCGAGCGCACCACGGCGGTGGACGACGGCGACGCCTAGGAAGGGGACGACGGGGAGCCGGGGAAGACGCAGCAGTGGAAGCCCGCGCGGAGAGGAGTACGAGGGTTCGCTGGTTCGGCTGCGGTGTGAGACTGCCCTCGGCGCAGGGCCTGGCCAGCGGTGGGAATAGTAGGGGCGGTGAGGCCTCCGCGGCAGCACAGCCGGCCACGAGAGGCAGGAGCATGCGGCACGACCGGCGCTGGTTTGGGCGGTTGGATCAAGAAGACAAGAGGTTGAAGAAGCACTACGGCCGTTGGATGGACATTGTACGATCACTGCAGCTAGAATCGTTTATATTGACTAAGTTGACAAAGCCCTTGGTTTTTTTTGAGGAAAGACAAAGCCCTTGGTACGCGTCAACTTAGTAGGCCCCAGCTCGGATTTGGCAGAGAACATATAGCCCATTTGCGATTTATAAGAATGTACAACCCATTTTTTAATTATAATGGAATTTACTACAGCCCATTTACAATTTGTTAAAAGTATAGCCCAACTTCGAGCTAGGACAATGATTAATAATTTCAAACAACTGCTCAAAACAGAATTCAAAAAAAATCCCACATTATGATGGGATCTGAAATATTTTTATCCAAAATTTCTACTCAGGTTAAATATAATTTCAAAATAAAGTTGTATTACGTTAAAATCCAACAAAATATTGCGCGCGCAACAAGTAATGAAATTAAAATTTTCAAATTCCAAAAATAATATATTTTTTAAACTAATTACGTGTTTGGTGCATAGTTACTGCCCAGTTATTATAATTACATCCCATTTATTATTTCTTAAAGTCCATTTTCTTGTTAAGCCTAATGCATACCTCCTAGGAAAGTTTGCAGCCTAGCGGGGCGGAGAATAACAAGTTGACCCGGATATTTGTAACTCCCATGATGCGGCTATATCTCCCACATGTCGAAGCATGACTTAGAGGCATAACCGCATGGTGGTTTAGTCGCAAGAAGGGTCATCTTCACACAATCCCATGTAATGAACAAGAATGGGATAAAGAGAGTTGGCTTACAATCGCCACTTCACACAATACATAATTAAGATCATACATCATTCAAAATACACTCATAGACCGGCTACGGTCAAATTCAAGTGAAAAGAAGACAACCCCAAATGCTAGATCCCCGATCGTCCCGACTGGGCTCCACTACTGATCATCTGGAAATGATACATAGTAACGGCCAAGGTCCTCGTCAAACTCCCACTTCAGCTCAGTTGCGCCATCTGCGCTGGTATCCTTGGCACCTGCATCTGTTTTGGTAGAACCTGTGAGTCACGAGGACTCAGCAAACTCACACCCGCGAGATCAAGACTATTTAAGCTCATAGGTAGGAAAAGAGGTAATATGGTGGAGCTACAGCAATCACTAAGCATATATGGTGGCTAACATACACAAGTGAGAGCAAGAAGAGAAGCAACGCATCGGACGAGAAGCTAGAAGCGATCAAGAAGTGATCCTGAAACTACTTACGTCAAGCATAACTCAAACCGTGTTCACTTCCCGGACTCCGCCGAGAAGCGACCATCACGGCTACACACACGGTTGATGCATTTTAATGAAGGCAAGTGTCAAGTTATCTACAACCGAACATTAACAAATTCCCATCTGCCTCATAACCGCGGCCACGACTTTCGAAAGATAATATACCCTGCAGGGGTGTCCCAACTTAGCCCATCACAAGCTCTCACGGTCAACGAAGGATATACCTTCTCCCGGGAAGACCCGATCAGCCTCGGAATCCCTATTCGCAAGACATTTTGACAATGGTAAAACAAGACCAGCAAAGCCGCCCGATGTGCCGACAAATCCTGATAGGAGTCGCACGTATCTCGTTCTCAGGGCACACCGGATAAGTCAAGCTACGAGTAAAACCATACCTCAAGTTTCCCCAAGGTGGCCCCGCAGGTTGCTCGGTTCGGACCAACACTCGAAGGAGCACTGGCCCGGGAGGGGGGGGGGCTAAAATAAAGATGACCCTCGGGCTCGCGAAAACCCAAGGGAAAAAGGGTATAGGTGGCAAATGGTAAAACCAAGGTTGGGCCTTGCTGGAGGAGTTTTATTCAAAGCGAACTGTCAAGGGGGTCCCATAAATCACCCAACCGTGTAAGGAACGCAAAATCAAGGAACATAACACCGGTATGACGGAAACTAGGGCGGCAAGAGTGGAACAAGTCACCAGGCATAAGGCCGAGCCTTCCACCATTTACCAAGTATATAAGGTGCATTAATTAAACAAGAGATATTGTGATATCCCAAAATATCCATGTAGCGACCAGGAACAAACTTCATATTCACCTGCAACTAGCAACGGTATAAGAGGGGCTGAGCAAAAGCGGTGACATAGCCAAACAACGGTTTGCTAGGACAGGATGGTTAGAGGTTTGACATGGCAATAGGGAGGCATGATAAAACGGTGGCAGGTAGAGCTAAGATAGCAATAGAACGAGCAACTAGCAAAGCAAAGATAGAAGTGATATCGAAGGTATGGTCATCTTGCATGCAAGGTTCTAAGAGTTGTCGAAGGCTTGATCCTCGTTAGCGTACTCAACAGGTACCTCGTGCACGTACTCGTCTCCCGGCTCTACCCAAGGCAAGAACACAAGCAAAGGAACCACAATAAATCACGGTGCAATGCACAAGCACCATGATGCAATACATGACATGATATGCGAGATGTGATATGCAATGCATATGCGTGCTCCGGGCGGAAAAGGATGAACAAGGCATCAACTTGGCAAACCAAGTATGCCGCTGGAAAGATGAGATGATTTCGGTTGAAATCGATATAAAGATCACCGGATTCGGATGCACGGTTTGCAAATGACAAGCAAGACAAGATATGATGCAAACTGCTTAAAACAGCAACATGGCCACTTGGATGTAAAGTATAAATAAGCTATAGCACCCAAACATATGAACAAAATGCATAACAGTGATGTACAGGAGATTCTCTACGAAACATGAACACTGAGCTCAATCTATAAACCACTAGAGCATGACTAAAACAGCATGGCAATAATGCAAAAGATAACAGTTTCTACAGACTTAGTGAAAATACTAGACATAGCAGAAACAGATTCAACACGACATCTTTACAAGCTTGATTAACTCACTACCAGGCATGTCATGGCATGGAACAAGTACTATCATGAAGTAGACATGAAAATGAAGCTATCCATTTGCAAAATAGCCACGTAGCATGTTTGAAATAAATCACATGAAAAAGACCAAACAACATCATGATGTAAAATGACAAGTTCATGAACTTCCTCAAATGCAGAAACTAATGCCACCACTGGATTGATGGGATTTTTCTACCCCAAAAACATATATAATATGTTGGGGTTGCTATAGGAAAATATTCACAAGTGCATTAAGTTAAAACCTGCCTAAAATGGCTATTGACAGAATTGGCAGTATTCCAGAAATGAAATGTCCAGATTTGGACTTGCCTGAAATGGAAAGAGAGGGCTATCCAGAAATGGAAAGCGCGCGGATAAGGGGAAAAAATAGAAGGAGGAGGGCGCTGAGAGGCTGACTGGTGGGACCCTTCTGTCAGAGACTACTGCTAAATATCAACAGAGGAAATAAAAAGGGGCGTGCCTGGGATTCGAACCCAGGTCGCTGCAGTGGGCGCGTGGGGTGCAAACCAGCTCGGCTAGGATAGGCTGTTGGTTGGGAAGGGGCTCTGACCTACTTAACCAAGCCACATAGCCCTGACTTCTTCTTCTCCAAGACAGAGAAGAAAACGACGACGACGTCGGCGGCAGCAACGGCGACGGCGGGGCCTGGGTTGCGGCGGCGGTCATGCGGTATGTGCAAGGGAGTGCGGGTGTGGGGGTGCGCGAGCAAACGCTCGAGCACGAGCTCGCGGAACGCAAGCGGCATGTGCACGTGTATCAGCAAAACAGGACGAGGTCGCTGCTCCTTGCTTTCCAGCGCGGGCGAGCGCGTGAGGCAAGCGCAATGAGGAGAAACGCGGCTAGGCTAGAACAGGAGCGCTGGGACGTGCGGGTGCGCTACAGCAAAGATACGCACAACAATAAACTTCAGGCTTTGTCGGAGCACTACGGGCGCGGCAAAGACACGGACCGGGCGAGTCCTACGGGTGCCTACATGCCATGGGATGGATGGGAGAGGGAGGTGCGTTACCAAGCTCACCCAAGGACACGATGGGGTCAACGGAGACGAGCCGGCGGCGACGAAGTGGAGCTCTGAACCTTGGCGCGGTCCTGACCGAGAGGAAGATGGAAGCAGAGGACGTCGAGGAACTTGTCGTTCGGGGCACCGTAGTCGACGTCGTGGATGATGACAACGATGAGGAAGAAGAAGAACACGATCTACGGGGTGGGGTGGCCGGAGAGCACGCCGGCGACGAGGTCGCGCTCTCAGGTGCACTCTGGACGGAGCTGTTGCGGTGGATCTGGTGGTTCTTCGCACCTGGCGGCGGCGATGAGAGGAAGAGGGAAACCCTAGGGGTGTGTGGGCAAGGAGAGGGGTTAAAAGGGAGGCCAGAGCGACGGGTGTAGCACGGCGTCGACGCGGCCGTGACCATGTGCGAGCCCGGCACGAGCTTGACGAAAAGGTGAGGGGCGGGTGAGCTGTAGCCGGAGGCTGGCTAGTGGGGTCGCGAGGGACACGTGGGCGTACGGGCCCTTGGGTAGCGGGGCGGCTGGGTGAGAAATGGCGATCGTGCAAGCGGGAGCAGGTGAGCGCGGCCGCGGCCTGGCTGGCTGCGGTGGTTGGGCTGGCGGGTGGAAAAAGGCCTCGGCTGGGCTGAGGCTGCTGGCTGCTGCTCATCCTATCTCCTATTTGCTCAAACAGGAATAGAAACAAAAAAGCACAGCGTAAAAGGAGAGGAGTTTGAGAATAAAGAAAATATGCTCAAGCTCCTGGAATTTTGATCTATTTGAATAAATTGCATTGGACCTTTTTAGAGGTATAAAAATAAAACAAGTTCGAATTATATTCAAACTTGAGGCATTTTTGGACCTAACCAAAGCAACTCCAAAAGGGATGCAATATTACAGTGAGGGTGTAGGCATGGTACAAGATTTATAGGTAGAAGATGAACATTAAAGGAGAAGGTAAAAGGTGCACTTGCAAAAAAAGAAAGAAAGGAAAGGAAGGAGAATTGGTGATGATGCACGATTTATTCATTGAACATGCAACAACATAATATGTATGACATCACAACATGCACATGATGAGGATGGAATGCAAAATGACAAGAGGCACAAATGCAATATCGTAAGGTGAGCATGACAATGAAAAGAGTAAACCACATAACCAAACAAGATGAGGTCAAACATGATAAAAACCCACAAGAATTGGATGAAGGTCAAGTTGATATATTGCCAAATTGGGACATGTTACATCTGGGGTGTTACAATATTGTGTACAACTGTCGGCCCAGCTGCATTGCTGATGTTGAAAAAAAGGCCTGTGTAGTACAATACAACCTAACATGGTTACTCAGCCCACATTTAGCGACGCTGGAAAGGCTCAAACAAAGCTTTTGTACAACTTTTTGAAGTCACTGAGCTCAATTAATAACTTAAGAAATAAATTAGATTACAGTGGAACCTAATTAAAAGTTGTCACGAGCAAATAAATAATTCAACGGGTCCCACTTGTGCGTGTTTGCGTGTGTGTGTGCGTGTGTGTGTGTGTGTGTGTGAGAGAGAGAGAGAGATAGAGAGAGACCCATCGGTCGATGCTCGTAAATACATATTTCAGCCATGCATTGCTGATGCTCAGTAAAAACTTATATAGTTGACACAATCATATAGAACATCATAGCACACTGAACTTGCATACAAAAATTTCATGCAGGTGGCACAATCAGGATGGAAGCAGTGGATCACTACGGGAAGGGCTATGTTGAAACCAACGAAGTTGTACATAACGGTTCATCGTCTTTATCAATGATGGGGAAATATCTTGAATGTTGTGCAAAGAAAACAGATAGACAACACAATAAGTTCTGCTAGCACATTAAGTTGACGCACAGTCCTTTCTAAAAAAAGTTCAGGTAAAAAATTAGAACAGGTCACAATCAAATGTACTGGTATATCAGTGCTTCACACCCATAGCTCGAATTTAACTAGTATCTGACAAGATTCAGTTGTTGCCTCAAATTAGAGCACATCCAGGCAGCCAGCCCTGCCTCTTCTCCCAAAGAAGCAGTGGCCTACCCCACGCGATGGAGTAGGCCCTGTGCCATCCATCGTTCCGAGCAACATGGGGAAAGTCTGATGTTGACTCCTGTAGTGGACGTCGTCGACGGACCCTGGCACCAGCAGCGGTGGCAGGACTTCGATTGATGGATTAACCACTTCTTCGACATGCACGAACACTCGATACAGGTACATCCCTAACATGGTCCGCGGCGGCCTTGGTGGCGAAGAATAGTACAACCCCGGTTCCTCGACCGGTATCTCAACACCAACCACCTTCGGTATGGTGGACTGCTTCTTCATCCATGCCATAACCGTCAGAGCCTAGCTGTCTGGAGGAACAAACATACTTACGAGCTCACCTCCAAGGTTGTTGATAAGCTCGTTCATGGACTCTTTGTTCCAAGCATGTCGAGGCATGCCGTGGAAGGTAAGCTTTGTTAAAAACTCAAGCTCAGAGGGCACCGAGCCCCATCCTGGGTGCCACCGATCAAAGCTCACCAGCGCGCCATCGCAGAACAAACGCCGGGAAGATTCGAACACACGACTGGAATCGAAAGTTGTTCGGAACCTGACGAAGAAATCAGCCAGTGGCAGACAGACTTCGACGAGCAAGTCACTTATTTGGATGCCGTGCGCAATGCCAAGAGCTTTGACAAGGTCGTACGGCGAGACGGGAGGCCGGTCGCCGTTGATGGTTACCATCAGCACTTTGCCGGCAAACAGGTCGTCAAGCACCGCCATGCCACTGTTGAGCGACAGCATGCAGCGACCGAAGGCAGGACGGACCTCGAGATCTCTGGCTCGGAGATCCGCGTTGACCGGCGACATGATAGTGCGCTTGAGTACAGGGAGTACAGGAGGGGGATTTGGGGGAACTGGAGTAGGAATCGAGATTCTAGAGGTGGGGGAGGGGCGGGAGACTGGGGATGAAAAGGTAGTATGAATTTCGAGCACGCGCCAATATGCTCTCGGCGCGCAAGCGCACGAAAACACCGGTGGCACCCACATGTAGGCCTAAGAGTCCTTATTCTTTCTTTTTTCGAGAGCCCGACCTTTGTTTTCAGGATCTTTTGAGAGCCTGGCCTGAGAGTCATAATTGACCTATTTGGCATTGCGTTACTACTCGGCCCATATTCAACGACACCTCACTGGCCCAAACAAGTGTACATCATCTAAAAGACACTGAGCTCAAATTATATAACTTGAAAAAGGGAGATATACTCTGAACACTGGGGAATGGTGATGCCCTCATTTAGCCCACCAGTAGTTTGAGACAATAAACAGTTCGAAACAACGATATATACAACATTCAAACACTGACTAGTGACTACTACGGACATAAACAGCAAGACATGATAGTTCATAAGAAGTCTTGCTACACCACCAAAACGCACCCATCTGCAGCGCTCAGACTCTCGTGATCCAGATGAGAATGACATTATAAATAGAAGCAACTACTACATAGTAAGAGTGACATAGACAAGGATGACCAAATGACAAGGAATATGCATAACAAAAGAAAGAACTACCCATCCAGAACCAGCAGCAAAGACAACAAAGTCATTCAAAGAGATGATCCAACACCATCATAATTTGCAGCCCCGCTTCAGCGACCAGTGATCCGGAGACACCAGTACTCCACCCTTTCGATGCAACAGCCCAATTACCTATCAACTTGAAGGCTTGAACCACATCACTGCCTGTCGTAATTGAGACATCCAAGGATCAAAGTTAATCCGGATGCCTTTGTCATTCTCACCTTCTTTTGGTTGCAGGTTGTATCATTGAAAATCAGGGGAGTTTGCTCCCGAACTCCTAGGGCTCGCCGTGTAGACATAGTTTTTGATAGCAAACAGAGCCTCTCTGCCACCAAGGTCCTTGCCAACGGTGATCTCCTGGTTAATCGGATAATTGAGTCCGAGAAACAGAGAGTGTGAACCAAGGCTGTTTACCCGCCTCCAACTAAAAAATCCTGATGGCCCCAACAAGATGGTATCCTGCTCATAGACGTAATAGCCACTGTTCGGATACTCACGTATTTCACGGTGCTTGTATACAGTGGGATTTTTGCAACATAAATTTTCTGGCTCATGTGTCCGAATGATCATCAGTCTTTTGCCGTCGTCTGATCGAGCGAGGAACCAGTTGTGCTTTCCTGTTTTTGGCAAAGGTGGTCTGATTACAAAGGGCAGTAACTGTAGGGACACTGCATCATATCAAAAAGGACATGCATTGTTAATGTAAGATCAGCATTGTTCAGAGTATGAGTAAGATAATGCAAGAAACATCATTGATATGTCCCTGTTGGAACTGGGAGGAAAATACAGGGAAATGTATACTGGGTTCGAAAATATAGAACTGCCATGCATGGTTATACTCATGTTATCTCGCTATCGATTCTTCACAGGAAACTACCATGTACCATGTCATGCATGTTATGTAATCATGTTCTATCCTCACAAACAAATTCTTCAAGGTAACTAACAGACCATGCATTGTTATATACTTGTGTTCTGTGGGCAAAACAATTGTGAGGATATTATTCTAGCCATGGATTGCTGAAGGGCGAATATAGGTATGTACACATGGTAAGCATTGCAGGATTTCACTACTTCCAGATATAGAGTTCTCCATATGCACGTTTACTTCCCTAATGTATGGTTAGATGAAACCAACAGTGTGGTGCATGTTTCTACATCATGAAAATGAGGAAAACTAACATGGCCATTGATACACACTCATATTTAGTAGTAGCATATAGATTACTGTAAAATAAGGATAATATCCATATATTCCTAACTGTTTGATTATTCAGGGTACAAATTGGCTGTAATGACATGGTCACAATCGCATGAATTAACTCATTCCAAATATAGCTGATTTACAGCATCTCTAATACATTGTCATAGTTCTACTCAAATTCTGCTCAAACAGGGATATGCCAATCGTCACAAAAAGTTCGAACAGTGTCATGGTGTCATCATTAACATGAGACGGAAACAACTTACACGCGTCGTCCCAGCAATACGTGGTGCCATCTGCATTGTCGATCACGTAGATGATGCCATTGTGTTCAATAGCATCACAGAAGTGTGTATCAGCTTTGACGATGATCCACTGTGAGATGGGTTCCTCTCCAGCTAAAGAAGGCACCGGCGCAAAGATAGGCGAGTCCGCGGTCGAACAAGGCAATTAGCTTGAAGTCTGTGTAATTTGCATGTCGTGTGGGCACTTGGCAGATTACAATCTTCTGCAAAACAAGGTCCGTCCAACTGACGTGGTAATCTAGATGACTTGGACCGCGATGGTATTACTCTATATAATCCAACGGAGGAAGGATAATCTCATGGGAGGTCTGGAAGTTCACAAGCACCAACTTTTTACCATCTTCTCTGAAGGCAGCCATCCAGTGGGAGTTCATGCCGACCCAGTACATACCTGCCAAGAAGTTTGGGCAATGGTGATTGGATCAATCTCGAGGGAAATGATGTACGGCGACCCACTACATACCTACAAAGAAGTTTCGGCTAATGGACATCGGATTGAAGTCGAGGGGCATCATGTACGCCTCCGTATCAAGGTGAGTCAATCTAAGACTAGATAGCAGCAAGCAGGGTGTCTTGAAAAGCTTAGGCCTCGCTTCGACGATGGCCGTGTGCATGTCCCTCAAGCATGCAGCCAGCCGCAGGGCGCTCAACATATCCATACATGAACAACAGAGGTCAAGGATGTCACTGGGGAGATTGCTCCAATCGCGGCTCATATGGATGTTGCGCGGTTCGCGTTCGGCCATGGTGGAGTTTGAAAGGTGGGGGTTTTGGGGGGCTTGATTTACGGGGGAGAAGGCTGTCGGTGCTGGAGCGGCTAGCAAGGGAATAGTGGTACTAGGGGAGGCGAGTGAGGCGATGGTACATGGGGGCACAGTGAGATGGACACGGAGACAGAGAAGGAGATGGAGAAGGAGATGGAGATGGAGTGGTGCTATAGGAGCGGAGAGGGAGACGAGGCGAGACGCCAATGTGCTGTACAGCGGCGGTGACAGACTGCACAGTGCATAGGGTGAGGCTGACTTTGGTAACCCGAACACGCCGCCTGGACTAGTGTCAGGCACAAGGTGTTGTCACTTCACTGTGAGGACCGGATGAATAGTATTTTGACCATCAAGTGTACCACAGTTGTACTACTACTAGTAGTAGTAGGAACATGAGTACTCCAGTATTGTATAGCGGAAATAGGTCTCCCGTGCTAGCATGCTTGTTCACTTCATCGTTCAGGTGTCATCCATATTGCGAGCAGAACCAAATCCACATGCATGCCCAATCAACGCCCTGCCGCGATGCATGCAGTGGTCATTCTGGTGCATCAAGGACGGCATGCAGATCGTTCCACACTTGAGAAGAGGAAAAATGGAAAGGTAGAACGCGGCAGCAGAGGAAGAGAATGCTGGCTAACGAGTCTGGGACGGGATCGAGCAGGAAGTTAATGCTCCACGCCTAAAGGTTTTGGGAAAACCTGATTTTCATAAGGTGACTTATACTCACCTAAACAGAGGGAGTATTCCTTAATAGGAGAATGTTGTGTCACCCACTCACGCGCTCAAAAAAAAGAAGCTATGACACATTTTTTATCTGTTTGCATAGGTCCCACCTATTAGGAAGGATGGGCACATACAGGAATAGGTACGACTCATCAGTCTACCCGCATAGCCTTTTCGTTTAGTCTACCTAGCTGTCTAATCAACTGCCTGCACGCCACTTCTCCCATTTACTTCTCCATCGGGAACCGATTCTCCTCGGCTTCTTCACCTCCCCTTCGTCTTCATTTGCATCCAAACCCCACTACATTCACATTGTTTTAACCTCTCTAAATAATCATCTACTACTTTAGTTAGACTACCATCTAATCCTAATTCTCCAAACCATAGCCCTCCATTCCAGCGGTTCCAAATGGCGAAAGAGATCGAGATGCAGGTTTTTAGCGTCCAACATGTCCTCGTCGAAGGATCGATGCGCATAGTTGCCACCGTCACCGTCCACCCAAGGGTTGTTCGGCAGTGGATCAACAATGTATCCAACTCCCTCGAAAAGGTAGAGACGAGGGTCATCGGTCTCGACATAGAGTACATGGAGAGTGCCCCTAGGAAGATCCAGCGCACCACCGTCCTTCAGCTGTGCCTCGAAGATGATGTTTTGGTGTACCACATCATACACTCGCCCTCCATACCAAGTGAGCTTCACGATTTCTTGTATCGGGAGGACGTATACTTCTGTGGGGCAGCCATCGAAGGGGACAAACAAAAGCTGGAGCCGTACAACCTTGATTTGAAAAGCATCACTGACCTACAAACCTGAATCAAAATTCCTGTAGAAGTTTGTGATAAACAGACACCATCCCTATTAGACATAGCAAAATTTGTGCTCGGTACAAATCTTCAGAAGGGTGACGAGACGGTGGCATTAAGGTCGTCTGGATGGGAGAATTATCCCTTGACGTAGGAGCGGATAAAATATGATGCCCTCGATGCCCGTGTGAGTTTCGAGATAGCTGCAAGGTCCAAAGAGCTTGTTGCGAAGCCGTCTCCCACGGAGAATGAGCACCAGCAGGAGGGCATGATGGATGGATGAACTATTTCCTCTCTTGTAAAAAAAATACTCCCTCTCGGTGTATATTGATATAGATGGACTATTTCGATGGTGTGCATGTCTTTGGAACAGAGTAGTAGCATGGGTCCGCTTGACTATAAGGAACTATTTGTCAGCATATATAGCTTTCTCTGCTACTCCTTCCAGTGATCGGTATGCAGTGCATGTGTCCGTCGACATGACAGCTTGTCCATGGAAGTTCAACTACGGCGTCCATCACGTTTCATCTCGCGATTCCCACGACGCCTCTCCAACCCATGGCACCATGCCCCCCGACGTGCGCCTCACCCCTCTCGACCGCACGGCCCCTGTGCCTTTGTGTGCATGACATATGGGCCACCTAAAATGCGGCGAGGATCAAGTTTCTACCACAGCCACACACAATTCCCACGACGCCACTCGAACCAAGACACCACACGTCCACCGACCTGCGGCTCAACCCTCTTGGCCCCACTGCCCCTCTGCCTTCGGGAGCATTACATGTGGACCAGTCACCTATCGGGTCCACATGTTATTGACTCAAAGGCGCTGAAGCTCAGTCCCGATGGCCCTAAGAGGGAAATGTAACTCCTGCGACAGGGCTTGTGGTGCTCCCGTAGCACGAACTCGTGCCAAACTCAAGATTTTTTTCTTTACTATACATGCACGCAACAATTTAATGGACATTGTA
Source organism: Triticum dicoccoides (assembly GCF_002162155.2). Lineage (NCBI taxonomy): Eukaryota > Viridiplantae > Streptophyta > Magnoliopsida > Poales > Poaceae > Triticum > Triticum dicoccoides. The sequence continues at coordinate 118,632,908 of NC_041385.1, forward strand.
ATCTCAACATGTGATGGGGAGCTCAAAATTTGAATTTGAAACTTATAAAACGAAAAGATTCAAAACAAATAAACTGGGAGAGAGGGAGTATATCATAGGATGTGTCCCATGCAAAATAAGTCCCCTGGTTTGTCACCGCGAAGATGTGATTAGAAAGGAGCACATCGTCTTCCTACTCGTACGACAACAAATCAGTCGCAAACAGCATGGTCCGCCTTTGACCGCCATGTGCAAGGTTCGTGCTATCTTATTCAATCTCACTGTGGTTCTATCGTACCAATTCATGCGGTGGCCCATTGCATGGCTGATCCCAATGCTGGACAAAGGTTCTATGGGAATGGTGTCACTGTTGTAAATGTTGTGCAAATTGATGTTGGTACCCTCCCATACATATGCAAGCCAATCTCCACTCGCACCGAGCCTAACCTGTGAAACAGTGGGCAGGGGGAGAATTTGGAAGTGGACATGGAAGTAGTCTTAAGAATGCATTTACTACGTGATCAAACTCATCTTACCTGCTCATCGGAGGAAATCCGAGGGCCCGTCAACGTCGGCATCTCAATGGGCGTCAACTTGCAACTACGGCCACGCCGCACTGGAGAGACCCCCATGGCAACATCCTCGTGCATTCCACGGAACATCAAGATGCATTTGTATGAGTAGTTTATCTTGTGAGAGAAAAGGATGAACGAGGGAAGGCCTCTAGAGATAGAGATGGACACTACTACTACCAATGTGCTAGCCCGTGCGTTGCAATGGATCCAAAGTAGTAGAATAATAATTGTCCACATGCTTGAAATATAAACACTCTAGTTTTGATATACATGTGTTAGCAGACATGACAGCTTGTCCATGGAAGTTGAACCACGGCGACCATCACGTTTCTTGTTTCTACCACTACCACACCCACATGCGACTTCCACGACGCCGCTCCAACCCACGGCACGACATCCCCCGACATGGACATGGATCCTCTAACGTGGCTATCACTGCCTTGCCCTGCCTTTCCTTCGCTGACAGGTGGGCCAGCCGCATTTAAGGTCCGCATGTCATTGACTCATAGGCCGGGCACTAAGCCACTGAAGTTTGGTCCCATGGGCCCCGAGAGGGAAATGTAACTCCTGCGTCAGGCCTTGTGGTGCTCCCGCGGTACGAGCTCGTGCCAAAACTGGAATTTGTTTCTTACTACTACCAACTAGTACTAGTAAGGTACACGTGCATTGCACGCATGAGATTCTGGTGGTTTGTGCATTATGCTTCTACATGTGGAGTTTTCTGGATTCTAACACATGGCAAAATCTAGTGGAATGGAAGGTTAGGCAACTTTGATTAACATAGGTGAGTGTTTGGTTCAAGCCACACCTTAGGCAAGCCACACTAAGGCCCCACATGACATACACACAAAAAATGTGGCAAGATTCCCTTAGGGTTGCCAACTTGTGGCTCTCATTTTGAAGAACTAATAACTTTGCCTAAGCTTAGTTGTGTTAAAGTTAGTCATGAATTAAGGGGTTGTTTGGTTCCTAGCCACACCTTGCCACACTTTGCCACACCTAACCTTAGGCAAGTTTGACCAAGTTAGGTAGGTGTTTGGTTCTAGCCACACCTAAGGCAAGGATTTTTTTATGAGTAGTGACCCCACATGTCATAGACATAAAAAGTGTGGCAAGATTCCCTTACGCAAGCCAAAGTGTGGCTAACAATTTGAGCAACTCAACTAAGGCAAGTGTGGCAAAAATCATGTGGCAATATATGGCAAAGATAGTAACAATCCAAACAACCCCTAAGTTTAACCATGGAGTCTTCTAGATTATACATGTGGCAGAATCTGGTGGATGATATCCAACGGCCAGTAGTGCTTGGATTTTCCATCTTTGTACCGTCGGATTGGCTTCATCCAACGACCAACTTTCAAAGTTTTTTCACACACTATATAGGGGGTATAGACATAGATGTGCCGGTTTGTTGCAATGGATCCAAAGTATATCTATTTAGTAGAGTGCACTCTAAACACATTATCTATTTATTTTTCTCTAACCTTTTGTAGCCATGCAACCAAGCCACATAAGCTTCATGGGTGCCCCCCACATCATATTATTTGTCGTGGATTTGTCACGACAAATGTCCTAGTGAAAGGACTTAGTCGTGGAGCCATCGCCACGGATTTACTTGAAGGGGTTAAAACGGACACAAAGACACGAGGGTTTTATACTAGTTCGGCCCCTTCGAGGAAGGTAAAGCCTACGTCTAGTTGTGATGGAATTGATATGGTCTCGATGGCTAGGGAGCAGACAAGCTTCGCCCAGGCTCGAGTTGTCGTTGTCCCTAAACCGCCGCCGGGTCGTCCCCTTATATACACGGGTGACGCCCGTCGGTCCGAAGAGTCCCAACCGGTCCATACTCGTATCCCGGTTGGTATCTCTTTGTTCCTAACTTATAATACAAGTTACATATCCGGCCGGTTTACGGCTACAGGTTCTAAACCGACTATAGGCCTTGGGCCTTCATCTGCTTATACCACTAATGAAGTTAACCCGGCCCAAGTAGGCCGGTTTACGCGTAGTGGTAATATCCCCAACATTAGGCCCCAGATTGATTTGAACTGGTTCATGTCAATCCTTCAAAAAAATTTGTGTCTTGGACATCTTCTGGTAATTGGTAAACCGCCATGTCGTCATCATTTCTGGTTGCTGTGAACCGGCATGACGTCATCATGAAATTTTATCATTTATAACGCCCTCTTTTAATAATAGCTCCTGGATCCGCGTGCTTGACCTAGCTCTGTTGCCTTATAAATAAGACCGAAGGGTCATTTCTTTTATTTTCCCCTCATATCTTCTTCTTCGTCTTCCTCGCGTCGCCAGCCTTGGAGCTCCGCCGCCACCATCGACCTCTGCTTCGTCTTGGGCCGCTGCATCAACCTGAGCGCACCAGAGCACTGTGGTATAGTTCCGCATCTTCTCCATTCCCAGTAAGCTTTCTCCTCTTCTTGATCTAGATCTGTTCTTAGGGTTCCATGTTCGTGCTGTGTTCGTCACTTGCTCATACTTGTATTCCGACTCTTGGATGAATCTGTAAACTCCCGCTGTGTTCAGTAGTAATCTTTAAACATCCGCCTGTTATTTCTTATCTAAGCCCATAGATCTCACGCACATACCCGCTCAATGGTTCACTTCCGTTCCGCCTTACTCTTCGGAATATTTTCTGTTTTTGTGAGCTCGCTATAGATCCGTGGCTGTAATAAGATCTTGTGAAACCCGTTTCTGTATACCTAGTTGTCCATAGCTTCAATTTCTTCCGATGCTTAGGTCAGGCGGTTTAACTTATCATAGAAAAAAGTTACTAAACCGGTGTATACCATTAGTCCCCTGGTTGAACCGCCAGAATCCACATGATGCCGCATTGTGGAAGACCGGTTTATCATAGTTTAGATCAACACCTTCTTTTACCCAGCGTGTTCTTGAACCGGATCATCTATTTCTTGTAGATCTCGCCATGGCCAAACAAGTGTATGAGTGCAATTGGGTTCCTTCTTGCGTCACGGAATCACAGTTGGACGATCTAGTCTTGATCGGCGCTTTAGACAGTAAAGATACGATCCACTGGAGGGTTCCTGGAAATGAATGTCCACCTACCCCCCAGGAAGGAGAGGTTGTAGTCTTCGCAGATCACTTGGCCCGGGGCTTCAAACCGCCCGGCTCTAAATTTTACCGGGATGTATTAGCCAATTTTCAGCTCCGTCCACAGGATATTGGCCCCAACTCTGTGACCAATCTATGCCACTTTCAAGTGCTCTCTGAGGTATACTTTCAAGAGGAGCCTTCAGTCGAATTGTTTAGAGACCTCTTTCATTTAAACCGTCGCACTGAATTCACCGATGGCCCCAACACTGAATTGGGCGGTATGGCCATTCAGAAGAGGAAGGAAATCACTTATCCCCACGTCAAACTCCATACTCACCCCAAGGAGTGGAATGCAACTTGGTTTTATTGCAAGGATACCTCCCCTAACAATGAAAATCCCTTGCCTGGTTTCCGTCCGGAACGGCTCAGCAACACGCACCCTTTTCCATAAAGACTAAGCGCCAAGGAAAGAATTAAATACGCTCCGCAACTGTCCAAACTCCGAGCTTTTATGGCCAACGGCTTAACGGGAATAGATCTTGCACGCTGCTGGATATCATGGAGCATACTGCCTCTGAGCCGGCGCTCCAATTTGATGTGCAAGTATACTGATAGGGTCGATGTCCCACTCCAACACACTAAAATCCAACTCCCCGATGACGAAGTCACAGAATCTGTGAAAAAGATGCTGAATGAACCGGAGCACCTCTGTGCTCAAACCGGTCTGCCTCCTTACTGCACCACCAACAAACCGCCAGCGGTAATATTTTAATTGCTCTATTGTTGAACCGGTTACTTCTTTATATGTTTGACATTTAATTACTGCTGATCCAGGGCGATAATCCGTTTTGGAGCAAGAAACTTCCTCAAGAAAAAACGGAGAAAGCTGGGCAGCCAATCCGTCCCAAGACCAAGGTTATTAAGAAGCCAGCTCATAAGAGAAAAACCACCGCTTCATCTGATCCAGCTATTGATGATGATGTGGGTAACCCGGACCTTGAGGTAGAACTTGACTCGCTTGGCTTATTTTTTACACGCCTTATTGATGATGATGCTTGTCAGGATGACGCTGAAGCCAGCAATGCGGAATTCGTTGAGGTAACTATTCTCTCTTCCGATTCAGAAATCTTGCCCTTGCCAAAACTTCGACAGGCAAACCGGAAAGTTAAATTTTCTCATCCTCTTACTTATTTGGATCCTAAATTTCATATGAAGATTCAGCAACATGAAGTTCGCCGCACAACCCGGCACAGTGGCCAGGTAGTTACCTCCACCGGTTTACCAAACAGTCCGGTTCGAAAACGCCGCTCCGAGGCCTCTGACCTTTTTGTTGATTTACATCCTAAAGCGGGTTTCTTCCGTCAACCTCTTAACCCATCCGACTCCAATTATCAGGTTACTTCTCATTCATCTTCTGGTGAATCGTCGGCCACTCAGCTGCCACCGTTAAAAACGGTTCTTGGGTAAGCTAAGCTGAACATATGCTTCCAATACACTGTGTAATGGCTTATGCTTTTCCTTGACTCTTTGGTTTTCTTTCAGGGCCAAACCTAAACCGAGCAAAAAAGCCCGCCTGGATAAAGCGGCCGAAGAGGATGTAGCCCAAGAACATGACAAAACGCCAGATCTTGAGGCATTTGCTCCTGAGGATATTCCCAATGATCCTCCTTTACAAGACGATGCTATTCCCGAAGAGAGGCCTATTAATACTTCAGTCTCTGCTGACCCGCCTGTCAGCTCCGTCCGGATTGAGAAATCCCACAGTCCTGTTGACAAACCGATCACACAAACCGGCGAGTTCAAAGATGATGATGTTGTGATTACCGGTGTAGGCCGCTTTGAACCCGGGAATCCTGTCACCTTAACCAAGCATACCATAAAAGAGGATTTTTCCGCTCTGAATAAAGAAAAATGGGATGTTGAACTGGAGACATATGCTACTCTGAGCGCCCAAGATCTTCATTCCGGCTATCTAAACCGGCTTTATACTAGCCGTGACTGTGAAGCTGGTCTGGTAAAAATGATGAGGGATAAATTTGAGGTAACTTACTTCTTTACTGCCTGCCTTTGCACCAATCCTCCTAGCCCCCAAGGGTCGGTTTGTAGCCTTCGTCAAACCGGGACTTGAATATGATCCTCAACACTTTTTGAAATCCATTAATATAGCCCCCAAGGGCCGGTTTAACTTAGCAGAATTAGACCGGGGCTCGGACAGAAAAACTATCCTTAGAACATAATTTGATCAAATAGCCATTAGCCCCCAAGTGCCAAGTTGAATACCTGTATTGAGCTTGGGACTTCGCAATCTAATAACTTGACGAAAATTGAAGGTGCATTAGCCCCCAAGTATCAAGCGTATAAATTTGTTTATGTGGTTGATACTTCAATTTCTTTGGACCGTTTGTTGAAAGCTAAATGCTGTTTGTATGCAGGCTGAGGTGAGAATCAAGGAGGACCGGATTGCCGATTTGCAGGAGGCCTTGAAAACCCAACAGGCTAAAACAGACCAGGCAAAGGAAGAACTAACCAGCGCCTTGAGCACCGCTGAACAGCTGAAGAAGGGCTTCAAGAAAGAGCGGGCTGATTGGGCCACTGAAAAGGCCGCTTTAACCAAAAGAGCGGAAAATGCTGAAGCTGCCCTTAAACCGGTGGTGGATGAACTTACGGCCGTAAAGCAGCAAATACACTCCATGACCGCTGCAATCTTTGGTAATCTCCTTTTAACTTCTGTGATAATTTGAACCTGCTGTAATGTAAATCCGGTGTGAGACCGTCCCTGTATTGTTGTAGGCACACACATTGGGCACTTAGGAAATGATGTGCGGAAGAAACTGAAGGCTGCCTACACCTTAGTGGAACAATTATATACCGGAGCCCAGCGGATCATCACCACAGCCTCTCATAACAACCCGGCACCTTCTTTAATCCAGGACACTCTTAACAGGTTGTCGATGCTTCTGGCCCGGATGGAGGAGCTGAAGAAATCTGCTGCTCGAACCGGAGCTATTAACGCTTTGATCCGGGCAAAGGCATGGGTGCCAGATTTCGACCCTGTGGAAGCATCTCAAGGCTATCCCAGCCTGAAGGAAGATGGCTCTGAATTTAACGAAGAGGATTTAAGGGCAATAAACCGTGCAGTGCGCCCTCTGGCTTGTCAGTTAGCTGAAGAGGCAGACTTGACGCATTTTCAAGCTCAATACAATGACCAGAACAAGCGAGTGCCTGCCCCAACTCTTGAAGCGGAGAATCTGATCCCTCCAATCCGTAAGCACACTTACGCTCCTGATATTGAACCGTCTTCCCTAATCCATGAAGAGGCTGTTTTCCAAGCTTTAATGGGAATCGACTGGACCACTGTTGATTTCCAGCCAATGGGTAGAGACGAGGAAACTGAAGTGGCGGATGATGAAGAGCAGGCTTGAACCGGAAGCCGGTTTGGATAGCTGTCTTTGGCATCTTTCCAAAAGAACAACGATCTTATTTGGGCACCGTGCTGCCTTGTAATAGAATAGTTAATACTTCTACCTTGAATATGCCTTCGCGCATAAGTACTGAAGCTTTTGTTCGAAAAACTTCAATTCATATTTCCTGCCATGTCTGGGCATGAAGCTGGCTTAGCCAAGCTTGAAGCGGAGGTTTTATAAACCATTACCATCAATAAGGGGGGAGGAAACAGCTCCCGTAAAAGAAAAGGTAAACCGGGCATACTTCTCCGGATTAAAGGGAAATCAAATCCATCGGCTGAACCGGAAAAAGGGTGTTTGCTGTCATAAAAGAAATCCAACAAAAACAAAGAACAAACAAACCATGAAAATAACATGGAAGCAAAGGCAATGATAAAAACCATTTGCAAAAAATATGCTATACTGAGCTGATCAGATGGTGTTACCATGGTCGGACAGGACCAAGCCCCCAATAGGAGTGACAATGATTCAAGTCAGCCAGGTCCCCAAATGATTCGTGGCATATATGCCAGATCAAGAGGCGTGGCAATGGTTCGGGTTCGACCAAGCCCCCAAGTGATTTTGTGGCCTTAGGCCGATCAAGAGGCATGACTGGTTCAGAGGTGACCATGTCCCCAAGTGATCTGGTGGCTGTCGCCTATCAAAAGGTGTTGCGTTGGTTCGGACACGACCAAGGCCCCAAGTGATATATAAAAAGCAAATGTCAAGGGGAAAACCGGAGGCTGCTTTAAAAACAGAACCACTCCAGGTAACCACGCATGATAAGAAAGACAGAGACCCCGCTTTAGTTGAGGCTCCGGTTTTATTATATCAAAGATAATATATACACTGTCATGATATGTACATAGATAGAGCCGATGGCTCAAGTATAGTAAGGCCGAAGATGAGCTATATTCCACGGCCTGTTGGTCTCCTGCTCTGATGTACGTGAATCTTTATGCTCTCGAATATCCATCAGATAGTACGACCCATTGTGCAAATTCTTGCTGACCACGAAAGGTCCCTCCCAAGGTGGGGATAACTTGTGCATATCCGTCTGATCTTGGATGAGTCGAAGCACCAAATCTCCTTCTTGAAAAGTTCTGGTTCTAACCCGGCGACTGTGATAGCGACGAAGATCTTGCTGGTAAATCGCCGAACGGGCAGCCGCTATATCACGGTCCTCGTCCAATAGGTCCAAAGCATCTTGCCGTGCTGTCTCATTGTCCGCTTCAACATAAGCTGCCACACGAGGCGAATCGTGCCGGATATCACTAGGGAGAACTGCCTCTGCTCCATAGACCATGAAAAATGGTGTGTATCCTGTGCATCGGTTTGGCGTAGTATTGATACTCCATAACACAGATGGTAGCTCTTCAACCCAACATCCTGGTGTTCTTTGCAATGGGACCATAAGCCGGGGTTTGATGCCTCGCAAGATTTCCTGATTAGCTCGTTCTGCCTGTCCATTGGACTGGGGGTGTGCCACTGACGACACGTCAAGTCGGATGTGCTCACGTTCACAGAACTCCTTCATAGCGCCCTTGGATAAATTGGTACCATTGTCAGTAGTGATACTGTGTGGAAAACCAAACCGAAAAATCACGTTTTTGATGAACTGCACCGCTGTTGCTGCATCACACTTGCTGACAGGCTCCGCTTCAACCCACTTGGTAAATTTATCAACTGCCACCAAAAGGTGGGTTTTCTTATCCTTGGATCTTTTAAAAGGTCCGACCATATCTAGCCCCCAAGTTGCAAACGGCCACGTTATTGGGATCATCCTCAATTCTTGAGCCGGCACATGAGCACGCCTTGAAAATTTCTGACATCCATCACACCGTTTAACCAAGTCCTCCGCGTCAGCATGCGCTGTCAACCAGTAGGACCCGTGACGAAACGCCTTTGCTACCAGAGACTTTGAACCGGCGTGATGTCCACAATCCCCTTCATGGATTTCTCTTAATATTTCACAGCCTTCCTCAGGAGAAACACAACGTTAAAACGCCCCTGATACACTGCAATGATGCAATTCACCATTAAAAATCATCATAGACTTGGATCACCGGACTATCTGCCTGGCTAGAATCTCATCCTCTGGTAACTCCCCCCGGTTCATGTACATAAGATAAGGAACCATCCAATCCGGAATAGCATGCAGTGCTGCCACCAATTGAGCCTCTGGATCAGGAATAGCCAAATCCGCTTCACCTAGGAGCTGGACTGACGGGTTGTGCAACACGTCCAGAAAGACATTAGGCGGGACCGGTTTACGCTGAGAACCCAACCGGCTTAAAGCATCCGCCGCTTCATTCTTCCGACGGTCCACATGATCCTCTTGATAACCCTTGAAACAACTCGCAATATTATCCACCTCCCGACGATATGCAGCCACGAGCGGGTCCTTAGAATCCCAAGTGCCAGACACCTGTTGAGCCACGAGGTCCGAGTCACCGAAGCACTTAACCCGGCTTAAGTTCATCTCTTTAGCCATCCGGAGACCATGGAGCAAGGCTTCGTACTCAGCTGCATTATTAGTACAAGGGAACATTAAGCGGAGAACATAACAAAACTTATCACCTCGTGGGGAAGTTAATACGACTCCAGCCCCCGAGCCTTCCAGTTGCCTGGATCCATCAAAATGAATAGTCCAATATGTGTGATCCGGCTTCTCCTCTGGTGCTTGTAACTCCGTCCAATCATTGATGAAATCAACAAGTGCTTGAGACTTCACCGCCGTCCGAGGTACATACTTCAGTCCGTGTGGCCCAAGCTCTATAGCCCACTTGGCAATCCGGCCAGTCGCCTCCCGGTTCTGTATGATGTCACCCAAGGGAGCTGAACTGACCACTGTGATGGGGTGCCCTTGGAAATAATGTTTCAACTTCCGACTGGCCATGAAAACACCATAGACCAGCTTCTGCCAATGGGGATACCTTTGCTTGGATTCAATAAGCACTTCGCTGATATAATAAACCGGCCGCTGAACCGGATACTCCTTGCCTGCCTCCTTGCGTTCCACCACAATAGCCACGCTAACTGCCCGAGCATTGGCTGCTACGTATAATAATAGTGGCTCCTTGTCGACCGGAGCTGCAAGGACAGGCGGATTGGTTAACTGCCGCTTCAAGTCCTCAAATGCTTCATCAGCAGTCGGACTCCAAATGAAATGATCTGTCTTCCTCAGCATTTGGTACAAAGGAACGGCTTTTTCTCCGAGGTGGCTGATAAACCGGCTTAGTGCGGCGATTCGGCCCGCCAAGCGCTGAACATCATTGATGCACTTCGGTTTAGCCAGGGCGGTGATAGCTGTAATCTTCTCCGGATTAGCCTCAATTCCTCTATTAGACACCAGGAAACCCAGTAACTTGCCTGCTGGAACACCAAAGACACACTTGGCCGGATTAAGCATCATCTTGTAAACCCGCAAGTTGTCAAAGGTTTCCTTCAAGTCATCCACCAGCGTCTCCTTCTGCCTTGACTTTACTACAATATCATCCACATAGGCGTGCACATTGCGGCCGATCTGTTTATGCAGGCAATTCTATACACACCGTTGGTAGGTGGCTTGGGCACTCTTGAGTCCGAAGGGCATAGACACATAGCAGAAGGCTCCAAAGGGAGTAATAAACGCTATTTTCTCCAGGTCCTTAACCGCCATTTTGATCTGATGATATCCCGAGTATGCATCCAAAAAACTCAAACGCTCACAACCTGCCGTGGCATCAATGATCTGGTCAATGCGGAGGAGGGCAAAAGGATCTGCTGGACAGGCCCTGTTAAGATCTGTGTAATCCACACACATACGCCAAGTGCCATTTTTCTTAAGAACCAGCACCGGATTAGCAAGCCACTCTGGATGGAACACCTCAATGATAAAGCCAGCTGCCAAAAGCCTGGCCACTTCCTCTCCAATGGCCTTTCGCCTTTCTTCGTTAAACCGGCGGAGGAATTGTTTCACCGGTTTATACTTAGGATCCACATTAAGAGTGTGCTCAGCGAGTTCCCTCGGTACACCTGGCATGTCGGATGGCTTCCATGCGAAGATGTCCCGATTCTCACGGATGAACTCGATGAGCGCGCTTTCCTATTTGGGATCCAAATTAGTACTGACAGTGAACTGCTTGGATGAATCGCCGGGCACGAAGTCAACAAGCTTGGTCTCAGCTGCCGATTTGAACTTCAGATCTGAATCATGCTCTGTAGTTGGCTTCTTCAAAGGAGTCATATCCGCCGGATCGACATTGTCCTTATAATACTTCAACTCCTTCGTGGCACAGACCGACTCTGCATAAGCCGCATCACCCTCCTCACATTCCAAAGCGACCCTACGGCTCCCATGAACCGTTATTGTCCCCTTGTAACCCGGCATCTTGAGCTGCAAGTAGATATAACAAGGCCGCGCCATGAACTTGGCGTAAGCCGGCCGGCCAAACAAGGCATGATACGGGCTCCGGATCTTCACCACCTCAAATGTTAGTTTTTCCGACCGGGAGTCATACTCGTCCCCAAAAGCCACATCCAGGGCTATCTTACCAACAGGATACGCAGATTTGCCAGGCACCACACCATGGAACACCGTATTCGACGGTCTGAGATCTTTGTCTGTTAAACCCATGCAGCGGAATGTCTCATAGTACAGTATGTTAATACTGCTTCCTCCATCCATGAGTACCTTGGTGAATTTATAACCCCCCACCTGAGGGTCTACCACTAATGCTAGCTGGCCCGGATTATCACCCGGGGCAGGTGATCCTCTCTGCTCCACACGATAGGCTGCTCCGACCAGCGCAAGTAACGTGGTAAGGCCGGTTCAACAGAATTCACCGCTCGCTTGTGGAGTTTTCGGTCGCGTTTATCCAAACTAGTTGTGAAAACATGATATTGCCCATTGTTCAACTATTTTGGCTGGCTCTGATAACCCGACTGCTGCTGCTGCTGCTGCTGGCTGTTCTGATTATTTTGATGATTGTGACCGCCCTGATTGCGACCTGAACCGGAAGCTCCATCGTGATCCGGCCCGTGGAAACCGGACCCTGAACCGCCACCTGATCCGTGATCATACCGGAAGGCATTAGAGTTTTTGAACTCCTGCATGATATAACAATCTTTCCAAAGGTGGTTAGCCGGCGCCTCCTTCGTCCTGTGCTTCGGGCAAGGCTGATTCAGCAAATAATTCAAACGGCTTGCGTTAGGATTGGGAGCCCCATTACGATTTGCCGCTTTACCTCTGCGCCGCTGCCCCCTGTCCTGTGTATTAGTGTTGGCCACAAAGTCCATACTGCCGTCCACCTTGCACTTGCCTCCATTTCCATGACCCGCCGGTTTATACTGCTGCTGTTTGGAGTTGCTATTCTTCCTTCCCTTCCCTGCTTCATCATCATCAGTCTCGGGATCCTTGGTACTGTCCGAATCAGCATACTTCACTAGAGCGGCCATGAGGGTTCCCATGTCATTACAGAACCGCTTCATGCGTCCCAATTTCAATTTTAAGGGCTCAAACCAGCAGTTGCCTTCCAGGGTTAAGATCGCAGAGTCAGCATTAATCCTGTCGGACGAGTGCAAAATTTCCGAAACGCGGCGCACCCAATGGGTCGTTCATTCTCCTTCCCCCTGGACACAAGCCGCCAGGTGTACTATGGATTTGGGCTGCTTACACATATCCTTGAAATTCTGGATAAACCGGGCCCGCAACTGGGCCCATGAGCCGATAGAATTGGGCGGTAGGCTCTTCAACCAGGTACGCGCCGTGCCTTCAAGCATCATGGTGAAGTATTTTGCACATGCGGCCTCATCCACGTCTAACATCTCCATGGCCATCTCATAACTCTCTATCCACGCTTCAGGGGATAAATCAGCAGTGTAACTCGGCACCTTGCGTGGACCCTTGAAATCTTTGGGAAGGCGCACATTGCGTAAAGCGGGGATTAAAAAAGGCACTCCCAAAGCGGATGCGACTCCTGGTCCGGCGAAGGTGGTAGGGCGAACCGGTGTAAGTTGATCCGCATCATCCTGCGCTGCTAACTCGGCTTCCCTCCGTGCCCGAGCCCGGTCCACCACATCCTGAGCATCGCGAACACCGCCTGCCGGGCTATTGCCATGTGCTGCTTCACGGCCTCGCGTATTGCTCGATATGGCCGGTTCATCCATGCGCCTGCTATAGCTCCGGCTTGGACGTGGCGTAGAGTGAATCCGATCACGGCTGTACGAGTATGCTTCCTGCTGAATCAGCGCGGTCCGGAGAAGCTCCTTAACCCGGCGTGTCTCTATCGCTTGCAGAGAGTCCCCTTCGACTGGGATAGCCTCTAATCGTGCGGCGGCCGCAACAAGGTTGTCCATAGGATTAGAATAATGACCTGGGGGCGTCTGGACCGGCGGAAGAATCACAATGTTCTGCTGAGGAGGTTCCATCGGGCGAGGTTGGACCGTCCCCCCTGGTCCTGGTGCCTCAATCCGGTTTGTCTCCAGGTGCCGCGGTGGATTACTGGGTCCAGCTCCTGGAGTGTGAAAGAGATTCTGGGGATCAAACCCTAACGGCAGGCGTGACCTGTGCTTCCGCTTTAAGACCTCCTATGACACGTTCTGGTCAAGCATGAGCTTATAAGCCTGGGCGTCCAAAGCGGCCCGCTCTGCGGCCATCCTGTCTTTTTCTGCGGCCAGATCCGCTTTGGCTTGCACGATCTGCTCTCTCACCTTTGCAATTTCTGTATTATGGGCCTCCTGATCTGCCGGATTGTCCTCTGTCATGAGCGCAGCTAGTGTATCAAATAGATCAGATAGGACTTGAACCGGCGGGCGCACAAGGCCTCCTGCCCCTGCTGATTCGGAGAGCATTGCTGCGGCGGTCGAAGAGTGATTTGCCGCCTGTGTGCCGGCCATGAATATTCCAACCCGGTTGACCTGGCCTGGGGGGTCCGGAATACTGTCGCCATCGGAACAGCCCCTAACCTGGTCGTCTTGTAACTGGTATAGTGATTCGGTCTCTCCGGTCGAGGACTCGTCGCCGGAATAGATGACGGCCTCGCTACCGTGTTCTGACTCATCCTCACGCCCTCCTCCGCGGATGACTCCGACGAAGGCACGCTTTAGCCTGGGTAGATCTCGCACGCTGAGCCGTCTCGACGAGGTCGATGCAGACGTCCGGCTCAGGCCCCGGCTCACCGATCTTGCCGATGAAAACGTGTATGCCACCAAAGGGGACCCGGTACCCGTACTCAATCGAATCGGCCTCGGGACCCCACCCTGCATCGTTGATGTAGATCCTGCCACGACGACTCTTGGTCATCTGGCCCACAGCATAGCCTTCGAGTCCTTTGAGCTTGCCCTCCAAGATCGTCAAACCATCGTGCGATAGCCCCACGTTGGGCGCCAACTGTCGTGGATTTGTCACGGCAGATGTCCTAGTGAAAGGACTTAGTCGTGGAGCCATCGCCACGGGTTTACTTGAAGGGGTTAAAACGGACACAAAGACACGAGGGTTTTATACTAGTTCGGCCCCTTCGAGGAAGGTAAAGCCTACGTCTAGTTGTGATGGAATTGATATGGTCTCGATGGCTAGGGAGCAGACAAGCTTCGCCCAGGCTCGAGTTGTCGTTGTCCCTGAACCGCCGCCGGGTCGTCCCCTTATATACACGGGTGACGCCCGTCGGTCCGAAGAGTCCCAACCGGTCCATACTCGTATCCCGGTTGGTATCTCTCTGTTCCTAACTTATAATACAAGTTACATATCCGGCCGGTTTACGGCTACAGGTTCTAAACCGACTATAGGCATTGGGCCTTCATCTGCTTATACCACTAATGAAGTTAACCCGGCCCAAGTAGGCCGGTTTACGCCTAGTGGTAATATCCCCAACATTATTCATACTACGTTGATTGAAAAAAAAAGATAAATCACCCAAAACAAGATCTTCCCGTTTTTTGTTCCTACGATGTTGTGTCGTGCACGTACCTACTAGTTGTATAGTGGTAGTACTAGTAATATAGTTAGGAGTACAAACTTGGTACTAGTAGGAGTACTACTAGTACGGAATACTCCTACTCTATCACCAAACCCCATCTGACACCAAATTTCTTGGCTTCCGTGCTACAGCTAGATCTTCCCCTCATTTCTGTTTTCCAACCCGGCGGCGGGCGGGGTCTCGGTTTGCTCAATGGCGGTCCCACATGAAAGTGAAAATGCTAGGCAACACGCCTTCCCTAAGCTATGTGTCGTGCCGGACGGGCCGTGGAGTACTCCCGATTCCCGGGCGTGTGGGGGTGCGACGCGAACGCGGCAGGCCTTTTCCTTTTACTAGCAATGTGCCCGTGTGTTGCGACGGATCCAAAATAGTAGAATAGTAGTATTTGTTCACAAACTTGAAAGAAATCACTATTGTTTTGATATTCTCCTAATATATTACTCCCTCCTTACCTAAATACTTTTCTTTTTTGAGATTTCAAATGGACTATCACATACAGATTATATAGACATATTCTAGTGTTTCTAGCAAGATGCCCGCGTGTTGCACGAAGTTGATGGAAAAGGTAAGCACAAGTTATAAATTGATGGATGGCGTACTAGTTACAGTGATGCATATAATTAAGCAAAGGGATCGCACATGTCGGTATTGACTGGAACGAGAATGCAATAGCACAATAAGAATTAAGGCCACGATGATGTGATCGCAATGGTGGTTACAGAAGGCAAGAAGAAAGATGGATCCATGAATGTACGACCTACTCCTCCTCAACTAAGTGCGCCGGGCCACCGATCGGCGGCTAAGGAGCGGCGGCTTTTGTGGCGAGGTCAAGGTTCTTCTCAGCAAAGGCATCCAAGGCTTCCAGCCAGTTGAGGAAGGCCAACATCGTAGCATCCTCACTAGCCTTGTAGATACCTATGTACACGATTCGCTCATACACGTGGATGTGTAGGTCGACAAATTCTTGCAGGGCAAGGCACCTTGCGGCGAGCGCGACCTCCAGGTGGACATTCTTCGTGGCATCGGTGAGCAGTCGCAGGGCCACCAGTGCTTGAAAGAGGTTCCGGCCATAGAGGCCGATTAGGGTGGCAGGCAATGAGGAGCCCGGGCACGCGGGCTAGAGGAGTACGGAGATATCGTCCGCGAGCTTCTTGTGGACGGTGAACTTGTTGTTGGTGGCAACGATCATCTGGTCCAACCGAGAGTCCTAGTTGGCGTCGACGACATCCATCCACCAGCCGGTCTCCAACACCGTCTAGAAACGATCCGCGGCGCCATGCCGCAGGCCGGCGTCGTGGACCATCTGGCGTAGCCGCTGGCCGCTCACGCGCATCGCCGCCATGGGTCTGGAGTGAGCTCTTTTGTGCTTAGTGTAGGTGCCTAGGCAAATGCTTAGGTGCGTACGATGTGGTAGATGCATTGGAATGGAGGGGTGCCTTTATATGAGGGCAATGAGGGCAAATTGCGTTGAATTCACATCGTGTAGCCTCTTTTCCCGGACCTCCTCCCATTACTTCCCTCATGCATTAATTGAAGGAGGATGCATTGGCCGTTCAACATATCGGGAACCGCTACTCCCTCCCTCGTCTCCATTAAAGCCGTATCGGGAACTGCACTGCCCGCTGTCAAATCGAATACTCCCTCCGTCTAGGTGAGTATTAAGTCATCTTACGAAAACCAAATAGTAAACACATAGGCGTGGTGCATTAACTCTCATGTTTTTTCTTATTTTTTGACATAAATAGAGGAATAAACCAATAAGAGATGTGGGGCTTGTATGCTTTTAATGACTTGAGACTATCAAACATGACATGTAGTGGTCAGTTCGTTGCACAAGAACAAATACAACCCATGTCAGCACACACGCATCTTATAGAATCACATCCAATGGCTATAAAAGATGAATGAGACAAAACTATATCTCATCTAGATGAGTTCTAGCAAAACTGTATTAATAATACTTAGTACTCCTGCGCCATGTATCATATATTAGTACTACCTCTGTGTAGGTGAATAAGTCATTCACATAGTTCTAGGTTGACGATTTAACTATCTAAATATGTATTATACGTGACAAAAAATATATATTTAGAAACTACATCCGTCTAGAAATCTAGTGATATACTTTTCATGACATATAATGCATATTTAATTCCTCAAATCGATGACCTAGAACTACGTGAATGACATATTCATCTAGACGGAGGTAGTATCATGTAGTACTTTATTTATTGCCATGTATGACACATAGTACTCAACTCTCTCTCTCTCTCTCTCTCTCTCTCTCTCTCTCTCTTTCTTCATTTAATTCTATGACACCTCATCAAAATTGCTAAGGCTAGTACCATTACAACCAGCCTTAGCAAATACTCCCTAAACATTAAGTTCTCTTGTTTTCCTCTCCACCTTGGTCACCTACACAGAGGGAGTATACTGAGCGGGCTTTTCCTGCGCGGTAGGAGGCGGGGAAGTTCTGCCTAGTCGGTTCGACAGAGACGTGAGAAGACGAGGGAGTAGGCTGCTGCAAACGTAGGGCTGTGTGATTTGACATTGAGTTACTGCTGGACAGGTGGGGCCCCGTGATTTGACTTGCCATTATCATTTTAACTGCGGCGCTACGATCGCCGTGAGTCTCCCGATTCCTGACCACCTCCATACAGGTGCCTCTCCCAATGCTCCACCATGTAGTAGAGGCTGGCTCTTGCATGAGAGCCCACTTCTCCACTTTTTCCTTGCCTCTCTTTCCTCCACATATGCAAAAATGCCATGTAAAGCGCGCTATTGTACTTAGGTTGGTCGTAATGGAGACTATCATATACTAGTATCATGCATATGATACTTTTGTATGATACTACATCCGTAATGCATAGTATCATGTGTTGGTATCATAGGATAGTTTATTTATTGTCATGCATGACACATAGTAGCACATCATTTAATATGATACTACAGTAAGTATCATATTATGATACTCAAATCTCTCTTTTCTTCATTTAATTCCACGTCACCTCATCAAGATTGCATAGTTTGCATGCATGATACTACTCCCATTACAAGCAGCCTTACTTGCTCCTACAGGTGCTAATCTTGCCACATAGCCATAAAGTCTGATGTGGCAAGTTAATCAAGAAGAGAGAGACTAGTTTGGTGACCCAAGGAAGAAACGGTGCTAAGCACGTGTACCTAGGTGAAAAGACAATTTTGAGTCTATAGCTAATTAAATGAAGCAAACTTAGCAACACCATTTCATTGGAAGAGGTCACTCCTTGGCAAATGCAATAAATACTAGTACTCCCTGTGTCCTAGTGTCAAAAACATTCTTATATTATGGGACGGAGGGAGTACGAAGAAAGAGATAGAGAGGAGTAAAAAAATACACTTATATCCAACCTTATAGCTAACCTTGTTGTAGTATGAGTGACTAAGTGATGACTATGTAAGACATGCCAACATCAAATAGCCTAACGCACCGTGTTAAATCTCCAATGGTGCGACCGCGCAAGCGACACGACGGTCGTGGTAGGCGCGGTCATGATACGGGCTGCTGGCAACCCTTGGATCTGAGATCAAACGGTCGCATGCTAAGTTGCTGAAAATTTGCAGAATAACCCTCCAGGATAGGATATTCACCCATAGGTCTAGAATCATGCCATGCAACCGTTCAATCTCAGATCCAAGGGCTCTTGGAAGCCCGTATCATGGGAGAATGGAAAGCCACTACCCTGCTATTCGCACGCTGGTAGTTCGCTCCTACTCGTCCCTGCACGTCCTTCAATACTACGATGGTTTGCTCCTAGTCATCCCATCCATTCACATTACGCCAGTTCCACTAATCCTAACCCTCCTCCCAAATCCATGGCGTCCCAAATCTCCATGATCGGCGGTGAGTACAAGGTTAGAACCATCACTGGTGATGAGTTCGATGTCATCTACACCCGTTCTTCCGCGATGGTGAAAGGATGCCTTTCTCACTTCAGACGCATGTTCGAAGACTCAGATGATGAGCGGGTCGCTGGTCTAGATGTTGAGTACACCACAGTCCTGGGACGAGAGAAGGATCTAAAGGACGAAGAGAGGAAGAAGCCCGCCGTGATCCAGGTTTGCGTGCATGACTTATGCTTGGTCTACCACATATGCCATGCCGACGTTGAATGCCTGGATTTTAAGGACTTCCTCGAGAACAACCTAGTCAAATTTGTTACTATAGACTTTGGTAACGACAGGTAAGTCATGTGTCGGATAGGCCTCGTTATAGGCAACACCTTCGACCTCCAAAAGAATTGGCTGGTGTCCTCTCATCAGCCTTCAATGCTGACCCTGGCAGGAGCCATGGTTCATCCTTCATACGGTAAACTGGAGAAACCTCATTACACGTTTCATCGTTATGCATGGCAGCAGAGTGTACTAGATATAGAACACATCCACTATGCTGCAATGGATGGCTACCTTTGTTTCAATATCTACAAGGATTGGATGAAGAGCAAGAGCCAAGTGTGCGGTTCAAGCAAAGAAGTATCGGCCAAGAGGAAGAGGGACAAGGACGAAGTCGAGGACGTGGACGAGGACTCCTCCGAGTAAGGTGACAGTGTCGTTTCTCATGGTGGTTCTAATGCAGTGTCTCCAGAATAGTTGCAAAGTTTAATTTCAGGTGTGCTTAATTTAATTTGAGGGGTGTGTTGTGCTGAGCCCCCAGCAGAACTATGTTATCTTTCTTCTCGTTACTTTAACTCTTCAGTACGTACATACTAGTATTTCTTACATTTCATCTTTTAGTTGGTATAGTACAACCACTCGTTTCTTCACATTATATATGTACAATATATATGTCCAACATCATATAGCCAGCAGTTTAGTTGTCAAAGAATTTCAGGGTGCTTAGTTTTGTCAAAGAATTCCAGGATGCTTAGTTTTATTTGAGGGGTGGGTTGTGCTGGACACCATTATTGTGACTAGCCTTTTTAATAGTACTATATGCATAATTTGGTGACGAGCGCTCTCTATATGTACCACCTTTTTTTTAATTTCAAGTTTTGCTCCATGGCGCAATCCATCGGTACTACTACTGTACAAAAGTATACATTTTTTAAAAGGCTAGAGGGCGGGGCAGTCTAGCTCGGTTGGTTTCACGAGAGGCGAGGGCCTTTGTGATTTGACGGCTCATTACTGCTATCAAATCGAATAGTACTGCGCCGCCCACTACACGCCCGGTGCATCCATTAAACCCCTCCGTTAAACCCACATGCAAACCAAGAATCCTACTCCGGCCACACGTCCGTTCATGAGTGGGCCGGAATTAAATGCAACACCGGCCGAGCTCCTTCCGTCCGCCCTCAGTTTAAACGAGGCCATACGTAGGCCAAGCTCCTACCGTCTGCCCACTATTTACATGAGGCCAGATAGACAGCGGGCAAGAATCGCACCCCTCCGCCGCTCCCCCATCTCCTCCTTTACCATTTTCTCCACTCTTCCGATGGCTTCCGATGAGCCGTTCTCCGGCATATTACCC
This sequence comes from Triticum dicoccoides, assembly GCF_002162155.2. NCBI lineage: Eukaryota > Viridiplantae > Streptophyta > Magnoliopsida > Poales > Poaceae > Triticum > Triticum dicoccoides. The sequence goes on from NC_041385.1 coordinate 118,653,438, forward strand.
GACTGGGTGGCCCGCCGAGCCCTCCGGATATGGGCGAGGCCGCTCGGTGCTTCACCAACCTCGCTTGGCCCGACGGAGCCAGTTGCCGCCCCAAGCAGGTGCGTGGTTCAGCAACTCGCCACTCCAGTTCAACTCGATGAGGAGTGGCGAGTTGCTCCACGCCGGCACGGCGGCGAGCACGCCGGTACGGACGCCGTCGCTGTTGCGTCGTACCGCACCACCAGTGTCTGCGGTGGACGCGCCTCCCGTGTCTGTGGGCGTGCCTCCCGTGCCTGCGGCAGCGCCATGCAGGCAGAGACAGAAACTAGGTGCGTGGAGAGCGACGAGTCGGTGGCCAGCTTCTCCGTGTCCGCCGCCATCATCGAGGAGAAGTAGAACACGGGAGGCCGCCGCCACTTGGGACCCATGAAGGCCACCGCCGAGGCGATGACCGCGGATTCAGGTGGTTTCTTTGTTGCTTCGTCTCTTTCGAGGACCTTCGTCGACCCCGCAAGTGTCTGACAGACATGAGAAAGACAAAGCGATCCGCGGGCGGCCATTTAGAACTAAAACAAGTCTAGATACATCCATTTCTAGGACAAGTATTTCCGTACGGAGGGAGTATTAATTATGCAAGAGAGCCGGATTGGCACCTCTTAGTTCATGTAAATGTAATGAAATCCATCATGTTTATATGAAGATCCGACTTTTTATACGAAATCCTTCATGCTTATATGAAATCAGTCCGTGTTTGCACGAAATTCATTTGGTTGGTTAGAGTTGTAAAAATGTATGCCGCTAGCGTTTGATGTCGTCCTCCGCGGAAGGAAGCGGGAGGAAATTTGTTGGCTGCCGTTGGAGATGCTCTTTATGCTGGAAATAATAGAGTGACATCCAATCCATTTGAGTTAATTGCCTGTATGATTGTCCCTCTATAAAAAGTTAATTACATGTACAGTGTACATGTGACTTGCAGGGTGGCTACAGCTTCTTACAGAAAGTTAAAAAGAAACAAGTCCATCCTTAATCTTGTATTCTAAGTACTCTGTGGGTTTCACTGTCAGTACAGTAGCGAAAGAAGTATATATTAAATAAGTAGAGTAATATATAATATAAAAATCTAAAGTTAAAAGTCAGATTTCGAACTCATGTCATCGCGTTGCGAGCATTCGACGCTAACCAGCCCAGCACATTTTTGTTGTAGACCATGCTGGAGATATATCTCCATGTCTACTCTTATATATACTCCATTCGTTCCTAAACATTTTTCTTTTTCAGAATTCAAATGGACTACCACATAAGGATGTGTATGTAGACATATTTTAGAGTGTAGATTCACTCATTTTGCTCCGTATGTCTTTTCAGGAAGGGGTCAGATTTGTCCTTGATTTATTTATGAGGTATCCAGATGGGACTGTACCGCCAAGGAAAGAGGGTAACATCAAAGGTATGGACTACTTTTTTGAGTATGTTGGTAAGGTCCGGTATAGTCACTTGTTAAAATCTCTAAAAAGACAAATAGTCCCTCCGTCCGGAAATACTTGTCAAAATGGATAAAAGGAAATGTATCTAGACGTATTTTAGTTTTAGATACATCTCTTTTATCCATTTTGATAACAAGTATTTTCGGACGGAGGGAGTAGAAAACAGAGTTGGTGATGATGGTGTGCGTGACATCCTTCAATATAGGCCGTCGGATTTATATCTAATGGATAGGAAAGAAACTATGGCAATTTTGCAAAAATATACCCACACGTCTCTCCACGTTCGCAAATAAGGCCTTCCCTCATCCAGCCTTTTCTCTCACAAGATAAACTACTCATACAAATGCATCTTGATGTTCCGTGCAACGTACGGGCAGCTAGCTAATTTCTTTTAAAATAGTTGCAGCGGTAATTGGGTTGAAGTGATATATTTTATGTCTGCCTGAATGATTTCAGATTCACTAGTAGTAACAAAGAAAAGGTTCTTGTTAATTAACAGAAAACAGGGTGAAAACTATCACATGAGGCCGGTAAAAACAAGGCACCCTGGGTTCAGCGTCATCGTCACTACAGCTGTGCGCGCGCGAGAAGTCTACATATCGAGGGGGCTACCGAGCGAGGCACCGAGATACAATGTCTGAGAGAGAAACCAATTGACAGATTATGATCAGATCGAGTTGTCACCCTACTGCTGTCATTGTTGGGGGGGGAGAGACATATCAAGAGTGTGCGTGGTAGGCACAGAGGCACAACTAGCATATATGTGTGTGTGTGTGTGTTTGAAATAGGAGTAGATGGATTATTACCAAGATCGATGTGCCACCCTACTCCTTCGGTGCCGGGTAGTGTGTGTGTGTGTGTGTGTATGTTTGAGAGAGAAGCCAGTCGATAGATTAGTATCAAGATCAAGGTGTCACCCTACCCCTTCGGTGTTGGGAAGTGTGGGTGTGTGGGTGGGTGTGTGGGTGTGTGCGGGGGGCAGTGACACTCACATATCTCTACTCTTATAAAAAACAGAGTTGGTGATGATGGTGTTCCTGCCATCCTGCAATATAGGCTATCCAATTTATATCCGACGGATAGGAAGGAAACTATGGAAATTTTGCAAAAAGATACCCACACCCCTCTCCGCATTTGAGCATTCCGTCGTTCATCCTTTTGTCCCACATGATACACTTTTCATACAAATGCATCTTGATGTTCTGTGCAACGCATGGGCATCTTGCTAGTAGGGAGAAGGAGTTTGTGTGACTCATATCTAGCTATATTAATGTATAGGTAGATAGCATATGTGTGAGAGACATTATTATACTTTGAGACATTAGTGGTTGTGGGTGGGCGGAGTTAAATGGGTGGGCGTGTTAGACATAGAGAGCATGTGTGTTTCTGTGTCAGAGACTTGTAGGACGGGGTAGAAAGACGAATTTAACCCTGACGGAGGGAGAGAAATACACGAAGTGCGCGTGCGTGATTCCGATGCCCACATGGAAATGAGATATGTATGCGTGTGAGAGAGATTGCACAATTCATTCACGTATCACTATCTAGCGATCGTGGACGTGCATCGCTTGAACATAAGTCAATATCTACTTCGTATCGTCGCGAAAGGTACAATATCGATTCAACGCTATAAAGATTGGACACTCACATATCACATCTTTTTCTATTTAAATAAACCTTTTCAGTTGTGCATGCCAAACTTACAGTGATGTTTCTTCAAACAACCAATGTAGCTATCATGTACATGCACCATTGTTACTCTTGCATTCAAATTCATTAGTCTTGGATGATTTAAGTTTCTATTTTTAAGTAATTTATGTAATATTCATATATGAATTCAACGGGTACGCAATTTATGAAATGGAGGCTACGTAATAATATGAGGTAACACTTTTAAGTAGCTGACTACAATATCCATTTTTTTGTGTGCCTCTACACTAACACGTCAATGCATTATGTTTAAAGTAAATAACCAATGGCACTAAATTATCTATTTAAACGAGAAATACATAGGTTGAGCGTTCGATCCCTTTTTTGTGAACGCGCCACTACACCCGTATGATTGGCCGCGCCCGTGTGAACGTCCAAGTTATCGATGCATCATCCTAAGTTATTGTCTTTTTTCTGGTGTGGACTTCACACCAGTTATTAACTACTGACGCGTGCCCTGTGTACACAGTCTAGCATGACCTTCCCGCTAGCATGGTCCAAAATTAGTTGAAACCGGATACGAACGATCCCGCGGGCGCCAAAATCTCCCGCCTCCTTCTAAAATTTCCGCCACCTTAGTCTTTAGCATGCGAAATCCCCCTTTTGTCCTTGGTGCACGGAGACCAACAGTTACAATACTGCCCTCATCTACATGATAGGTCGGGGCTGCTTTGGTAACTTCCGGTTCCCCCCACTACACGGCACCCCCATTTCCTCTCCCCCTCCCGCAAAAACGACTAACTCCACAGCACCAGAGCATCTTACATCACGCCGTCCGTACTTCATCGCCCTTTCTCCCTCTCATATCGAAACCCTAGACTGCTCATCCACCGGCATACCATAGACCATTCACTGCCAGCGGCGTCCACCTCGTCGGATCTGCTTCTGCGGCCGCATCTACCCCTCCCACCTCCCCTAGAAACAAGTAGACTGCTCATCCAGCACTGTACCACAGCCCATTCAGTGCCGGCCTTGTCCACGGCACCGGATCTGCTTTGCCGGTACTCTCGTCAACCGCCGCGCATCTGTAGCGGCTCATTCGTACTCCCAACCGGAGATGCTTCGTCCACACCCCCCGGAGCCGCCCCACCGACGCCCCTGTCGACGGCCTCTGATCCTCTTCGCCGACACCTTCCTCAACCCTACCGGAGCCGCTTCACCGACACCTTCCTCAACCCTACCGGAGCCGCTTCGCCGACACCATCGTCAACCCTACCGGAGTAGCTTCGCCTACAACATTCGCAACCCTACCGGGGCTGCTTTTCCAACTCACAAGTCCACGGCCTCAGATCCGCTTCCTCGCACCCTCATCCAACCTACCAGAGCAGCTCCTGACGCCACGTCCATGGCCGCATATCCGCATCGTCGACACCACCCTTAACCCAACCACCGGAGCAGCTTCTGACGCCCCGTCCACGACCGCAGATCCGTGTCGTCGACACCATCCTTAACCCAACCATCGGAGCAGCTTTTGACGCCCCATCCACGTCCGAAGATCCGCGTCATCAACACCATACTTAACCCAACCACCGGAGCAGCTTCACCTACGTCCTCGTCCACGGCGACAGATCCGCTTCGCCCACACCGTAGTCCACCCTACCGGAGCCTCTCCACAAACGCCCTACTCGATGGTTCTAGATCTCCTTACTGGACCCAGTCAGCCAGCGCAGCGTCATCACCCTTGACGTTTCTAACCTGATTCCCACCGTCTGGAGAGATGCCAAGCACCCGCCACAGCCTAGGTACTTGTCACCTTTAAACCCGTCCAGCATCACCTGCCCGATGTACTTCAAATATACTAACCGGTCGTTATTACCTGTTATGCAGCTAGCAACTACAAGGACGATGTTTCTTCTAGATCTAACAGCTTGGCCAACCAAGATCCTGGACTGAGGCATTGCTATGATCTTGTAAGCGCGTCTCTCTCTCTTGTATTGTTCTGTGCCTTCCAGCGTGCTTTGCTAGGATTTTCGACCAGTAATCCCTTTGTGCAGACAATGATTTCTACTACTGGCTGCTAAATTAGATATGTAGATGTCATACATGATACTACCTCGTACCTCCGTTCCTAAATATAAGTCTTTCTAGAGATTCCATTATAGGCTACATACAGAGCAAAATGAGTGAATCTACACTCGAAAATGCATCTATATACATCTGTATGTGGTCCATACTGGAATCTCTACAAAGACATATATTTAGGAATAGGGGCAGTACATTACACAAAATCGTAGGTGGCATGTAGGAATTCCAGTGCACTACATTAGGCTCCCTTAGAGTGCCTTCTAGTCCATCATACAGAGTCATGGCTAGTTTATAGTACGCACACAATCGTTAATTGGTGGTTTAAATATGCGCAAGGGATATGCAATGTAGTATCATGTAGAGATGTCTGAAATTAGCCATGTCAACTTGCAGATAGGGTTACACAATGAAAAAGTACAACATGTATGTGGCAATTTCATGGAACATCGCAAAAAAGGAGAGGAAGCGGTGAGCCTATACAGTGTGCTATGGTACGTCACTCCTCCATTGCAGTTATTTGTATGCCAGTTCAATTAGCCAAGTTTCTTAGGGATAGTTACTACGAGTTATCCTAAGAAAATAGGCACCTGTGAATATAAGCTCCATGTAATAAGCCAACCAGTTCTTTTCATTGCGTTTTCAGCTTATCTTTGGTATGATCAGTGGAAAGTCTAGATTGCATTATATTTTTTTCATTTTGCTTCCCATATGGAAATTAATTTGACTTGCAAACACCACAAATTGAACCCAGTGCAGTAATTAATATGATGGGAAAACAGACCATCACTATTTGCTCAAAATGCAAATACAAAGATGCCATCTAGTTGGCACAATCTACTTTGGTCAATGTTTTCCATAGATATCCCATTGCCTAATTTAAACGAAGAACGCATGACCCACATTTAAATGAAGAACAATTATTTATTGAAATTCGATGGTCCAAGTGGCTAGTTATTATCATATAGCAGCACCACCTGAAAGCATCATATAGCAGCAGCTCATAGCAGCTCATCATACAGCAGCAGCAGTCTGCAATTCATCATATACTAGCAATAGCTCATAGCAATTCATCATATAACAGCAGCAGGAGCAGCAGCAATTCATCATATAGCAGCAGCAGGAGCAGCTCATAGCAATTCATCATATAGCAGCAGCAGGAGCAGCTTATAGCAACTCATCATATAGCAGCAGCAGCAGCTCATAGCAATTCATCATATAGCAGCAGCAGCAGCTCATAGCAACTCATCATACAGCAGCAGCAGCTCATAGCAATTCATCATATAGCAGAAGCAGGAGCAGCTCATAGCAATGCATCATATAGCAGCAGCTGAAGTAGCTCATAGCAATTCATTGTATAGTGGATTAGAATGATAATTTGGCAAAATATCAAAGGAGATCCTCACCTTGTTGGATGAGCTCATCCTTCAACAGCACCTCAAGGCCATGGCCTGGGAGGAGGGGAGGGGGAATAAGGTGCCTTCTGCTGGAGTGTGGCATCAGCCGTAGTTGTACAGCGCCCGCCGGAGTAGTGCGTTGGATGAACCATAGTGGAGCAGCTGCTGGAGACCATGAGAATGAGGGGCGGCGCCAGAGGAAGGAGCAGCCAGGGAGATTTGCCCCTACCCGTCGGCCATGTAGCCTAGCTGGACATAGCATCGTCGAGGACCAGACCAAATGGGACCAGTGGCGACGGCTCGCTGGAGGAACCCTAGTGCTGCAGGCAGGGGATCGAGGTAGAGGGAAAGGGGAGAGGAGATGCAAGCGGGTAGGCAATGAATGCTTGCATGTTTGTTATTACTTGAGGGTCAGGTGTGACACGGGCGTCAGCAGTTGCAATTTGAGTGTAATATAGGCAGACAATAGAGTCATTTGACTATTCCCCTTCCCTTCAATTTTTAGTGAGGTTCTACCCGAAACACCCCCCTCCAAAGCGAAATTAGTTAAGCCTAATCCCATAACTCAAAAATGACTTCTTTACATCTTTTATCGCTTATTTTGACAATATGCCCTAAAAAGGCGAAATCGAACTGGCCCTTAACCTGCAATTCAATTGTGCATGCAATGATGAATCACTCCTGCCTGCTATCTGTACATTTAGGCATCATCATACATGGCATAACCTAATACATGTGCATTCCATTGTAGAATCTGGAATATGCAATGTTTATGTTAGTTCATACGTTGCACATGATGTTTAAATGCCCCTTAAATCTGGTCAGTCAAGTGATGGTCTTTAAGCCTCCTTCTTTGCTTCTTTTCTTGATATGTAAGATTTGCTCACACATCTGTTCAGTTGCTTGTTTGCATCAGCCAACCATACTAGGACTGTTTGCTTTGATTACTTGTTGTTCTTGACCTAACACTCTAACAGAGCTTGTTAACGATTTAAACACTAAGGGCTGCTATAGTGGGACCTTGTTTAACTCATAGGTGACATAAAGGTTTGGTTGTACACTACAGTAGGCTCTCCAAGAGTACCTGGAGATCCAGTTCGAAGGTATGCCTAGTTTTTACATAGTGCAGACATAGTAAATGCTCATTTCATTGTGTGCAAGTGCAAGAGATGCGGCATGTTTCATTATGTGGTGTTGTTTTGTTATAATCTCATCCTTTTGTGTTCACAGACTAGAAAGTATGCATATTTATCTTCCAAGGAGACGAGTAACTAGTTTGTGTCACCTTACAGAGGGGGTGCAATGAAGATAAGATTGAGGATTTCCAAGTACAAGATGTTAGGAAGGAGCCTTGCAAGAGAAGTAGGAGCTGCGTTGAGCCTCTTCAACCTGCTAAGGTAAGTCACTGTATGCAACTCAACAGTTCAATTCCTTGTTTGTTTCAGGCATAGTTAATTTGCTCTTTTCAATTGCTTTATTTGTCCTCAGTTAATGAGATGCCCAAATAATCATGCCTAATGTTCGGTACTTGTATAACTATTAGTAGACATAATTAAAGGCCTTACCATTTAATTACTCGGCTGACGTGTGCCTGAAGCTTTGAAGTGTATTAACCAATTATTATTGCATGAGGCTCACAAACTAGTTTATACTACGCTAATGATTGCATAGTTTTGCCTGCTGTAGTATGTTTGTATGAAACCCTCTGCTGTTCATTATGCTCCCTAAGACTTTAATTGAGATACAGAATGGCCAACTGCTTGCTTATACGCAACATGTTGTCTAAATTTGTAACTTGTCTGTGTTTTCGATTGGGCCCCAACATCATGCTCCTTTGGTGAACTAAGAGGGATTTCTGTATGCAGGCTGCACAGACTATCTTTCTTATAATTTTTAAAATATCACCTGCTTATGCTTCATGACGTGTAACATTATTGTTAGTCCTGTTTTGCCATGTAGTACAAAATAGTGTCTTGCTCGCTTCACTGTTGTAACTATATTTTTGCCCTAGTCATGTGTACTTACAGAAACATTTCAGGATGAAGTGACATCAACACAAAGATCTGCGAGTAGTGTGGCATGGCCGTTACCGAATGATTATGGATTGGAATTGGAATGTGCTGATGTTCTCGAGCATCAACTAGAGGTGGCAAGACAACGTGTACATGATTGTCAACATTTAATCAACAAGTTGAGACTGGACATGCAGGTATTAGATGCAGGAGTCAAAAAAATGAAACAAGACACTAAGGTAACCATGAAGGAATTGGAGATTTTGCAGACTGAAATTTGTGCTACCTGAATCCGGCCAATCGATTATAGTTCAAATGGAGTTAAGTTGATGCGCGTCCATGATGTATGAGCTGTATTTGCCCAGTGTATGTAATTTGTTGTTTGTGTATGCTTTATTAACACCTGTGCCGAACCATAATGCCCAGTGGGTATAATCGGCTGTAATTTCTTTATTGTATAGTGTAGGATTATTCTACCTTTCTATGCCTTGATCTCTTTTTTGTATAGTGCATGCTTTTTAGAGGTGATAGTATTGAGTAGGATAGTTCTTGGAATATGCTATATCGTTCAAACGGGGGCCAACTCGCCCGACCATGGCCCTTCACGGGCCATACGATCCCATGGGTCATGTACGGGCCGTCGGATCCATGGGCCTTCATTGGGCCGTCGGCTCCATGGGCCTTCAGTGGGCCGTCGGTTCCATGGGCCTTCAGTGGGTCGTTGGATCCATGGGTCTTCAGTGGGCCGTCGGATCCATGGGCCTTCAGTGGGCCGTCGGATCCATGGGCCTTCTACGTCTCGTAGGATCCATGGGCCTTCTATGTCTCGTAGGATCCATGGGCCTTGTAAGGGCTGACTCATTTATGGGTATTTTACGGGCCTTTAATGGGCCGTAGATGGGCCTTTAATGGCTGTTAATAGGCCGTATTTTGTGATGCTATGAAAATGGCCCAACAGATTAACGGTCCACAAACGGGCCGACTGTAACGACGGGCTGAATTTGGCCCACAAGCAGAAAATGACAGTAACGGGCCGTAAGTAACCGAATGCTGCAAATGAGCCCAAGAATAAATGGGCCCTCAGAAGGCCGAAAGATAACTTGGGCTGGAAATGGCCCAATGGAATAACGGACCATTAATGGGTATAAAGTGATACACTATTCATTACGGGCCAGTTTCACCACGGGCCATTTTTGGGTGTAAAGTGATACACTGTTCATTACGGGCCAGTTTCAACACGCGCCGTTAATGGGGCAATAGCAAAGGGCCTCATATGGGCCGAAAGACGTCATGGGCCATACATGGGCTAGAAGTGAAAATGGGATGGAATCATATTGGATGGCCCAGATGATGCTACTGGGCCTAATTCGGATAGGGCGTAACGGGCCTTGGGTTAGCAGGCTGTAAATGGGCTATACGCGAACAGGCCGTTAACAGGCTTTCCATGGCCCAGCCCGCCACCTTTTGACCAAGTCAAACGGGCCGGCCTTTTCACAGGAATGGGCCACTATTGGGTCATGCCACGTGTCGACGTATCATAGGCGCCTTCTGTCCAATGAGTGGAGACATCTGTCCCAACGATGAGCCGACACGTGTTTCCTCCAGCCAATGATGATTTTACATGTGGAAAATCCCCGTTGGTCAGGGCTGTTAATGGGTTATCGGATCCAAAACCCGACCCCATAGCTTAACGGCGTTCCTTTACGGTGGATGCCATGTGGTGGTCACCCTTGATGAAAGCACTTCTATGACGCGCGATTTATCGTCATGGAAGTGGACACTTCCGTGATGATGATTTTGGTAATGTCATGGAACACTTCTACCACAGCACAGGTATGGCTATCTTGATTCTGTCATAAATTTGTCATGGATGTATATGCATGACAAAAAACGCGACCTACTGTGACAAACACATATCATCGCGGAAGTGTATTTTTTTTGTAGTGCATCATAGATCGCACCATATTCAATAAACTGCGGTTACGACGTTCGGACACACCATTACACTGTGGTGTTCCAGGTGGTGTGAGCTTTGAAACTATTCCACATTGTTTTAAATGAAGACCAAACTCGTAGCTCAAATATTCTCCTCCACGATTAGATCATAGACACTTTATTTTCTTGTTACGATGATTTTCCACTTCACTCTGAAATTCTTTGAACTTTTCAAAGGTTTCAGACTTATGCTTCATTAAGTAGATATAACCATATCTGCTCAAATCATCTGTGAAGGTAAGAAAATAGCGATACCCGCCACGAGCCTCAACACTCATTGGACTGCATACATCGATATGTATTATTTACAATAAGTCAGTAGATCGTTCCATTGTTCCGGAGAACAGAGTTTTAGTCATCTTGCCCATGAGGAATGGTTCGCAAGAACCAAGTGATTCATAATCAAGTGATTCCAAAAGTCCATCAACATGGAGTTTCTTCATGCGCTTTACACCAATATAACCTAAATGGCAGTGCCACAAGTATGTTGCACTATCATTTTCAACTTTTCATATTTTGGCATCAATTTTATGAATATGTGTGTCACTACGATCAAGATTCAATAAACCATCAACATTGGGTGTATGACCATGGAAGGTTTTATTCATGTAAACAGAATAACAATTATTCTCTGTCTTAAATGAATAACCGTATTGCAATGAACCATCAACATTGGGTGCATTTCCGCTTTAAGTAGCGCATTCCGGTGAGGCCAAGCGTTCGGGTGCGTCATTAAGTCGCCGGAGTTGGTTCCTTGGGCACCGAGCCTCTTAACAACGGCATACGGGCGGACGACATGAATGTGGGCAGCTAGCGCCGGCTGGGAACGCACCGCGCGACGGTGGGAGGGACGAGGGCTTTTGGTGTGCCAAGGTAGTTAGCTGCGGTCGTGGCAACGTTGGAGATGCCCTTTGCTCACATGCGATCCCCACATGTCATTGAAAAAGCAAGACGACCCGGCATGGTCTTAGGTCCTGGGGATGCAGTTGGCCGTGCTACACCACTCCACGGACGCGTCGCGGCGCGCGCGCACTTCTGCGCCCCGTGCATCCTCGACGAGCAGGGTGTTGATCTGCTGGTCATGCCATAGCGCTAATGCCACCCTCGGCACACTAAAACTAATCGTGTCCAGTGATGATTAGCGTGTCGCTCACCGCGGTCGCCGTGTCCACGATGCTTGCCCCCACGACCCACATGAACGGTTGCTGGTGGCTAGGAGGTTGTGGGCCAGCTCCTCCATTGGACTAGTCTGTGCTACATCGTCCCGACAGGTGTGCCCCACATGTCGGTTTCCCTGTTTTCCCGGCCATATTCGAGCGTCAGTGCTCCGCGTTGCGCATTAGGCCTTTCACTATGTAGGCCAAGCGAGACAACTTATTGTTTATTTGAGTCGTTCAAGTATAATCATGTGGCGTTTGCTTATTTCTCATTCTTCTCCAACCCTCTTCTCCATAGATCATGCCGCCCTCCTATCGAGTCCATCCTCCCGCATGCCTCATTTGAACATTCCGCCGAGTATCATTCGCATGTGGTCCTAGACCATGCTTGTATTTCCAATGTTGTAATTTGACCGACATGCATACAAACAAATGGTTCGTTTAAAGTTTCACTTTGCCTCCACTACGTGTCGCTTCCCGTCTTAGTTTTGACATCCCATTCGGTTCATGCCCCGACACATGTTAACGAGATCGATTGATGTTGAGAGATCAGTTGCGTGTCATGCAAGGATATAAAGGTTTGGTCTGTTTCTCTCATAGAAATGACCCGCGGGGGGGGGGTCTGTGGGGATTAGAGGGAGTATATTGTACGTTCATAAGCGAAACGAACGTATTGTACCCACCCTAGTCCTCTTTCAATCGATCTCGGGACCCCGAGATGAAATCGAGAGAGAACGAGTGGGGGCATGTGTGATACCTAAGGCGGATTCAAAATTTTGAACCGGTGATCATAGCATCCGCAAATCATATATAAAGGGTATTCAATGTTCGTTTCACTTTTGAACGTACAATATACTCCCTCCGATCCTTTCTAGTTTACAAATAAGTTTTATGTGTAGTCAAAGTATCTCTACTTTGATCAAACTTATAGAAGAAAGTATCAACATTCAACAACGCCCAATCAATATTCTTAGATTCGTATGTACTCCTAGATTTGTATTCACACATAGATGGTTTCCAATTTGTTTTCAACCACGTGAATGTGCTTGTTCTCACGCATGCTCTTCCTACTAGGATTTCGCCACGTATAGCCAGTCCAATAGTAACTTTTGTAAGCTCCCTGTCCAATAGTACTAGTGGAGTACTGACAACATCTGTACTAGAGTATGCAGTACTGACAACATTTATATAGGGCCTATGTGGAGGAGAGAGATGTCAAAAAGTAAGAGGAGTGAGCTCTCATGCAAGAGCCTAGCTATATACGCATTCCTAGTTAAATACAATAAATATGAACAAAGAGATAGAGAGGAGATGGAAAAAAGTACTAATACAATAGCCAACCGTATATTTCTTTGCGGTAAATAGCCAACCTTATAGCCCACACTACTGTATGAGTGCATATAGATTATGGCTATAGATGACATGGCAGTTCCTTATAGCCATCGGCTGGTTATATTATTAACCATGCTCTAATGCGTTTCTCAAGACCGTCTTTGACTATTGACAAGATTAACAGTACATGAGATGTATAATGTGAAAATTATATCATTGGAAGCTCCTTTCACATACGAATTTGATCATATGCTTTGTGTAAGTTGCATGTCATATATTATTACTCTAACATTTGGTCAAAGTTAGCCTCGAAAAATGCATTAGGCCCTGTATAGTAAATAGAAGGAGGGAGTAGTAGTGGAAGTGGATCCTCTGACATAGGTATCCCTGACTTACCCTCCCTTTCGGTCACTTACTGGCGCACCCCATGCTTGCTAGGCCCCGCATGTCAGTTACTCAATGGGTTCGGCCACGTCAGGGGATCCTCATCCATAGTATACTCCCTCTGTTTTTATTTACTCTGCATAAAACGGAGGGAGTGGTAGTATAAATGACGCGGGCGGGGGAGGGGAAGGAACGTCGGTTTGCTCTCAACTGCGGTCCCACAAGAGAGCAAAAACACAAGAAGAAGCGCGTTCCATTCGGTGAGGGACGTGGAGGGTCCAGCGTGCCGGGGTGCTATGCCAACGCGACAAGATTGATGTACATTCAAAACCGAATGACCGGTCATCACCGGAACCACTATTCACACTAGAACCTTCGCTGCTCGGCCTACGCCAGCCACTGCCCCAAAACCACACCTCCTCTCTAGCCCATTCCCCCACCTTTCGATCCCCTAGCCCGCATCAAGTGTCCCCTAGTTCACCGGAAAGCCATGGTGCGCCGCAAGATCACGTACTACAAGATGTTGACGCCGGAGCGCGACGTAAAAATCACGGCGGTGGTCGGCGCCACAGACCTCTGTTCCCAATATTGCTTTGCGGCGGGCCAATCCCCGAGTTCTCTGGAGCCAAGCTATGAGGAGGAGGAAGCCGATCCAATGTTCATGGCGGAGGTCGCGGCATAGAAGGCCCCCAATGGGTATAAGACGATGGACGTCGACTTTGTGCCGGCGTCCGGGTCCCCCATGGTGTAGGCGGACCAGCGGTTCAACCTGGCGATACTAAAGGAGGACCGGGAGGCAGAGGCTCAACTCGATGCGGAGCGCGCGCATGCCACTGCCATCAAGGCTCTCCTGCAGGCGAAACCGGATGTCGTGGATGTGAACCGGGCGGTGGAGGCTCAACTTGAGGCTGAGCACGCGGATGCCGCTGCCATCGAGGCCCTCCTGCAGGCGGAACCGACTGTCCTAGACTTGAACCAGGCGGCAGAGGCTCAACTCGACACAGAGCATGCGGATGCCGCTACCATCAAGGCCCTCCTGCAGGCGGAACCGGACGTCCTGGACTTGAACCGGGCGGCGGAGGCTCAACTCGACGTGGAGCGCATGGATGCCGCTGCCATCAAGGCCCTCCTGCAGGCGGAACCAGATGTCCTCGACTTGAACCGGGTGGTGCTCTCATCCGTGCAGAGCGCCCGCACGCTCCACGTGAACAGGCAGCTAGAGGCCGAGGACAATCACGATGCGGAGACACACGTCGGCATCTACGGCTGGTTCGCGCCGGCAGCCAAAGACGATGAGGCCATCTCGTTCCGCGAGTAGTGATAGTTTTTCTTTATGTTGTTGTTTTTAGGGATCTTTTGTTGTGTAAAAACATATATTGTTATGCAAGTCGCCTGACTTTCATCATTTGGGCCAGTATACCATTTTCAGGCAGTTGGATGAATATCCTACGTCTCCTAACCCTTCTTCCTCACCTCTTCTTCTTCCCCAACAGACCGCCGCACGGGCCGTACGGATCCTCCCCAACATGCGGTTGGATAAACATACTGTATGAACGAAAATTATGTGTTAGTGGTAGGATGTCTGAGTTTGGTTTGTTCACATGCGGTAACACGTGTCAGTGAGGGTGTGTTCCCTTGGTTGGGTTTGCGGCGTGCAGGAGCGACTGTGTAAGTGTGTGGTGCGACCACGGCGTGCAGGAGCGATCGTGTGAGGGTGCGGTGCGACCACGACAGCTGTGCGCAAGTGTACCTCCTTTTCATTTTGAAAACTTTAGGCAAGCTTGGCAAAAATGTGTGGTGAAGTATGGCAATGCAAAGCCTAAACCCAAACAGGATACGTACGTACGTACTAGGAGTACTAGTGTACAAAAATAAAGCGGTGTTTTCCTTCGTGGGAATAATCGATAAAAATCCTCATTTGACGTGTCAATTAATGCGTATTTTTTCTCCAAAGCCCAAAGAGCTAACCATCTCACTCCTCATCACTTGATTAATGCAGCGCCATGCAAACAAGCCTTCTCACTTCCGCATGCATGCAAGGGTATATTAATGTCCTTGGTTGCTAGTACGAGGCAAACCCCATCAATTTTGCCTCGATTAGTGTTAGTGGCCTTTTGCAAATTGTAATTTTGATATACTGGCCTTGTGTACAAAAAAATGGAGGTAGTAACTATATTTGACTTCATTCCCCATTGCGGTGATGTCGATGATATCTCGAACGTTGTGGTTTGGCGAAGTGCGTTCGACGGAGAACACCATTGAGGGAGACCATTGTAAGTCGTTCGCAAGTGCCGCCTGCAAGCCGAGACAACGACCTTATTTACATCCAGGAAGTCCGTTGAACCAAAGGACACGTAAATGTACTGTACTACTAGTACATAATAGCATCGTTCGTCCAGCTTAGTGTGGTGAGGTGGTTTCTCAAAGAAGACGATGGAGAAGCGGAGTCAACAAAGAGTGAAATGATGGTTGCTTCATCCGTGCTTTGTGATTTGACGCCTCACTGCTTTGTGATTTGTGATAGAAGGGACAGGGGAGTAGACTATGTGCTCTATACTGTACATGCGTCCAAGCATGGGAGAAAGAGGAGAGACGTTGCATTTTTCTATTCCTTCAATCAATCAATCAGGGAGCTTCGGTTCCATCTTTTTGGCTTTGGAAGCACCGTCCACAATGGTTCCCATTGATGCTTAAAGCTATTTTCACATTTTGCTACACATTGTGGATGCCCTTAACCGTACCACTTGGTTTTGCTCCTGTGTGCTATCTATACAAATCTCAATTATATTGATCTGTAAAATTATAGAATCAAAATTAGTAAAAAGAAGGTGATTTTTCCGCGCGGATGGTGGGGGAGGTTTCTTATTTTTAGAGGACGTTGACCTGGTGGTTTGCTAACATGCGGTCCCACATGTCAGTGCTTTATCAAGCCGATCCGCGTCCCACATGAGGCAGAAGCAACACGTGGTTAACTTGAAGAAGATGAGGGAGAAGCAGATTCAGCAATGAGTGAAATAATGGTTGCTTCGTCCCTCCAACTTCTTTTTTTAGCATTATTACTTCGTCCCTCCAACTTAACTGCGGGAAAGGTGCAGCTTTGTGATTTGATGCCTCATTGCTCGTTACTACGCCGGCGCCATGACTGGGGTGCTTCACCCCGGCTGCTTTGCACTGTATTTCGGTATGGCATGTAGACCCGGTACCTTGATGTCCCACATGTCACGAAAGGGACTAGAACATTTATGAAAGTGAGCGCTCCACTCTAACGACGGAGGAGTACATGACACAACGGCCCAGTGAACTGTCACTTGTACTGTATAGTACTATAGTTTTGATGTTTCGCACGATCCATCGATACAAACCTGATTAAATAGGAAACGGCATGATTTTTCCTGCGCGGTAGATGATACTGGCCATACATTTCAAAGACAATTTTAATGTATGCAAACTAAATAATTAAGTAACAATATGATATCTAGTAAAACTAAAAACACATATTATTTATTGTGTTAGAGTGTAGTAGTAGTGTTGTATTTCATAGTTGTTAGATGTAACATGCGAGAACCTGTAGAGATGTAGTTTTGGAGGGCCTATAGAGAGAAAAGCGTAATACGGTCACCGAACTTAATACGCGGATTACAGACACTATATACGTTTTGCGGTGATTATAAGGTCACTTGCTCACAGTTTAGCATCGGATTGCACTCTGTTGACCGGCTAAATAGTCTGCGTGGCACCATGTTGACTAGTTAAATTGACCACGTTCCTTGTGGGTCCCATCTGTCAGTTTGCATAGGAAAAAGGTCAGATAAACACAAATTTACACAGGCGCAACAAGATTCCAACCCATGCGCGGGAATCACCTGGTTGTGTATGTGTCTATCAGGGCCTGATGTGTGTGCATGCACGTGTAGGTTGAGCACTTGATCGTGAGAATATTTGTTGGTCATGTGGTGTGTGCATGCATGCGTGCATGTGTGCGTGTGAGTGTTGCGTGCGTGCGTGGTTGCATGTGTTCGTGTGAGTGTTGCGTGCATGCAGTTCGTATGCATGCGTGTGTGTGTGTGTATAATCACTACACTAGCTCCTGTATGTTAAAATAGATAGCTCAGCATACCAATACAAGGCCACCTTGTCCGTTGTGCCCGCCGTCATGACTCCGAACCACCGTCCAATATTCTTTTATCGTTTGTTTTCATTCTTACTAGCAAGATGCCCGTGCGTTGCACATAACATCAAGATGCATTTGTGTGACTAGTTTATCTTGTGAGAGAAAAGGATGAATGTGGGAAGTCCCTATTTGCAAACTTGGAGAGGTGTGTGGGTACCTTTTTGCAAAATTGCCATAGTTTCCTTCCTATCCGTCAGATATAAATCAGACGGCCTATATTGCAGGATGGCAGGCACACCATCATCACCAACTTTGTTTTTTGTAAGAGTGTAGAGTAGATACAAGCCGACAGGTGGGCCCAATGGTAGTGAGATAATGTGATGCAATACTAGAGGTGCCATGTGGAGCATTTAACTGGTCAACTAGTCATGTCTTGAGCAAATACAGAGTTGTACGGTGAGCCCGTGACTGTATAATAACCACAAAACGTAAATGGTGACCGTAATGAGTGGATTCTGAAGTCCAATGTACATACATGCTTTAGCATCAAATACAGTGATTGTCACTATATATATCGCGAGAGAAAGATGAAACATGCGTGAATGAGCTGGGGGCTCACTTTTAGAGGTCCTGGAGATAGTTTGTGTGCGTACGTGAAAGGGGCGTAGAGGGGGGTATGCGATGGAGAGAGAGATGCTCTTCATTTCTCTTTATTATGACTAACTTTATATATAGTATAAAAATATACAAATTCACAGTGCAGAATAAATATCATTGTGGGCACCATGCAATGCAAATTAACGTTCATACTCCTCCATATAACTTTGTAATGTTGTATATATGTAGAAATTTTAAAATAATTTTTTGGCCACACTTTATTCAAAAGGAATGTTGTATGCGAAATAAACGTGAAGAGAGGGCTTTCTAGATCAATGGGCTACGTGATGTAACATGTGTGAATGTGTAGTTGATGTATTTGGCAGGGCCTAGAGAGGTATGTGTGTGTATTACGTATTCGAGAGAGGCATGGATAGAGGGGCTGGCGGGGGGGAGATAGCACGAGAAATGAGAGTGGTCTAGAGAGAGAGACGAATATGATGTCACGGCGAGAGATTCCCCTGAGTGTGTATATGCAAGGGGGGAGGGGATAGAGGCACCAGGAGATTTTTTTTGTGTGGTGTCTGTGCTGGTATGTGTGGGTGTGAGAAGATAACGAGACCTAGGGGCAGAGGTGTGTCACCGCGTGAGGTCCGGTGGGTCGAGGTGAGGCCCTTCGTTCGGTTCTGTCCTGTGCCACATTGATCGGCCCGTGACGCATGTAGGGATACCCATGGATGACTAGTCGTACAAGATAAAGATAGTAGAATTGTGAAGGACTCTGTGTCCACTGACAAAGCCGGTGAGGAATTGTAACCCTAGGTTCTCGGACTAAGGTCACCCCTTATCTCTGGTATTACTATTCATCCAACCTAATTTTAAGGGGCATCTTACAGAATGCCCTGCTAGAATCATGCTCGTCGATTAGGAAGAGAGGTGTGAGACAATGCGTGAGAGACGGGCCTAGAGATAATGTGCGTACACGAGACACGTAGGCAGGTCTATGTATATAGAAAGGGTCGATGGGGATTGTGCGTGTGTATGCTTGTGAGAGGAAGAATAATGCTTGTGATAAAGGTTAGCAAAACCAATCGTAAATGGTTACGAGAGGGAGGGAGGGTTATATCGAGAGCATGTCTGCGAGAAAGACACCTCGAGAGAGACTGTGTGAGCATGTGTGAGAGACCACCGATGGAGAGTGAAACTACACGTATAAGACTGATGTACACATTGATTAAAGATATAAATTGTATCCAAATATTAGGACGGGATCATGATATTTGCAATTCGTGTAAGGAACGGTCATTGATCTATCAGACATCTAGATTCTATCGAATTTGAGCATGTCTATGTTATTATTCGACATAATTGATCCACATAGTTAGTATTTTGAACTCCAGACAATGCATCACTTTAGCAATCGAATATAAATGTGAGTATAGTTCATCTTCTGTGTGTAAAGCACATTATACATACGAAAGTTACACAATGAACATTATAAATAGCTACCTATGAACTAGCATACATTTGAATTCAACTTAAGGTGGTTTAAAAAAATCGAATTCAACAAGAAGTCCATTCAATTATTTGAATTCGATATCATGGCATTTGTAAATCATACCTAAATTATGGGGGCACCAATCTTTGCTCTGATTTTGTACATAATAGCATATGTAGTCGTGTACAAAATAGATTCAAATTTAGCTCCTCCATTCCAAAATAATCGTAGTTATAGGATTTTCAAGTGTCAAAATTTCAAAAAGAAGCGGATAATTTAATGATGTTTTCAAACATACAAGGTCAAATTTAGCATTGTCTATTTAGATCAATCATCAAAGTTCAAGAGTACTCTAAACGTGAATGCTTTTATTTCAAAATTTCAAACGAAGCGCTAAAAGAGCCTCTACTCGCCCGAAACCGCGTGAGACCAATGTTTGGTAGTACAAGGAAATTACTTTTCTAATAACCCCGACCCGTGAAACCTACCGGCCCGGCGTCCAAAGGTCTAAACCAGGGTAGGTTTGTAGCTTCATCTAGACGCCACGCAACCGCCTCCGAAAAACATTCATACACAATGGCCGCCTAAGCACACATGCGCGTGGCCGAAATTACTCCCGCCCACTATTTGGGACACCTGGGATTACCATCCTACCCTTGACCCGCAGTAGGTCCGAAATTTAACAGGGGTGCAAAGTTTGTACTTTCCCCAAATTTCAAACAAGCGCATCCCACCAGTTCAAAAAAGCCAAAAATAAGCGCATCCCAGACCAAAATATGGTTCTCCCTTAGCTCCCCCGCCCCCTTGCCCACCCGTCCGATTCCCCATTCGTACTCCATGGGCGCAAAAACTACCTCTCCACCATTTGCGAAACCCCGGCATCCTCCTTCCGTCACCCCATCCCACCCATCAACCGCCTCCCTCCTCCATCATGTCGGAGCCAATACCCCAATGTCGTCGTCCACCGCAACCTCAACCGCAACACCCTCCACGGCTGGTAGTTGAAGCCGAGGCCGAGCTGTCCGTACCCGAGCTAGTTCAGCCACGTCGTCCTACGCCTCACCGCTGCCGCTCCAACTTCACCACCGTCCACCGCACCGGAGTTGTTCCTGCTATGCCGTCCTTCCCCCCCTCGAATCTGCTTCCCCTTTGCCGACATACGGCCATGGCAACATAGTCAACAATTTGGCCATGGGTTCGTCCAAGGCTCCACCGTCCTCCAAAACATCGGTTCCCTCAGGAAAAAGAAGGAGATTGCCGCGACATATGGAGAAGACCACACTGGCAACCGGAAATGGTACTCCTCTTCCCTTATTCGTGCAAAGCTTACATGTCTGCTTGCATGGTATTCATCCCACAGAAGACACTAGTTGACCGCTTCTTCTTGATACTAGATGTTCCTATTAACTCACGATGCACAAGGTTTCACCTCATATACTATTTCACTTTAGCTAGAGTTCCGCCGCCCCCCTGGATTTCAATTCATGGTCAGTTGATTCCCAATTAACGGAAGCATTCCCCAACATAACAGGCGCTAGTCCGCCTATTACGCCGGGGAAGCAGCGCCTCGGTGTTTATCTTAGGGGCGTGTGGGGCCTAGAGTTGCTGGCGCCCGATCTGGAGGTCGGCCGGGATTAAAGGGATGGCCTGGGGCGCTGCCAAGCATGGCGGTGGTGTGAGGTCGAGGGTAGGGCGGGGCGGCGGAGGAAGGGGTCTGGGCCAGTTGTCGCTGGTGGTTCGAGAAAGATCGTTAACAGTGACTGGCGGGAGGTAGACGAAGGCCATCTACCTGTTCCTTATAGATCGGATGGTTCATAAAAAAATCAACTGACCTATTTATTTGCAGTCGACTGTTATCTTGATATGACCACACGTGGTGGTGTGTTGGAGGAGTACCTGCATTTCCTGTTCTCATATATTACAAAATCATACGGAGTAGAATCTAATGTTGTTTGCCATGCAATGTTGTAGAGCTATCATATGTCTCCTGTCATTTATTTTTTAGCCACCTGTTATCTGCTACTTTTACAGTGCACTAGTTCTACACACACTTCACCCTTACTCTCACTATTGTGTTTTTATGCAAGGGTATTTCAGACTCTACTGCCATGAGAGAAGCAAAAAATAAAAGAGAGAAGTCGCTCCAGCATGGTACGCGGATAGGCCAGATACCTTTCACCATTATAAAGGGTACAGTGTCAGCAGATGGAGACGGTAAATGTAGCTCTGGAGTTGATGACCTCGCTCGCATTGAACCACCATCCCAGGTGCTTGCTTTAACTTCGCGGTGTCATATGTGGTTGCATGTTCCATATGGTGTCTAGCTTGTATTCGAAAGGCCGAAGTCGGTCTTTATTAAGATAATGAAAGATATTTTTACATGAATCACCATCCCGTGAACACCAGAAGACAAATAGCTTGTCAAGGCACTGGCCGAGCCAATGACAATCCCAGCATAGACAGACATCACCTGGAAGCCAACTAAAAAGCCATGATGGTGGCTAAGCATACCACCTCCCACCAGGCTCTCAGGTCCTAGATGATCATGCTCACCACTCCAGCCGGATGTCTAGCTTGTATTGCTTCCAATTTAGTTAAATTGCATCTGCTTAGCTTACACATTATACCTTTGAATATGACATGCCTTTCTGTTTTTGGTACATACTAGTACATCTGTCTATTAACCATGCTCTTACATCAAACTAATGTTCTTGTGTATCCCTCATCAATCTTATGATGAGGCAGTCAGGCAAGTGGACTACTGTGAGTAAATATCCTCATTTAAAGAATGCAGCGTTAGCCTCCCGACATGATTCTCAAGAAACAGCAAGGCTAGATGAAGATAGTGAACGTAGCACTGTAGTTGATTACCGCATTTCCCCTACACTAGCATCGCAGGTGCTTGCTGATACGTCTCCAACGTATCTATAATTTTTGATTGTTCCATGCTATTATATTATC
Organism: Triticum dicoccoides; assembly: GCF_002162155.2. Lineage (NCBI taxonomy): Eukaryota > Viridiplantae > Streptophyta > Magnoliopsida > Poales > Poaceae > Triticum > Triticum dicoccoides. Next base: position 118,676,077 of record NC_041385.1, read on the forward strand.
TATTTTGGATGTTTAATGGGCTTTATTATACATTTTTGGGACTAATCTATTAACCGGAGGCCCAGTCCAAATTGTTGTTTTTTGCCTATTTCAATGTTTCACAGAAAAGGAATATCAAACAGAGTCCAAACGGAATGAAACCTTCGGGAGAGTCGTTTTTGGAACAAACGCAATCCAGGAGACTTGGAGTGGACTTCAAGGAAGCAACAAGGCGGCCACAAGGCAGAGAGGCGCGCCCCCACCCTCGTGGGCCCCTCATGGCTCCTCTGGCCGACTTCTTTCGCCTATATATACTCATATACCCTGAAAACATCCGAGAGCACCACGAAACCCTATTTCCACCGCCGCTACCTTTTGTACCCGTGAGATCCCATCTTGGGGCCTTTTCCGGCACTCCGCCGGAGGGGGAATCGATCACGGAGGGCTTCTACATCAACACCATAGCCTCTCCAATGAAGTGTGAGTAGTTTACCTTAGACCTTCGAGTCCATAGTTATTAGCTAGATGGCTTCTTCTCTCTCTTTGGATCTCAATACAAAGTTCTCCTTGATCTTCTTGGAGATCTATTCGATGTAATACTTTTTGCAGTGTGTTTGTCAAGATCCGATGAATTGTGGGTTTATGATCAAGATTATCTATGAACAATATTTGAATCTCCTCGGAATTCTTTTATGTATGATATGTTATCTTTGCAAGTCTCTTCGAATTATCAGTTTGGTTTGGCCTACTAGATTGATCTTTCTTGCAATGGGAGAAGTGCTTAGCTTTGGGTTCAATCTTGCGGTGTCCTTTCCCAGTGACAGCAGGGGCAGCAAGGCACGTATTGTATTGTTTCCATTGAGGATAAAAAGATGGGGTTTATATCATATTGCTTGAGTTTATCCCTCTACATCATGTCATCTTGCCTAATGCGTTACTCTGTTCTTATGAACTTAATACTGTAGATGCATGCTGGATAGCGGTCGATGTGTGGAGTAATAGTAGTAGATGCAGAATCTTTTCGATCTACTTGTCGCGGACGTGATGCCTATATACATGATCATGCCTAGATATTCTCATAACTATGCACTTTTCTATCAATTGCTCGACAGTAATTTGTTCACCCATCGTAATACTTATGCTATCTTGAGACAAGCCACTAGTGAAACCTATGGACGCCGGGTCTATTTTCCATCATATAAGTTTCCGATCTATTTTATTTTGCAATCTTTACTTTCCAATCTATATCATAAAAATACCAAAAATATTTATCTTATTACCTCTATCATATCTCAATTTTGCAAGTGGCCATGAAGGGATTGACAACCCCTTTATCCCGTTGGTTGCAAGGTTCTTATTTGTTTGTGCATGTACGAGGGATTTGAGTGTAGCCTCCTACTGGATTGATACCTTGGTTCTCAAAAACTGAGGGAAATACTTACACTACTTTGCTGCATCACCCTTTCCTCTTCAAGGGAAAACCAACGCATGCTCAAGAGGTAGCAAGAAGGATTTCTGGCGCCATTTCCGGGGAGTCTACGCACAAGTCAAGACATACCAAGTACCCATCACAAACTCTTATCCCTTGCATTACAATATTTGCCATTTACCTCTCGTTTTCCTCTCCCCTACTTCACCCTTACCGTTTTATTCGCCCACTTTTTCTCGGTCACCTCTTTTTCGCTTGCCTCTTGTGTGCTTGTGTGTTGGATTGTTTGTCACGATGGCTCAAGATAATACTAAATTATGTGATTTTTTCAATACAAGAACAATGATTTTCTTAGCACTCCGATTGCTCCTATTACCGATGCTGAATCTTGCGAAATTAATGTTGCTTTGTTGAATCTTGTCATGAAAGATCAATTCTCTGGCCTTCCTAGCGAAGATGGCACTACACATCTAAACAACTTTGTTGATTTGTGCGATATGGAAAAGAAGAGAGATGTGGATAATGATATTGTTAAATTGAAGCTATTTCCATTTTCACTTAGAGATCGTGCTAAAACTTGGTTTTCATCTTTGCCTAAAAATAGTATTGATTCATGGAATAAGTGCAAAGATGATTTTATCTCTAAGTAATTTCCTCCCGCTAAGATCATCTCTCTTAGAAATGATATTATGAATTTTAAGCAACTTGATCATGAACATTTTGCGCAAGCTTGGGAGAGAATGAAATTAATGATATGAAATTGCCGTACACATAGTTTGAATTTATGGATGATTATACAAAAAAAATTATGCCGGATTGCTACTAGAAATCTTTTAGATTCGGCCGCGGGAGGCACTTTTATGGAAATCACTTTAGGAGAAGCTACTAAACTCCTAGATAATATTATGATTAATTATTCTCAATGGCACACCGAAAGATCTACTAGTAAAAAGGTTCATGCGATAGAAGAGATTAATGTTTTGAGTGGAAAGATGGATGAATTTATGAAATTGTTTGCTAATAAGAGTGTTTCCTCTGATCCTAATGATATGTCTTTATCCACTTTGATTGAGAATCATAATGAATCTATGGATGTGAATTTCATTGGTAGGAACAATTTTGGTAACAACGCTTATAGAGGAAACTTTAATCCTTGGTCGTTCCCTAGTAATTCCTCTAATAATTATGGTAATTCCTACAACCACTCTTATGTAAATTTTAATAAGTTTCCCTCTGATTTTGAGATTAGTGTTAAAGAGTTTATGATTTATCAAAAGAATTTCAATGCTTTGCTTGAAGAAAAATTGCCTAAGATTGATGAGTTGGCTAGGAATGTGGATATAATTTCTCTTGATGTTGATTCTTTGAAACTTAGATCTATTCCACCTAAGCATGATATCAATGAGTCCCTCAAAGCCATGAGAATTTCCCCTTGATGAGTGCAAATAAAGAACCGCTAGAATGCGTGCAAAAAAGGATTGCTTTGTAAAAGCGAGTTCTTCTAGTTTTCATGATAATAGGGATGAAGATCTAAAAGTGATTGATGTGTCTCCTATTGAATCTTTGTTTTGCAATATGAATCTTTATAATGATAGGACTAGAGATGAGTCAACTTTATTTAAGAGGCATCCCAATGATTCGGAGTTTTTAGATCTTGATGCGAAAATTGGTAGAAGTGGGATTAAAGAGGTCAAAACTTTACATAGCAATGAACCCACTATTTCAGATTTCAAGGAATTTAATTATGATAATTGTTCTTCAATAGATTGTTTTTCCTTGTTGCAATCCGTGTTAAATTCTCCTCATGCTTATAGTCAAAATAAAGCTTTTACTAAACATATCGTTGATGCTTTAATGCAATCTTACAAAGAAAAACTTGAATTAGAAGTTTCTATACCTAGAAAACTTTATGATGCGTGGGAACCTACTATTAAAATTAAAATTAAAGATCATGAATCCTATGCTTTGTGTGATTTGGGTGCTAGTGCTTCCATGATTCCAAAAACTTTGTGTGATGTGTTAGGTTTCCGTGAATTTGATTATTGCTCTTTAAACTTGCACCTTGAAGATTCCACCATTAAGAAACCTATAGGAAGGATTAATGATGTTCTTATTGTTGCAAATAGTAATTATGTGCGCGTAGATTTTACTGTTCTTGATATAGATTGCAATCCTTCATGTCCTATTATTCTTGGTAGACCTTTCCTTAGAACGATAGGTGCAATTATTGATATGAAAGAAGGAAATATTAGATTCCAATTTCCATTAAGGAAAGGCATGGAACACTTTCCTAGTAAGAAAATCAAATTAACTTATGAGTCTATTATGAGAGCCTCCTATGGATTGAATACCAAAGATGGCAATGCCTAGATCTATTCTCGCTTTTATGCCTAGCTAGGGGTGTTAAACGATAGCGCTTGTTGGGAGGCAACCCGATTTTAATTATATTTTTTGATTTTTGTTCCTGTTTAGTGATAACCCACAAGTATAGGGGATCGCAATAGTTTTCGAGGGTAGACTATTCAACCCAAATTTGTTGATTCGACACAAGGAGAGCCATCAAAGAATATTCTCAAGTATTAGCAGCTGAGTTGTCAATTCAACCACACCTGGAAACTTAGTATCTGCAGCAAGGTGTTTAGTAGCAAAGTAATATGATAGTGGTGGTAATGGTAACAAAAGTAAAGACGACAAAAGTAATGTTTTTGGTATTTTGTAGTGATTGTAACAGTAACAACGGAAAAGTAAATAAGTGAGAACCGGTATATGGAAAACTCGTAGGCACCGGATCAATGATGGATAAATATGCCGGATGTGGTTCAGCATGTAACAGTCATAACATAGGGTGACACAGAACTAGCTCCAGTTCATCAATGTAATGTAGGCATGTATTCCGTAAATAGTCATACATGCTTATGGAAAAGAACTTGCATGACATCTTTTGTCCTACCCTCCCGTGGCAGTGGGGTCCTATTGGAAACTAAGGGATATTAAGGCCTCCTTTTAATAGAGAACCGGAACAAAGCATTAGGACATAGTGAATACATGAACTCCTCAAACTATGGTCATCACCGGGAGTGGTCCCGATTATTGTCACTTCGGGGTTGCCGAATCATAACACATAGTAGGTGACTATAGACTTGCAAGATAGGATCAAGAACACACATATATTCATGAAAACATAATAGGTTCAGATCTGAAATCATTGCACTCGGGCCCTAGTGACAAGCATTAAGCATAGCAAAGTCATAGCAACATCAATCTCAGAACATAGTGGATACTAGGGATCAAACCCTAACAAAACTAACTCGATTACATGATAAATCTCATCCAACCCATCACCGTCCAGCAAGCCTACGATGGAATTACTCACGCACGGCGGTGAGCATCATGAAATTGGTGATGGAGGATGGTTGATGATGACGACGGCGACGAATCCCCCTCTCCGGAGCACCGAGCGGACTACAGATCAGCCCTCCCGAGAGAGATTAGGGCTTGGTGGCGGCTCCGTGTCATGAAACGCGATGAAACTTTCTCTGTGATTTTTTCTCCCCGAAAGCCAATATATGGAGTTGGAGTTGGCGTCGAAGGGCATCCAGGGGCCCACTGAGGTAGGGGGGCGCGCCCAAGGGGGAGGGCGCGCCCCCACCCCCATGGACAGGGTGTGGGCCCCCTGGTCTTCATCTTTGGCGAGGATTTTTTATTATTTATTCTAAGATATTCCGTGGAGTTTCAGGTCATTCCGAGAACTTTTGTTTTCTGCACATAAAACAACATCATGGCAATTCTGCTGAAAACAGCGTCAGTCCGGGTTAGTTCCATTCAAATCATACAAGTTAGAGTCCAAAACAAGGGCAAAAGTGTTTGGAAAAGTAGATACGACGGAGACGTATCAACTCCCCCAAGCTTAAACCCTTGCTTGTCCTCAAGCAATTCAGTTGACAAACTGAAAGAGAAAAAGAAAAACTTTTACAAACTCTGTTTGCTCTTGTTGTTGTAAACATGAAAAGCCAGCATTCAAGTTTCAGCAATTATTATGAACTAACCATACTCACAATAACATGTAGGTCTCACAATTACTCATATCAATAATATAATCAGCTAGCGAGCCATAATAATAAAACTCGGATGACAACACTTTCTCAAAATAATCATAACATGATATAACGAAATGGTATCTCGCTAGCCCTTTGTGAGACCGCAAAACATAAATGCAGAGCACTTTTAAAGATCAAGGACTGACTAAACATTGTAATTCATGGTAAAAGAGATCCAGTCAAGTCATACCCGAAATAAACCAATAATAATGAATGCAAACGACAGTGTGCTCACTAGCTGGTGCTTTTTAATAAGAAGGGTGATGACTCAACATAAAAGTAAATAGATAGGCCCTTCGCAGAGGGAAGCAGGGATTTGTAGAGGTGCCAGAGCTCAGTTTTAAAAATAGAGATTGAATAACATTTTGAGCGGCATACTTTTGTTGTCAACGCAACAACTATGAGATGACGATATCTTCCATGCTAAACAAATAATAGGTGGTTCCCAAACAGAATGGTAAAGTTTATACTCCCCTTCCTCCACAAGCATCAATCCATGGCTTGCTCGAAACAACGAGTGCCTCCAACATTCAACCCAAGGGGAGTTTTGTTTGCAATTATTTTGATTTAGTTTGCATAAAGCATGGGACTGGGCATCCCGGTGACCAGCCATTTTTCTCGTGAATGAGGAGCGGAGTCCACTCCACTTGAGAATAACCGCCTAACATGGAAGATAAGGGCACTCCTAGTTGAAACATGAGCTGCTCGAGTATACAAAAAAGAATTTTATTTGAAGGTTTGGAGTTTGGCACATACAAATTTACTTGGAACGGCGGGTAAATACCGCATATAGGAAGGTATAGTGGACTCTTATGGAACAACTTTGGGGTTTAAGGAGTTTGGATGCACAAGCAGTATTCCCGCTTAGTACAAGTGAAGGCTAGCAAAAGACTAGGAAGTGACCAACTGAGAGAGCGACAACAGTCGTAAACAAGCATTAAAATTAATTTACACCGAATATAAGCATGAATAGGATATAATCCACCATGAACGTAAATGTCATGAAGGCTATGTTGATTGGATTCAACTACATGCGTGAACATGTGCCAAGTCTAGTCACTCAATTCATTTGAAGGAGGATACCATCCCATCATACCACATCATAACCATTCTAATAGCATGTTGGCACGCAAGGTAAACCATTATAACTCATAGCTAATCAAGCATGGCACAAGCAACTATAATCTCTAAATGTCATTGCCAATATGTTTACTTCATAATAGCTGAATCAGGAATGATCAATCATCATATTTACAAAAACAAGAGAGGTCGAGTTCATAACAGCTTTTCTCATCCCAATAAGTCCATCATATATCATCATTATTGCCTTTTTTTATTACTTGCACGACCGAACGGTGTGTATAATAATAAGAGTGCACGTGCATTGGACTAAGCTGGAATCTGCAAGCATTCAACTCAAGAGAGAAGACAAGTAATATGGGCTCTAAGTTAGATAAGCAATAAAGCATATAAGAGCCACTAAGCATTTTCAATATAGTCTTCTCGACCCTCAAAGAAAGGAAAAGAAATAAAAATTATTTGCACGGGAAAGCTCCCAACAAGCAAAAGAAGAACGGGAAATATTTTTGGGTTTTCTTTTTAATTATTACTACAGCAAAGAAATAAACTACTACTTTTTTTGGTTTTTTCTTAAGGTTTATCAAACACACAAGAAGAAAGCTAGAAGAGGAAATTTAAACTAGCATGGATAATACAATGAAAAAGTATGAGCACCAACATCTAGCAATGAGTGTGTGTCAACATGAATGTAATGTCGGTGGAAAATACGTACTCCCCCAAGCTTAGGTTTTTGGCCTAAGTTGGTCTATTGCCAGGGATGGCCTGGCTGATACCCGTTGGTGTAGCTGGGGTCGTACTGTGATGCAGCTGCTATCGCCTCCTGAATTGCAGCGTGGCGTCAAGCTGCCTCCGCTCTCCTCTCATATTCATCTGCCTCCTCTCTGGTAATAATATATTTTCATCTCGCCTAAAAATCAAAGAAGGTAGGAGCAGGAAGAGCAACACGGACCACATGTCGTTTGTTAAAGATTAGTCGATACTGAAAAGGTGGTCCAGTCCTCTCAATGAACTGGTGAGAAAACATAGAATCAAGATCTAAATAAGAAGGGGGTAACTCCATATCACCTTCACGAATGTCTACATCAAGAAAATTAGCTAAGCGGGTTGCATAAATTCCTCCAAAGAAATCTCTGTTACGTCTATTAAGATGCAACCTATGAGCTACAATGGCTCCCATATGATAAGCTTGGTCCCCTAACACAGCGCTTCTGAGAATGCTGAGATCAGGGGGCACACATGTGACATGCTTCATCCTTAGTATTTATGCATCTACCAATGAAGATAGCAAAATAATGTATAGAAGGAAAGTGAATGCTCCCTATAGTGGCCTGCGCTATATCTCTAGATTCCCCCACAGTTATTCTACCAAGAAAGTCTCTATATTCAGATTTAGGGGGATCCCTGATACTACCCCAAGATGGAAGTTTGCATGCAAGAGTGAAATCTTCTAAGTCCATGGTATAAGATTTGTCATAAAGGTCAAACATGACTGAAGGAGAATTACGCGAAGATGAAAAATCAAACCTCCCCACAAATGAACTTGTGAGGTAACGATACTGGGGGCATTTATCAGCTTCAAATTCCTCAAGATTGGCATTACGCAAATATGCATAGAATTCTTCTTTAATTCCCACTTGATTCATAAAATTTTCCGAAGGCCATTCACAGGGCCTCACGGGAGCGTCTCTTGGTGGTTCCTCGTCACCATCATGCATTTCAAGCCTGGAACCTTGCTTCCTTGAAGGACCACCTTGGAACATCCTCCTAAGCATATTGTTTCCTCTGAAAAATAATTCTGAAATTTTTAGTAACTTCAGTCAAAAGTGAACCAACTTCAATAAAACTGATAGCAACTACTCATACAAGTGCCTAGAGCATATATCAAGCATTAGAACTACTTGGAACCATATAAATTTGACATGCAAGCTCAAGAACATGGTCACCTATGCAGCACAAATTTGCAATGAATAAAGCACTAGAACAAAAAACTAATTGGCCCAATGGAGGAGTCACATACCAAGGAACAATCTCCCCAAGCAGTTTTGCGAGAGGTGCTTTAAACAAGGAGATCGAAAATCACAGCAAAAGTTGTTGGAACACGAGCTTGGGTTGGGTTTTTGGGTTTGTGTGAGACAGAGGGAGAAGATGGGTGCAGGGGTAAGTGGAGGAGGACCACTATGGGCCCACGAGGCAGGGGGGCGCGTCCAGGGGGGTAGGGCGCCCCCTCCACCCTCGTGGCCAGGTGCCAGCTCCCCCCGTGGTGATTTTTGCACGGTAAATCCTCAAATATTCCCGAAAAAATCATATTAAATTGGCATGGCATTCTGAGGACTTTTATTTTTGGGATATTTTTATATTGCACGGATAAATCAGGAAACAGACAGAAAAATACTATTTTACTTTATTTCTACTAAGTAACAGAAAATATAAAGAGGGTACATAAGGTTGTGCTTCTAGTTTCATCCATCTCATGCTCATCAAAAAGAATCCACTAACAAGGTTGATCAAGTCTTGTTAACAAACTCATTCCGATAGTCATGGAACCGGAGAAATTTCGAATAACACTATGTTACCTCAACGGGGATATGGACATCCCCATAATAAGTATATCATATTTCTTCTTGACAGTAGGGAGGGGAAATTCAAAACCTCCAAATATAATCGATGGAATTTTTCCAATAGAGTTGATACTATAAACTTGAGGTTGTTTCCTCGGAAAGTGTACCGTATGCTCATTACCATTAACATGAAAAGTGGCATTGCCTTTGTTGCAATCAATAACAGCCCCTGCAGTATTAAGGAAAGGTCTTCCAAGAATAATAGACATACTATCATCCTCGGGAATATCAAGAATAACAAAGTCCGTTGGAATAGTAAAGTTTGCAACCACAACAGGCACATCCTCACAAATACCGACAGGTATAGCAGTTGATTTATCAGCCATTTGCAAAGATATTTCAGTAGGTGTCAACTTATTCAAGTCAAGTCTACGATATAAAGAGAGAGGCATAACACTAACACTGGCTCCAAGATCACATAAAGCAGTTTTAACATAATTTCTTTTAATGGAGCATGGTATAGTAGGTACTCCTGGATCTCCAAGTTTCTTTGGTATTCCACCCTTAAAAGTATAATTAGCAAGCATGGTGGAAATTTCAGCTTCCGGTATCTTTCTTTTATTTGTAACAATATATTTCATATATTTAGCATAAGGATTTGTTTTGAGCACATCAATTAATCGCATACGCAAAAAGATAGGTCTAATCATTTCAGCAAAGCGCTCAAAATCCTCATCATCCTTTTTCTTGGATGGTTTGGGAGGAAAAGGCATGGGTTTCTGAACCCATGGTTCTCTTTCTTTACCATGTTTCCTAGCAACAAAGTCCCTTTTATCATAACGTTGATTCTTTGATTGTGAGTTATCAAGATCAACAGCAGGTTCAACTTCTACATCATTATCATTACTAGGTTGAGCATCATCATGAACATCATCATTAACATTTTTACCAGGTTCATGTTCATTACCAGATTGTGTTTCAGCATCAGACATAGAGATACCATTTGGATTATCAGGTGGTTCAGCAATAGGTTCACTAGAAGTTTGCACAGTTCTATCATTTTTCTTTTTCTTCCTTTTAGAAGAACTACGCATATCAATATTATTTCTCTGAGAATCTTGCTCGATTCTCTTAGGGTGGCCTTCAGGATACAAAGGTTCCTGAGTCATTCTACTAGTTCTAGTAGCCACTCTAACAGCATAATCATTTTTCTTACTATTCATTTCATTAAGCACTTCTTTTTGAGCTTTAAGTACTTGTTCTACTTGAGTGGTAACCATAGAAGCATGTTTGCTAACAAGTTTAAGTTCACCTCTAATATTATCCATATAATCACTCAAGCGTTTAATCATAAAGGTATTTTGTTTTAATTTTCTACCAAAATAAGCATTAAAGTCATCTTGCTTAAACATAAAGTCATCAAACTCATCCAAGCACTGACTAGCAATTTTAGTAGGAGGGACTTCAGTTTTATCATATCTGTAGAGAGAATTTACCTTTACTACCTGTGTCGGGATGTCGGGAGGTTCTTCATTAAATAAGTAATTGAGATCATATACTTATTCAACAGGCGGTAAATTAAGACCATGTATTTCTTCAATAGGAGGTAAATTCTTAACATCTTCAGCTTTAATACCTTTTTCTTTCATAGATTTCTTTGCCTCTTGCATATCTTCAGGACTAAGAAATAGAACAGCTCTCTTCTTCGGAGTTGGTTTAGGAATAGGCTCAGTAATTGGCTCAAGAGCTGCCTCAGGAGTTGGCTCAGGAGGTGCTCAATTATTTTCATTTGTCAACATATTATTCAATAGAATTTCAGCTTCATCCAGTGTTCTTTCCCTGAAAAGAGAACCATCACAACTATCCAGGTAATCTCTGGAAGCATCAGTTAGTCCATTATAAAAGATATCAAGTATTTCAGGTTTCTTAAGAGGATGATCAGGCAAGGCATTAAGTAACTTGAGAAGCCTCCCCCAAGCTTGTGGGAGACTGTCTTCTTCAATTTGCACAAAATTATATATATCCCTCAAAGCAGCTTGTTTCTTATGAGCAGGGAAATATTTAGCAGAGAAGTAATAAACCATATCCTGGGGACTTTGCACACAACCAGGATCAAGAGAATTAAACCATATCTTAGCATCACCCTTTAATGAGAACGGAAATATTTTGAGTAAATAAAGGTAGCGCGATCTCTCATTATTAGTAAATAGGGCAGCTATATCATCTAACTTACGAAGATGTGCCACAACAGTTTCAGATTCATAGCCATAAAAAGGATCAGATTCAACCAAAGTAATTATATCTGGATCAACAGAAAAATCATAATAATCCTGATCAGGAACACAGATAGGTGAAGTAGCAAAAGCAGGGTCGGGTCTCATCCTACCTCTAAAAGATTCTTTACTCCATTTAACTAGCAACCTATTACGTTCAAGACTATCCTGGCAAGCAAGAATAGCTTCAGTAGATGCAGCATTAAAAAGGTAACCCTCAGGAATAGCAGGCCTATTTTCATCATCACTAACATCATCGTGTTTAGTTTCAATAATTTCTCTTTCTATAGACTTAGAAATTTGTTCATCTAGAAATTCACCAAGAGGCATAATAGTATCAAGCATAGAAGTAGTTTCATCATAAGTATCATGCATAGCAGAAGTGGCATCATCAATAACATGCGACATATTGGAACGAATAGCAGAAGCAGGTTTAGGTGTCGCTAGCTTGTTTATAACAGAAGGTGAATCAAGTGCAGAGCTAGATGGCAGTTCCTTACCTCCCCTCGTAGTTGAGGGATAAATACTTGTCTTAGCGTCTTTCAAGTTCTTCATAGTGTCCAGCAGATATAAATCCCAAGTGACTCAAAGAATAGAGCTATGCTCCCCGGCAACGGCGCCAGAAAAAGGTCTTAATAACCCACAAGTATAGGGGATCGCAACAGTTTTCGAGGGTAGAGTATTCAACCCAAATTTGTTGATTCGACACAAGGGGAGCCAAAGAATATTCTCAAGTATTAGCAGCTGAGTTGTCAATTCAACCACCTGGAAACTTAGTATCTGCAGCAAGGTGTTTAGTAGCAAAGTAATATGATAGTGGTGGTAATGGTAACAAAAGTAAAGACGACAAAAGTAATGTTTTTGGTATTTTGTAGTGATTGTAACAGTAACAACGGAAAAGTAAATAAGCGAGAACCAGTATATGGAAAACTCGTAGGCACCGGATCAATGATGGATAATTATGCCGGATGTGGCTCATCATGTAACATTCATAACATAGGGTGAAACAGAACTAGCTCTAGTTCATCAATGTAATGTAGGCATGTATTCCATAAATAGTCATACGTGCTTATGGAAAAGAACTTGCATGGCATCTTTTGTCCTACCCTCCCGTGGCAGCAGGGTCCTATTGGAAACTAAGGGATATTAAGGCCTCCTTTTAATAGAGAACCGGAACAAAGCATTAGCACATAGTGAATGCATGAACTCCTCAAACTATGGTCATCACCGGGAGTGGTCCCGATTATTGTCACTTCGGGGTTTCCGGATCATAACACATAGTAGGTGACTATAGACTTGCAAGATAGGATCAAGAACACACATATATTCATGAAAACATAATATGTTCAGATCTGAAATCATGGCACTCGGGGCCTATTGACAAGCATTAAGCATAGCAAAGTCATAGCAACATCAATCTCAGAACATAGTGGATACTAGGGATCAAACCCTAACAAAACTAACTCGATTACATGATAAATCTCATCCAACCCATCACCGTCCAGCAAGCCTACGATGGAATTACTCACGCACGGCGGTGAGCATCATGAAATTGGTGATGGAGGATGGTTGATGATGACGACGGCGATGAATCCCCCTCTCCGGAGCCCCGAACGGACTCCAGATCAGCCCTCCCGAGAGAGATTAGGGCTTGGCGGTGGCTCTGTGCCGTGAAACGCGATGAAACTTTCTCTCTGATTTTTTCTCCCCGAAAGCCAATATATGGATTTGGAGTTGGCGTCAGAGGGCATCCGGGGGGGCCACGAGGTAGGGGGCGCGCCCAAGGGGGAGGGGCACGCCCCCCACCCTCGTGGACAGGGTGTGGGCCCCCTGGTCTTCATCTTTGGCGAAGATTTTTTATTATTTATTCTAAGATATTCCGTGGAGTTTCAGGTCATTCCGAGAACTTCTGTTTTCTGCACATAAAACAACATAATGGCAATACTACTGAAAACAGCGTCAGTCCGGGTTAGTTCCATTCAAATCATACAAGTTAGAATCCAAAACAAGGGCAAAAGTGTTTGGAAAAGTAGATACGACGGAGACGTATCATTTAGTAATATATAATTCATCTATCCTCTGGTTAGATGTGGTTTTATGTTTTAACTAGTGTTTGTGCCAAGTGAAACCTATAGGATCTTCTTGGGTGATAGTTAATTTGATCTTGCTGAAAAACAGAAACTTTTGTGCGCACGAGAATAATTTTCATAAATCACAGAAACGTGATTTTCAGTTGATTATTTTTTCAGAGGATTAATAAACAAATTATCTAGTACTTCCTATTTTGGTAGAAGTTTTGTGGTTCCAGAAAAATTCTAAAGTTACAGATTGCTACAGACTGTTCTGTTTTTCACAGATTCTGTTTTTCGTGTGTTGTTTGCTTATTTTGATGAATCTATGGCTAGTATCGGGGGGTATGAACCATAGAGAAGTTGGAATACAGTAGGTTTAACACCAATATAAATAAATAATGAGTTCATTACAGTACCTTAAAGTGGTGATTTGTTTTATTTCGCTAATAGAGCTCATGAGATTTTCTGTTGAGTTTTGTGTTGTGAAGTTTTCAAGTTTTTGGGTAAAGATTTGATGGATTATGGAATAAGGTGTGGAAAGAGCATAATCTTGGGGATGCCCAAGGCACCCCAAGGTAAAAATTAAAGGACAACCAAAAGCCTAAGCTTGGGATTGCCCCGGAAGGCATCCCCTTTTTCGTCTTCGTCCATCGGTAACTTTACTTGATGCTATATTTTTATTCACCACATGATATATGTTTTGCTTGGAGCGTCTTGTGTGATTTGAGTCTTTACTTTTTAGTTTACCACAATCATCCTTGTTGTACACACCTTTTGGGAGATACACACATGAATCGAAATTTATTAGAATACTCTATGTGCTTCACTTATATCTTTTGAGCTAGACAATTTTGCTCTAGTGCTTCATGTATACCTTTTTAGAGCACGGTGGTGGTTTTATTTTGTAGAAATTATTGATCTCTCATGCTTCACTTATATTATTTTGAGAGTCTTTCAGAACAGCATGGTAATTTTGCTTTGGTTATAAAATTAGTCCTAATATGATGGGCATCCAAGTTGGGTAAAATAAAAACTTTCATATGGAGTGCATTAAACACTATGATATTTGATACTTGATAATTGTTTTGAGATATAAAGGTGGTAATGTTAGAGTCATTCTAGTTGGGTAATTATGAAATTGAGAAATACTTGTGTTAAAGTTGGCAAGTCCCATAGTATGCACGTATGGTGAACGTTGTGTGACAAATTTGAAGCATGGGGTGTTCTTTGATTGCCTTCCTTATGAGTGGAGGTCGGGGTCGCGCGATAGTTAACTCCTACCAACCCTTCCCCTAGGAGCATGCGTAGTAGTACTTTGCTTCGAGGTCTAATAAACTTTTGCAATAAGTATATGAGTTCTTTATGACTAATATGAGTCCATGGATTATACGCACTCTTACCCTTCCACAATTTGCTAGCTTCTACGGTACTGTGCATTGCCCTTTCTCACCTTGAGAGTTGGTGCAACTTCGCCGGTGCATCCAAACCCCGTGATACGATACGCTCTATCCAACATAAACCTCCTTATATCTTCCTCAAAACAGCCACCATACCTACCTATTATGGCATTTCCATAGCCATTCCGAGATATATTGCCATGCAAATTTCCACTGTTATGTTTATTATGACACGCTCCATCATTGGCATATCTTTGCATGATCATGTAGTTGACATCGTATTCGTGGCAAAGCCACCTTTATATTTCTTTCATACATGTCGCTCTTGATTCATTGCATATCTCGGTACACCGCCGGAGGCATTCACATAGAGTCATATTTTGTCCTAAGTATTGAGTTGTAAATAAATAGAAGTGTGATGATTTCCATTATTAGAGCATTGTCCCATGTGAGGAAAGTATGACGGAGACTATGATTCCCCCACAAGTCGGGATGAGACTCCGGACGAAATAAAAAAACAGAAAAAAGAAGAAAAAAAAGAGAGGCCAAAGAAGCCCAAATAAAAAAATGAGAGAAAAAGAGAGAAAAGACAATGTTACTATCCTTTTTCCACACTTGTGCTTCAAAATAGCACCATGATCTTCATGTAAGAGAGTTTCTTATTTTGTCGCTTTCATATACTAGTGGGAATTTTTCATTATAGAACTTGGCTTGTATATTCCAATGATGGGCTTCCTCAAAATACCCTAGGTCTTCGTGAGCAGGCAAGTTGGATGCACACCCACTTAGTTTCTTTTTGATGAGCTTTCATAAATTTATAGCTCTAGTGAATCCGTTGCATGGCAATCCCTACTCCTCGTATTGACATCAATTGATGGGCATCTCCATAGCCCGTTGATTAGACGCGTCAATGTGAGACTTTCTCCTTTTTGGTTTTCTCATATAATCCCTATCATCATACTCTACTCCACCCATAGTGCTATGTCCATGGCTTACGCTCATGTATTGCGTGAGGGTTGAAAAGGCTGAAGAGCGTTAAAAAGTATGAAACAATTGCTTGGCTAAAACCGGGGTTGTGCATAATGGGAGCATTTTGTGTGACAAAAATGAAGCATGGCCAAACTATATGATTTTGTAGGGATAAGCTTTCTTTGGCTATGTTATTTTGATAAGACATAAACTGCTTGGTTAGCATGCTTAAAGTATTACTATTTTTATGTCAATATTAAACTTTTACCTTGAATCTTTTGGATCTGAACATTCATGCCACAATAAAGAGAATTACATTGAAAATTATGTTAGGTAGCATTCCACATCAAAATTCTGTTTTTATCATTTACTTACTAGAGGACGAGCAGGAATTAAGCTTGGGGATGCTTGATACGTCTCCAATGTATCTATAATTTTTGATTGTTCCATGCTATCATATTATCTGTTTTGGATGTTTAATGGGCTTTATTATACACTTTTTGGGACTAACTTATTAACCGGAGGCCCAGTCCAAATTGTTGTTTTTTGCCTATTTTAGTGTTTCATAGAAAAGGAATATCAAGCGGAGTCCAAACGGAATGGGAGAGTCGTTTTTGAACAAACGCAATCCATGAGACTTGGAGTGGACGTCAAGGAAGCAACGAGGCGGCCACGAGGCAGGGAGGCGCGCCCAGGGGGGTAGGCGCGCCACCACCCTTGTGGGCCCCTCGTGGCTCCCCTGACCGACTTCTTTCGCCTATATATACGCAAATACCCTAAAAACATCCGAGAGCACCATGAAACCCTATTTCCACCGCCGCAACCTTCTATACCCATGAGATCCCATCTTGGGGCCTTTTCCGACGCTCCGCCGGAGGGGGAATCGATCATGGAGGGCTTCTACATCAACACCATAGCCTCTCCGATGAAGTGTGAGTAGTTTACCTCAGACCTTCGGGTCCATAGTTATTAGCTAGATGGCTTCTTCTCTCTCTTTGGATCTCAATACAAAGTTCTCCTCGATCTTCTTGGAGATCTATTCGATGTAATGCTTTTTGCGGTGTGTTTGTCGAGATCCGATGAATTGTGGGTTTATGATCAAGATTATCTATGAACAATATCTGAATCTCCTCTGAATTCTTTTATGTATGATTTGTTATCTTTGCAGGTCTCTTCGAATTATTAGTTTGGTTTGGCCTACAAGATTGATCTTTCTTGCAATGGGAGAAGTGCTTAGCTTTGGGTTCAATCTTGCGGTGTCCTTTCCCAGTGACAGCAGGGGCAGCAAGGCACATATTTTATTGTTGCCATCAAGGATAAAAAGATGGGGTTTATATCATATTGCTTGAGTTTATCCCTCTACATCATGCCATCTTGCCTAATGTGTTGCTCTGTTCTTATGAACTTAATACTCTAGATGCATGTTGGATAGCAGTCGATGTGTGGAGTAATAGTAGTAGATGCAGAATCGTTTCGATCTACTTGTCGAGGACGTGATGCCTATATACATGATCATGCCTAGATATTCTCATAACTATGCACTTTTCTATCAATTCCTCGACAGTAATTTGTTCACCCACCGTAATACTTATGCTATCTTGAGAGAAGCCACTAGTGAAACCTATGGCCCCCGGGTCTATTTTCCATCATATAAGTTTCCAATCTATTTTATTTTGCAATCTTTACTTTCCAATCCATAAAAATACCAAAAATATTTATCTTATTATCTCTATCAGATCTCACTTTTGCAAGTGGCCGTGAAGGGATTGACAACCCCTTTATCGCGTTGGTTGCAAGGTTCTTATTTGTTTGTGCAGGTATGAGGGATTTGAGTGTAGCCTCCTACTGGGTTGATACCTTGGTTCTCAAAAACTGAGGGAAATACTTACGCTACTTTGCTGCATCACCCTTTCCTCTTCAAGGGAAAACCAATGCATGCTCAAGAGGTAGCACTTGCTCTAACTTGGCAGCGTGATATGTGGTAGCATGTTGCATATGGTTGTCTAGATTGTAATTCTTCCAATCTGGTTAAATTGCATGTGCTATTCTGCTTAGTTTATACATTATACCTATTAATGTGACATGCCTTCCTATACTTAGTACATAGTACATCTGTCTATTGAGCACGTCCTTACATAAAAATATTGTTTTTTGTATCCCGCATCAATCAATATGATGAGACACCTTTAGTATATGCACTGTGATATTAGTTGCATCTTTCATATGATTTATAGCATGCGCTGCTTCTAATTTGTTGAAATGCCATTTATGATGGGACGCTTTTAACTTGGCAGAGTGATATTGGTTGCATCTTTCATGTGGTGTCTAGCTTGCATTACTTCTTATTTGTTGGAATGGTTTCTGCTTAGTTTACACAAGCAGTTGTGAATATGCCATGCCGTCCTGTTTTTCGTACATATTCCATCCTCGTATCATGTGTTTGCCTTACATCAAAGTAGTGATTGTCACTATCATGCACGAATGAGTTCTGAAGAGAGAATTTCATTGCTTTTTCTTGTCGGTTTTACTTGGCAATTCAAAATCAATAAAGCATAAGGAAGTTAGCAAGGCAGCGGATAAAGGTGCTCCTTCCAAATGGAGGGCCTTTATAGATTCTACTCCTCCATCCCCCCAAGATGATTTGCAAGACAAGCATGCATAGACACTTAACGTAGATGTGTTAATGATGAGCATGTCTTCCCTAGTGCACCATCGCAGGTGCTCCCTCTAACTTCACACTGTTATATGTGGTTGCATTTTATGTATGATGTCTAGCTTGTATTGCTTCTAATTTTGTTGAATTCCATCTGCTTACTTTACACATTATACTTGTGGATAAGACACATGTTCCTGTTTCTAGAACATACAATATCTGTCTATCACACCATGTTCTTACATCAAATTACTACTATTGTGTAACATGCAACAATCACTTATCATAAGACATGTTTGACTACTTGGGAGTGTGATATAGGTTACATCTCGCATTCTTTTCTAGCTTGTACTACTTCTAATTTGTTGAAATGGCACTTATGATGAGACAGTTTTAACTTGGTAGAGTGATATTCGTTGCATCTTTCATATGGTATCTAGCTTTCATTGATTCTAATTTGTTGAAATGTCTTCTCTTTAGTTTACACATCATAAGCTGTGAACATGCAATGCTGTGAATATGCAATGGCACTAATGACGAGAGACCATTAACTTGGTAGTGTGATGTTGTTTGCATCTTGCATATGATTTATTTCTGGTACTGCTTCACATTTGTTTAAATGCCATTTATGATGAGACACTGTTAACTTGGCAGCGCGATATTTGTAGCATCTTTCATATGGTGTCTACCTTCCATTGCATTGCTTCTAATTTAGTGAAATGTCTTCTTCTTAGTTTACACATCATAGTTTTGGTTATCTCATGTCGTCCTATTTTTTGTACATATTACATCCTCCTATCATGTGGTTGTCTAACATCAAAGTTCAGTTCATTTGTATCACGCATCAATTTGTTCTAAAAAACTAATTTGTTATTCGTTTTTCTTGTTGGCTTGACTTAACATGGCACAGAGAAAGAGGAAGCAACACAGAATGAGAGGGAATGGGAAGCGGAAGAATCATGCAGATTCTACTAGTACTGATGGTGCAATAGAAGGTCAAAGTCCAACGGAAAATTCTACAAAGAGGGTATCCTGTGCTACATGAGCTGTAGAACAAGCCAAACATAAACAAATAGCTGCCACCAAACAAGCAAAGACAACCCTAGTTGTTGCAACACCTCCCACAGTACCACCAGTTGCACGAGTTACTCATTTGTCAACTCAGCTAGCAGCACATTCCCAAGCTCCCTTGCCACCTGACACTACTTCCGAATCACTCTTGACACAAGATGAGTTGGCAAGATCAGATGAACTTTGTGAGCTTCAACAATAAGAAGGTAGTTGCTGGAGTCAAGTTACAGTTGCATACTTCTTTATATGTAGTCTCACAGTTTGATGTACACTAACACTTCCTATGTTCGTTGTTGGACTAGCACCTAGGCGCAAGAGGAAACAAACATCAGGGATAATGCTTGATAGGTTAACTAATTCTAGAGGAAGAAGAATGGAGCTCCGTTTTGAGGCAGGTTTAAAAAGGACACGTGATGCTACAGAGTCAGCCAAGTTAGTATCAGAGGCAGCAGTTGCCGTTAGGTGTCATGTACATATCCTCCCAACATGGATTCAGTATAGGAATGACAAAGATGAAACCCAGTTCAACACCTTCCTCGACCATTTACCTGTAAGTATGGTTATGTATGGAAACTAGTAATATCGTCTTGCTGTATCCCAACTTTCTAGGTTGCTGATAATGAGACTCCCATAATTTTCAACAGATGTGGTTCAAGTTGGATAGCCAAGATGATGCAACCAAACAAGCTTGCACCCATGTTTTCAAGTTTGCTCTGCGACAGTATCAATATAACTTGAGGAAAACTCACTTTGCAGGCAAGGCTAACAGTGAACTTGCCCAAACATCTCTAGTGGAAAATATATCAGATGAAGACTGGAGAGGCCTCGTTAAACACCGGTCTGATCCGAAGTATCAGGTACATTATATATATATATATATATATATATATATATATATATATATATATATATATATATGTGTGTGTGTGTGTGTGTGTGTGTGTGTGTGTGTGTGTGTGTGTGTGTGTGTGTGTGTGTGTGTGTGTGTGTGATTAGATCACATGTTGAAGTCCTATTTATGCATGTGCCACACAAATCTATCTTCTTGTAGGTGAATTGTTCAAAGAACAAGGCCAACCGTACGAAAGTGAAATTCCAATAGACGACAAGATCTCATAGCTATATTGCACACTACGAGGCTCTTGTAATTAGCTATTGTTTCACTCTTTTCATTGTTCCATATTATCACATCTATATTGACTTGTTCCAAATGCAGAGGAAAGCCCGCAAGGACCAAAGAGTACCTGAACCAAATGTTGTGGAAATCTTCAAGGACTGCCACACCAACAAGAAGAAGGGCATGACTACACCAGTCAAAGCCACTGTTGTAAGTCCTTAATCCTCATGCTTTTTAACTACTACTTACTCTAACTTGTGCCTTGAACTATATGGTTTGCAACCAATGTCTATTACTCTTTTCAATTTTATACACAATTGTCTTAGCGTATCATTGCACCTTACAAGGTTTAAAAGAGAGGAGTGATGTTCCTTTGATCTTGACCTGTAATCTAGTTCCGTGCTGGACTTGCCCACACAATGTTACAATTGCATGTTTGTCTATTCTCAGTTGTTTTGTGATATGAATGATGTCATACTATGCTTACCGTATTATAAACTTTGTCTCTTTATCCTTAGCTGTCAATACAATGTGAAGAAATAGACAAGACATTAGCGATGGTACATGGTCATATGTTTGGAACCTGGTTTTATTATGTACTTTGCAATAAAATACAACTAATATTTTACATGGGTTCACCAGAATAAGTTCTGTATATAGATCAAAGCTATTTTGTTTGGTTTTGCTGCCTCCTTAATATCTTCTGTTCTAGTACTACTGATGTAAAAAAACTCAACTTTTCAGCAAGCTATGAAAAAAAATGGTGGAACTGCCACCTTCTGAAGGTGGCGAGGCAACTATAACCGCAATGCCAGCTCTTGCTGCAGTGGGTCAGTACCTGTCCACTAACAATGCCAAAAGCACGTTCCTGCGTAATACTTGGTTGGTTGTTAAGGCAATCTCATCCAAACTGCCTCATGATCAAGATATGCAAGCTCAAAACAATGTTATATCTGCGCTCCAGACACAAGTTCATTCCCTAACAGAGACCCTTTGTGAAACAAGGAGATACATTGTTCGATGCCGTCAAGATATGCATGGTTTTGAAAACAGACTATCAGACATTTGCTATGTTGTTCAGGAGCCTAGGAGAAATGAAGGCGAAGGTTATCGTGCTCCATCGGACAATACAGCATGAAAACATAATAGTCAGGTCAAATGAACTGAGCTTCTGAACTTCTGGTGGTGCATTTATCTGCTAGACTGTTAACTTTTATGCCAACCTTCCTTTTGTTTTATAGTTGTAATTTGTTTTGTTGCGATACAATTTTTTTTCTTAACGTGCAGCCACCGGCTGAAGAAAACAACAAGCCATTTTTGTATAGTGTTTGCTGTTCCCTATATTTGCACTGGCGACAATGTTTGATGCCGAGAGGATGTAATCTGTGCAATCGCCTTAATAGCCTAGCATTGGTTTCGGGCTTATTTATTTCCTAGTCTTCTTTTTCCCCGGTTTGCTAGTGGCCGCAATAACCATGGGCCATATATGGACCGTAGGAACCTTGACCCTGCTATGGGCCATAGGATCCATGGGTCTCCTATGGGCCATCGATAAATGGGCCTCCAACAGGGCCATAGAATCGGTGGGCCTTAGGCTGTCGGATAAATGGGTCTACATGGGCCGTAAACGGGCGTAATTGGTATCGGCCCAGCACGGTAACGGGCCGTTAACAGGCCGGAGGACAGCAAAGGCTTAATACTGTCATAGGCATAACGGGTCGTTAATGGGCCAGAATATAGGACGGGCTGGAAACGGTGCAACGGGTTAACAGGCCAAAAATGGGCCGACTCTTGCCGTGGGCCGAATTTGGCCCATTAGGGGAACAGGCCAGTAACGGGCCGGAAAGGAGCCCAGGAACGTATGGGCCATCAGTAGGTCGAAAGCTAACACGGGATGGAAACGGCCCATGTGAATCATGGGTCATTAACGGGTACAAAGAATTTTACTGTCCATTATGGGCTAAAGTCATCGTAGGCCTCTAAAGGGCCTAAAGATACGAAGGCCTCATATGGGCCGAAAGACGTCGTGGGCCATACATGGGCCGAAAGTGAAACGGGCTGGTGTTATATTCAATGGCCCACATGACGTTGTTGGGCTGATTTCGGTTAGGCCCTAATGGACCATGAGTTACCGGGCCATAAAATGGGCTATTTGTGAAGAGACCGTTAACAGGCTTTTCATGGGCCAGCCTGCTAACTTTTGACCAAGTCAAATGGGCTGGCCTTCGTAAGCTAAATGGGCCAGTGGTGGGCCGTTGCATGTGTCAACATATGATAGGTGCCTATCTGACCCACTGACGAGCTGACACGTGTTTCCTCCGGCCAAACAGAATTTACACGTGGAAATTTCCCATTGGTCCAGGTTGTTAACGGGTTATCGGATCCAAAACCGGACCCAATAGCTTAACGGCATCCCGTTATGGTGGATGCCATGTGTTGGTCACCCTTGACGAAAGCACTTCTGTGACGCACGATTTATCGTCATGGAAGTGGACACTTCTACGACAGCACAGGTATGACTATCTTGATTCTGTCATAAAATGTCATGGATGTACATGCATGACAAAAAACGCGACCTACTGTGACAAACACGTATCATCACGGAAGTGTATTTTTTTGTAGTGAAGGGGTGAGTCATGATCAGTCCAGACATGATGAAGAGGACCGCCATGACGAGGAGGCAGAAGTGGAGGGCACACAGGAGATGATGGCCACAATGTTGCAGAACCCGCCATTTGTCGAGGTGCTTCACAGGAAGACGACTAAAGAAGTAGAGGTTCATCAAAAAGAAGAAAAGTTGGCTAAATTGGAGGAAGCCTCCAAAACTCCATTGTATCCCCACTAATGCAAAAATGGGCCTAAGACGCCACATCTATTGCACAACCTTGGACCGAACTATATGCGATGCAACGCCATGGAATAGCGGCTGAATTGCCTATCTATTTGATTATAAATGTATGAAAATGTTATTTATTGTCATTTTAAGTTTCTAATCATATGTAAAGGTGATATATTTCCCTCCTAATTTATAGTGAGTACCAATGTTGTTTCAACATTTCCGTCTCTTAAAGGCCAGTGGTGGTCAACCATGTGCCATCCCTAATCACAAACGATTTGATAACCGCATGGCACACCTCTTGCCGATCTTAGTAATGTCGGGCGGTGAAGACACGCCCAACATCCGCTTCTCCTCCCCCCAACTTCACTAACTCTAAGCATGTCATGTCGCAAAAACCTTGCCTGTTGGATGACCCTCGTCGTCGAGGAGAATGAGCCACCGCAGGTGATGCGGTACAATGGGCAACATCTTCTCCATCGATATTCCTACTAATGACTAGTGAATGCGAAGGATTCCTTGAATCCTCTCTTTGATGCGTTTCTACAGGAAATGGGCTAAAAAGGGAAGAAATCATGTGTGGAAATGGAAAGGAAGGAAATGGAGAAAGAAGGATAAACAGGAGTCATTTCTACAAAGGAAAAGCAAAAGGCGATGTTCCATACGGGCACACGCACCCGTCTGAGCACCCGTATGGAGTAGAAACCGATGCAGATTGTCCACTTGGACAACTTTTATAAAGGATACCCCCATCAAAATGTCAACAGGGGAGCGTCGACAGAAGCCAGAATATCATCATCATCTTCATCGACAAATCCTAAGCCGCTGCCATTTTTATCTCCGTAGCCACCATCACCACCATAGTGCTTCCTCATCTAGTTCATACTTGTAATCGTGCATCACACAAGGCATCAATTGTAAGACATATTTGCAGTCAATCAATCTTTAAGATGTGTTCTTCAATGTTTTCTTCTTCCGATCTGATCTCCATGTGTGAGTAGTTCAGTAAAGTATGGGTTGAGGCATGAGCCTTGCCACCCTCCATATTTGTTGTGGGGATCAATAGAAGGCATTTAAAATTAACATCCCGTATGTGTGAAATAAAAATTGTCCCATAGATGTCTCTTTTCTTATGAGACCTTCATCCCTACAGGTACCCAGAATCATGGAGATCGAGTCATGGAGAGGCTAGGAGCAAGGAGACCGTGAAGTGTTATACAGAACACCTGTGACAGTAGGTTTAGTAGGGTAACACATATCCTATCCTTGGGGATACATGAGGTGTAGTCAATAAATGCCCAAAGCTCTTGTTTGGTTTCATTATCTTAATTATCAAGGCAACCCCGCGCGATGGATAGGGCCTGCGGTAGGACAATTGATTCTTGATGCAAGACTCGTGCCAGTCAAGATGTTATTTGGACACATCACCCACTTCGTTCGTAACAAGCACATCTTGATGGGTGGCTTTCAGCGCACAAATGAAGATCATATCTGGTCCAACACCAATACATGGTTGTAAGCATTAAGACCTCATACAACTACCTCTTTTATTAAAAGTGTTTGAATCACTATTTGCTTGATTGATCCGGTCAAAAGCTGGAATCGATCATTTAACATAAGCTTTGTAGATACCATCGCCTTCAAGGGAATCTTCCTCTTGTGAGTTCGATAACCCAGGGTCACCTCTGGGGAAATAGGTGTGGCTTTTCTGTTCCATTAGCGGATCACTAAAACGAGGTATCAGTGCCTATGCCGACGGTGAACCCAACATTAGTAGCAGCACCTTCTTTAAAATTGGGTGGGATTAATTTGGTGCCAAAATAGCATGACTTAGTGTAGTTGTATTCGTGCTTATTCATTGTCATGTGGATCATTAATAAAAATGTTGTTCATGGATTGTTTTTCTTCTTGGCTGCAATTGGTCTGACCACATATGTGGTGGACGATCGCATGGGCATAGACGACACAAGTGTGGCGAATAGTCCACCTTCTAAAAATGGAGCGCCTGTTTCACGGACGGCCCAACGTAAGAATAACATGGCACAAAACTGGCAATAAAATGGTGTTGAAAGTCGGTGGTCGATAGATGGGGTGGAAAATGATCCATGTGTTGTACATCGGGTGAGGTGACGAGCGTAAGAAGACCAGGTAGGTGACACACCAATACCACCTTGACGACGAAAAGGACGAGAAGGAGGGCGAGCTGGCCGCCTCCAGGGTCTACTACTGGGCGGAGGAGGCCAGAAAGAAAATGCATGAACCTTGTGTATGAATATTTGTTTTATTTATTTCCCAAAACCACCTTATATACATAACATATGAAGCACATATTCATAGTAGTCAGTTATGGAAATGGATGACGGATGAGTTTTGTCTCACACTAAGCCTTCGGGAAATGGTTTGAACACAGGAATATTCATTGTTGTTTTCCATTTGAAGAAGAGATGTACTCCATCTGGGTGCCAAGTTACCATGGTATATGCCCCATTGACTCCTCCCCGATTGATGCTCGCAATAACCTCTCCATGTTGATGGCAGTTGGCATAGAAGGTATGGCGGGCTGTGATACATCTCCAACGTATCTATAATTCATGAAGTATTCATGTCATGTTTACAATAGTTTTATATGATTCTGGTATGATTTGATTAGAACTAACCCGGATTGACGTTGTTTTCAGCATAACTATTGTGGTGTTGTTTTTGTGCAGAAATAAAAGATCTAGGAATGCATTGAAAATCAATGGAGATATTTTCTAGAAAATATAAAAAATACTGGAACGAAGAGTTACCGGAGGGGAGGCCCATGGGCCCCACGAGGGTGGAGGGCGCCCCCCCCCCCCAGGGTACGCCCATGTGCCTCGTGGACTCTTCGTGGGTCTCCTGACTTGTTCTCGACGCCAACCTCTCCTATAAATACAAAAACCTCCAGAAAATAACCTAGATCGGAAGTTCCACCGCCGCAAGCCTCTATGGCCACGAGAAATCAATCTAGGCCCTCTCTAGCACCCTACCGGAGGGGGGCATCATCACCGGAGGCCATGAGGAAGGATCCCAGAGGGGCCACCATCGCCATGAATGCCAAGATCCAGAGGGAGAACCTCTCCCCATCCAGGGGGAGGCCATGGAGGAAGAAGCACAAGGGGTAGAACCTCTCCTCCTCTCTCTCGGTGGCGCTGGAGTGCCATAGGGAGGGGAATCATCGCTGCAGTGATCGTCTTCATCAACATCGCCATCATCATCACCATCCTCATCTCTTTTACGCGGTCCACTCTCCCGTACCCCGTTGTAATCCCTACTAGAACATGGTGCTTTATGCCACATATTATGATCCAATGATGTGTTGCCATCATATGATGTTTTGAGTAGATATCCTTTATCTTTGGGTTGATTGAGGATCTAGATTGGTATGAGTTGTATGTTTTATTTTGGTGCTGTCCTATTCTGCCCTCCGTGTCATGCAAGTGTGAGGGATTCCCGCTGTAGGGTGTTGCAATACGTTCATGATTCGCTTATAGTGGGTTGCTTGAGTGGCAGAAGCATAAACCTGAGTAAGGGGGTTGTTGCGTATGGGGTAAAGGGGACTTGATATGTTAATGCTATTGTTGGGTTTTACCTTAATGATCTTTAGTAGTTGCGGATGCTTGCTAGAGTTCCAATCATAAGTGCATATGATCCAAGAAGAGAAAGTATGTTAGTCTATGCCTCTCCCTCATATGAAATTGCAATCGTGATTACCGGTCTTGTTAACAATTGCCAAGGATAATTCCACACACCGACCCATCGTTATTCCACACTCGCTATTTATAATATTTAGTAATATATTCTAAATTCATGACAACAGCACCTACTTTTATATTTTAGCTCTCCAATATCATACAAAGTTATCCTCTTCATACCCACAACGTAGTTTTATTTCTTGTTTCTAGTTGGAAGCAAACGTTCGATGTACGTAGAGTCGTATCAGTGGCAGATAGGACTTGAGAGAATATTGATCTTGCCTTTAGATCCTTGTGGGTTCGACACTCCATACTTATCACTTTCACCTTTGGGAATTGCTACGATGATTGCATGCACTTGGGGATTATCAAGCTCTTTTCTGGCGCCGTTGCCGGGGAGCAATAGCGTGGGTTGATATTGTTGTGTATGCTTGTTTGCTTTCTTCACTAAGTAGTTTTTGTTTTCCCTTTTTGTTTTGCCTAGTTGTGGGTGAAACATACAAAAAAATATTTAAAAATGAAAATACAAAAAGATTCGCTTGCCTCATATGCCTAAAAAGTTTTTCAAAAAATAGAAGTGATTGGAAAGTTATGCATTGGAGAAGTGAGGGTCGACCTTGCACACTTGTGTTCATGCTCATGGAAACAATGTAAAAATTTCATGGAAGTCTCTTTAAATAATTATCCCCTTGTATATATCCATTTTATTACTAAACGCCAAACTTTGGTTTTAGAATGATTAGATTGCTTGTTTACTATGTGCAGTACAAAAAACAGAAACTTTGGCAGTAGCGCGCGAATTTACATTTTTACTGGAAAATCAAATGGGTCTGAAACTTTTTGCACATTACTTCTGTACAAATTTTTTAAATTTTCATATTTATTTTAGAATTTTTGGAGTTACATAAGTATACTAAATTTCCAGAATACTACAGACTGTCTTGTTTTCGACAGATTCTGTTTTCTATGTGTTGTTTTGCTTATTTTTATGAATCTATGGGTAGTATCGGGGGGTATGAACCATGGTGAAGTTGGAATACAGTAGATAAAGTGCTAATATGAAATTGGAATGAGTTTACAATAGTATCTAAAGGTAGTGATTTGCTTTAGTATACTAACGGATCTCACGAAGATTTTGTTAAGTTTTTGTGTGGATGAAGTGTTCAAAAAACGAGGAGTTACCGATGTGAGAAGAATAAAGAGAGGCAAGAGTTCAAGCTTGGGGATGCCCAAGGCACCCCAAGTAAATATTTCAAGGATACTCAAGCATCTAAGCTTGGGGATCCCCGGTTAGCATCCCATCTTTCTTCTTCAACAATTATCGGTATACCTTGATTTTTGTTTTGTTCACATGATTTGTGTCCTTTGTGTTTTTCTTTTTCTTTAAGAACCATGCTAGTATGAGATAGCCCTTCATCGATTTATAGAATGCTTCATGTGATTCACTTATATCTTTTGAGTATGACCTTATAGAATGCTCTTTGTGCTTCACTTAAATCTTTTGAGTATGGTTTTATAGAATGCTTTGTGTGATTCACTTATATATTTTGAGCTTGGATATTGTTTAGTCTATATTAATTGTAGAATGCTCCATGAAGTTCACTTATATATTTTGGAGTATGAATAAGACTATCATCTAAAGTGCGTTTGGAAGAGTGTCAAATTTAGAAAGTAACAATCCCACTATTTTGGAGGGTGTTGAATATTAGTGTGATATTTATGAAAGTGGATGTGGAGAGGTCTTGACTTTAGTTAGTAATGATTCCAGTATTTCGGAAGAGGTTCCAATTGATTATGAGAACAAAGTTGCTATCTATGATGATTATTGTGATGACATGTATGCTATAAAGAATAATGTTAACCATGAAACTTTTCGTCATGATTTTAATTTTCAATTGGATTATGCCTCACATGACAGTTTTTTTGTTGAGTTTCCTCCCACTATTCTGAATGAGAAGAATTTTGCTTATGTGGAGAGTAGAAAATTTTCTATGCTTGTAGATCATGAAAAGAATGATTTATGTGATGGTTGTACTGTTAAACTCATTCATGATGCTACTGAAAATTATTATGAGGGAGGAATATATGCTTGTATGAGTTGCCATAATATCAAGTTTCCTCTCTATGTGCTTAAAGTTTTGAAGTTATACTTGTTTTGCCTCCCTATGCTAGTTGATTCTTGTTCCTATAAATTGTGTGCTCACAAAATCCCTAGGCATATGAAGTGGGTTAGGTTTAAATGTGCTAGTCATATTATTCATTATGCTCTCTTTATGTTTCAATTCTTATCTTTTATGTGAGCATCATTGAAATCATCATGCCTAGCTAAAAGGCATTAAAGAAAAGCGCTTGTTGGGAGACAACCCAATATTTACCCTTACTGTTTTTGTGTGTCCACATGATTAAGCTACTGTATTAATTATGTTTTATAGCTTTTTTTCAATAAATTGCCAAGTAAGACCTTTGGGAAGACTTGGGTGAAAGTTAATGTGATCTTGCTGTAAAAAAACAGAAACTTTGTGCTCACGATATTAGCAGTAATTTTTTACAGAAGAGTGATTTTGAGTTGATTCTTTTTGCAAAAGATCAATATACAAATTCCTCACGCCCACCAACTTATTTCATAATTTTTGGAGTATCATAAGTATGGTTTCTGTTCAGATCATTACAGACTGTTCTGTTTCAGACAGATTCTGTTTTCATTGCATAGTTTGCTTGTTTTCTAGTTTCTATGGCTTATATTTCTCAATATAAATTGTAGAAATGATATGGTACAGTAGGCATTGTGTGAGAAAAATTATTAATCTTGTCTTTGACAGTACCAAAGTGAATGGTTTACTCTTTATCATACTAACCCATCTCACGAAGTTCCGTTAAGTTTTGTGTGATTGAAGTTTTCAAGCTTTGGGTGAGATATCGAAATGAGGAGAATAAGGAGTGGAAAGACCCTAAGCTTGGGGATGCCCAAGGCACCCCAAGGTAATATTCAAGGAAGACTCAAGCGCCTAAGCTTGGGGATGCCCCAGAAGGCATCCCCTCTTTCGTCTTCAAAACTATCGGTATACCTTACTAGGAGCTATATTTTTATTCGTCACATGATATATGTTTTGCTTCGAGCGTATTTTCAATTTTACTTGCTGTTTGAATAAAATCTTTGGATCTGAAATCTTGAATGAAAGATAATCCTCCCATGGCTAGTTAATTATTTGACGACTCATTGTTCTTCACTTATATCTTTTTGGAGTAGTTTGTCATTTACTCACATGCTTCACATATATCCTATAAGTAAATGGTTGAATGAATTGAATATCATAAATCTGAATTTATATATATGTTTCATATGCTTATAACATGGGTAGTAATGACTTTACACATAATAATTATAGGTAGTAAACTTATTGAAAGTTAGCAAACGCAGAATTGGTCACTTGAACAATTCATGAAAGAATATTGAAGGAAGATAGATTTCACATATAAATATACTAACTTGGACATCTTTTGTAATTGTGAGCACTCATTAAAATATGACATGCTAAAAAGTTAATGTTGGACAAGGAAGACAACTTAATGGGTTATGTTTTCCTATATCCGAATAGACGTTATATTGTCTTGGATCATCCAGCATGTTGAGGTTGCCTTTCCCTCTCATGCTAGCCAAATTATTTGCACCAAGTAGAAATACTACTTGTGCTTCCAAACATCCCTTAAACAAATTTTGCCATGAGAGTCCACCATAGCTACCTATGGATTGAGTAAGATCCTTCAAGTAAGTTGTCATCGGTGCATGCAATAAAAATTGCTCTCTAAATATGTATGATCTATTAGTGGGAAGAAAATAAGCTTTATACGAACTTGTGTTAGGGAAGAAATAACAGCGACGGACTGCATAATAAAGGTCTTTATCACAAGCGGCAATATAAAGTGACGTTCTTTTGCATTAAGATTTTGTGCATCCAACCATAAAAGCGCATGACAACCTCTACTTCCCTCTGCGAAGGGTCTATCTTTTACTTTTATCTTCTACTATTATACAAGAGTCATGGTGATCATCACCTTACCCTTTTTACATTTTTTCCCTTTGGCAAACACTTTGTGTTGGAGCAATCCGGATATATATATCCACTTGGATGTAGGTTTTCATAAAGTATTATTGTTGACATTACCATTGAGGTAAAAGGTTGGGAGGCGAAACTATAAGCCCCTATCTTTCTCTGTGTCCGATTAAAACTTTGAACCCATAAATATGAGTGTTAGCAATTGTGAAAGATTAAATGATAGTTGAGTATGTGGAGTTTGCTGAATCAAAGCTCTTACATAGACCCTTCCCAAAAATAAGATGAATTGCAATTGTTTGATGACTAAGAGCACGGTTTGTTACTTTTCAAGAAAGTTTATGATCTATACTTTAACATGTGAATAGCTTGTTACTTGATCATGAGAAGTTTCATGAGTTGAGATACTGTTATGATATATAATGATGCTAGAAAAGGTGATTGGAACTATCATTGATCAAACTTAAGCACTTGCTAGCATTCACACTTCATAAATTATTTATTTTATCATTTACCTACTCGAGGACGAGGAGAAATTAAGCTTGGGAATGCTGATACGTCTCCAACGTATTTATAATTTATGAAGTATTCATGCCATGTTTACAATAGTTTTATATGATTCTGGTATGATTTGATTAGAACTAACGCGGACTGACGTTGTTTTCAGCAGAACTACCGTGGTATTGTTTTTGTGCAGAAATAAAAGTTCTCGGAATGCGTTGAAAATCAACGGAGATTTTTTCTAGAAGATATAAAAAATACTGGAACGAAGAGTTACCGGAGGGGAGGCCCGTGGGCACCACGAGGGTGGAGGGCCCCCCCCCCACCAGGGCGCGCCCCTGTGCCTCGTGGACTCTCCGTGGGTCCCCGTGACTTGGTCTCGACGCCAACCTCTCCTATAAATACAGAAACCTCCATAAAATAACCTAGATCGGAAGTTTCGCCGTTGCAAGCCTCTGTAGCCATGATAAATCAATCTAGGCCCTCTCTGACACCCTTCCGGAGGGGGCCATCATCACCGGAGGCCATGGGGAAGGATCTCGGAGGGGCCATCATCGCCATGAAGGCCAAGATCCAGAGGGAGAACCTCTCCCCATCCAGGGGAGGCCATGAAGGAAGAAGCACAAGGGGGAGAACCTCTCCTCCTCTCTCTCGGTGGCGCCTGAGTGCCATCGGGAGGGGAATCACCACGGTGATCACCTTCATCAACATCACCATCCTCATCTCTTTTACGCGGTCCATTCTCCCGCACCCCGCTGTAATCCCTACTTGAACATGGTGTTTTATGCCACATATTATGATCCAATGATGTGTTGACATCCTATGATGTTTTGAGTAGATATCATTTGTCTTTGGGTTGATTGATGATCTAGATTGGTATGAGTTGTATGTTTTATTTTGGTGCTGTCCTATTCTGCCCTCCGTGTCGCGCAAACTTGAGGGATTCCCGTTGTAGGGTGTTGCAATACGTTCATGATTCCTTATAGTGGGTTGCTTGAGTGACAGAAGCATAAACCCGAGTAAGGGGGTTGTTGCGTATGAGATAAAGGGGACTTGATATGTTAATGCTATGGTTGGGTTTTACCTTAATTATCTTTAGTAGTTGTGGATGCTTGCTAGAGTTCCAATCATAAGTGCATATGATCCAAAAAGAGAAAGTATGTTAGCTTATGTCTCTCCCTCATATGAAATTGCAATCGTGATTACTGGTCTTGTTAACAATTGCCTAGGATAATTCCGCACACCGACCCATCATTATTCCACACTCGCTATTTATAATATTTAGTAATATATTCTAACTTCATGATAACAACACCTACTTTTATATTTTAGCTCTCCGATATCATACAAAGTTATCTTCTTCATACCCACAACATAGTTTTATTTCTCGTTTCTAGTTGGAAGCAAACGTTGGGTGTACGTAGAGTCGTATCAGTGGCAGATAGGACTTGAGAGAATATTGATCTTGCCTTTAGCTCCTTGTGGGTTCGACACCCCATACTTATCACTTCCACCTTTGGGAATTGCTACGATGATTCCCTGCACTTGGGGATTATCAGGCCGCTGTCAAATATCACTTTTATCCATCCAAAAATGGTCGCCGACATTATCTCGTCGAACCTAGATGTCTGACTCCCACAAATCGGATCAAATGGGGGAAGGGGTGGGGAAGCTCAGGCCTTCGTCCATCTGCGTCGTCGAATTTCCTAGGACAGCTAGTCGACTACACATAGTCTTTATAAGCTAGATGTCAGGCATGTGATAATCTATCTGATATGACACCTTTTCCTTTGTCCAGCCATACCGGTTTCCTAGCTATTGATCGTCAATGTCATCTGTTTGATCGCCATTCGCTTGCCCGTGTCTTCGACTGGGAGCCCAGTCTTTGAGCACTGTGGTCTGGATGCATAGTGTGTTTTGGGATGTCTACCCAGCCTTTCACCATCGCGGTTGGTTGGTAGACGTATTTTGCTATGTCTTCCCGACCTTTGAATGTTGTGGCGAGCCGGATAGTGCCTTTTGCCATGTCTACTTGGCCTTTCGGCGCTGTGGCCTCGTTGGCTAGCATATATGTTGTAGGTTCTCATTGATCACACTCTTTCATGGACCGTCATTCATCTGGTCCGTACACTTGGTTTCCTTCTGCTCATGTGCTTCTGAGTGGGAGTGCCCGATTTTGATGCGTTAGGTCATTTGGTGCGGAGGGTGCGGGCGGGTTTTCTATCAACCTGAAAGGAGTATGAAAAAAAATTAGATTCAATTCACCTGCTCAATAAACAACTTATGTATCATCAAATGAAAACATGACAAACATCATTGTTGTCTGATATTAGTAAATACAAGCCAAAAACAGACACAATATGAACATAATCACTTGTAGACAATTCATGAAAAACATCCTTCCAATAGCTCGCCTAAATTCTTGGTTGCATTTGGTTTTTGCCCTTTGTGTATCATTCGTAAAATATGTTGTTCATAAATTGCTTCGCTTCTTGCCTCCAATTGGACTTTGCGCCAAGGGCCTAACATGTCATCTAGTATATTTAGATGCTAACCGCATCTGCAACACCATCCCTCAAATGCCCACATATGTCCGGATCAAGCTGTCCGGATGTAGTTTGCCATCCAATAGGAATCCCAATTTTCCCGTGGGCGTGTCCGCTTATCCAAATTCTCGCAAACCAGACGCAAACCGGGGGAGATTTGCGGGCATCTGGACCTCTGCCACGTTGGACTTCGACACCCTCGGCTCACTCAAATCCCCCCATTGGACCACTTTTCTTCGACTCTGCCCCTCCCCCTTGCTTTCCATCCACACCCTCCTCATCGGTCGCCACTGTTATACCTCTTCGGCCGCTACTCATGAGTTGTTCGGACGTCCACAACCCCCAAGCACACGCCTATCTACCTTGGACTACAAGATACATCCACAGCTAGGTACCCTTCGCCCTTCTACCAACATCTTCCATGAAGGACACCTCGCCCGATAGGTGTTGGGTCAAATGCCATTGAGTGTTTGTTTACCTTCTCAATGTTTCCTAGAGTAAGCACAATGGTGGGGTGCTCGGTGATGGCGGATGAGTTGATATGTGATGCATGGTTGGACGTATCTGCGGACTTTGTAAGCATGAGGCAAAGGGGCTCGACCTTTTGGCAAAACACACATTCTTTTTTTTCATAAGCAAAAGCACTTCACGCCCTACTACTTGAACGTGATTCATGAAGGCAATGTGAACCATGTCATGGACTAATGCAGTGCGACTGCACAGTTGAAGAGCATGTGGCCACCTGGTGTGTCGGCATTGGAGATTGTAAGTTTTGCTTTTTATTGTTCTATATGTTGGTCAATTCATTGATTCACTCACTAGTGTGACTTGCTGTTTATTGAATAGCCAGTCCACATTGCCGTGATGAACCACTTGACAGAGGGCATGCCATTCATGTTGATGCATTATTGGATGAACCTCAAGGGGCATAGTGCATGGAGCGACATGTGCGGATTCGAACTCGAGTATCGTTGGATTTCAAATCGATGAATTCAAAAACTTGTGAACATCATGTTATCTCAGATGAAATATTTATATTTGAACTATTTTTGCACTAGAGATTTTTGCATGTTATTTATGGATGAATGGTTCTATTTTCTTTAATTATTTTGAGTGCCGCGGACTTAAAAAAATAGAGCCGGACAAATCCAGACCAGTCTGCAGACAAACAGTGTGTCTGTTTTAGGGGATGATGTGGATCCTTGAGATGCGTTGGAGTTGTGGGGGTCGCTCTGTTCTAAGTGTATATATAGTCATAATGTGTTGGCTGGTTTTCTTGGTTCTAGAAGGTTTTTGAAGAAGATATTATTTCTTTTACATCTTCTATCTTTTCTGTGTTTTTCTCTACCGACTCCAATGTTTTCTATTCTTATTTTTCTTTTCAATTTTGTTTACACTTTTATTATTTCTTATTTTTATTTTTCATTCATTATTTTCCGCACCTAATTAATGAGAATTTTAAAAATCATGGCCATTTTTTAAAATCCATTCATATTTTTCCAAATTCATGAACATTTTCTATATTTACGAATAATTTTAAAGTTCTTTAAAAAATTAAAGTGTGTGACATTTTTTAATTTGCAAAAAAATATATGAAAATGAACAAAGATTTTTTTAAAAAATCACGATTTTATAAAAAATGATTTCTTTAATTCACAATATTTTATAAAAAAATTAATCTTTGTACATCTTTTGATTTAATGAACCATTTCAAATAAGAAATGTACCCAAATTTTCTGAGCCAGAAGAAAAAGAAAGCAAAGTGAGCGAGTGGAGCTATGATCCAAGCCGAGCGAGAGCTTCATGGGCTAGCCCACGTACGTGGCATAGGGAGCTATTCCATGGTTTCAGCATGGAATGTGATCTCCCAAGAGCTCAATACTTGGATGACACCAAGGCCAAAGCATTTAGGGACCCAAACATTTAAGGACACAACAACACGCAACAAACAGCTCCACTCTCATCTTACGATAAACACCGTCTCCAACAACAGCCCAACGCTCACCCTAAAAAAAAACAGCCCAACACGATGTATATGAATAAAAAATACCGTCATAACATAATTAAAATGAAGCCAACGCAGATAAAAACCGCCATTACCAGCATGCACTGCACCCAACAAACAGCACATGCTAGAACTCGCAACACCCACAGCCGTGCATGCATGGGAGCGCCCGCCGTGCCGCCTCGCGGCTGCTCTCCCGGCGCCGGCAGCGCCGTACGCCCTGCGGGAATTCATGCCCCGCCGTCGAGCGGATAAGCTGATGCACCGTCCAACCGCACCTGCCGTATGCAATGCGCCGCAGCGTGCGTGTCCCCTCCACCCCGGTACAGCACGCGCAGTGCGTACGTACAAGCTCTGAATCCGCGGCGTTATGGCGCGGGTGCCTCGAGCCAGCCTGAGACCCTGAACCCGTGGCATGCATGCGTCGCAGCTTCACTTGTCGCCTCGTCTCGCCGATGAACTGCGCCATGGGGGACCTTGCCTGCCTGCTTGCTTGCTTGTATCTCTCCACGGCGTATCACTTGGCGCCACCTCCGGCCTCAGAGTGAGTGATGGCACGGCCAGGTCGGGCCTGGCGCGCGTTTGCTGCCAGCAAATTTGCTCCTCACTCATGCCTCAGAAATAGTAAAAATGTCTCAGACAGATCAAGGTGGCAAACTACCCTAACCCCATAACTCTGAGTAGGCCAAGAACTTCCTTTAAAAAGATAATCTACCACTGGCACACCCACTGGCGGCACTCAAGATAAAGAGCAGCAATGTGACGGAAGCGCTACTCAGAGCCCAAGGAAATTCCCAGAGGGGGGGACACCTGAGCCATTCAACCCCAGCGCTGCGCTCTCTGTTACTCTGGGGCTCTGGGCAGTCACGCTAATAACTCGCAATTAAGATCTCTTCAGCGCGAGAGTGCCCAACACGCAGTCAGATCTTGCATAGGAGGACCACCACCTCACTCACGGACACAGTGCCCACCCGGAACATCTCGCGGGAATAATTCAAATCGCCAGTGGTACCTCACTGCCTCGCCGGGACACTGTCGCCCCCGTTATTGAGAGCTGGGGGCTGAACAATCTTCATGCATTTGGCTATTCAGAGAAATGGAAGCAAATACGGTACAGTAGCGCAGAAGGGGCAAGGGAGAGGATCTCTGTCATTTTCGATTTCACATGGATTTGCTCGCTGTTGGTGAAAGGTCAGGAAAAACCGGCCACAAGTGGCTTCGAGAATGCCAGGGTTTTGCCTGCCTCGGTTTCTTCTCTCCATCTGAAAACGGTAATGAATTCGAAAGCGCGCAGGTTCGGTTCGGTCCCTCACACGGCCCATAATCTCGCGCCTTGTTTGAATCAGAAACACGCCACGTAAAGGAACTGTCGTCGGCGGTCACCAGAATTCATTCAGACGGGCGGGCCGGGTGATTCATGTGACTCTCTGTACTCTACTCCCACACAGGATTCAAACGGTTTAAGCTGCTGGATTTAAGAGGGATGGTACTGGTGAAGTGGTGAGGTGAGATGACGGCAGCAACCGAAATCAACGTCCGTTAGATGGATTGGAGCATGCGATAAATATGGGCCTGGGGCTGGCACTGGCAGACAGACATCCTTGAACATGTTCTGGTAGAATAGTTATGAAACAACGACATGGTGGCCACGTGTTTAGGTGCTCAATGATTGTTTGTTTTCTACTCCTTCCATTAGTACGAAATTATACTAAATCAGCTACACTTAATTTGAAACAAAAGAAGTACTCCTTCCGTCCGGAAATACTTGTCGGAGGAATGGATGTATCTAGTCATATTTTAGTTTTAGATGCATCCAGTTTTATCCATTTGTGCGACAAGTATTTCTGAACGGAGGGAGTATATAGTAAGACGGAGGCAAATGATTTGTCCCGTTTTATCAATAAAGAGATGGAATCAAAGTTTTAAGCAGCGAGACCAACAAAGTGGATACAATTGGATTACTCTACCAGCATTAAAGATCTCAGGTGTTTTTCTCCAGCGAAGGCCTACATACATGTATGGAAGACTCATGCATTCCACTCATTCTAATTCTCGATCCCCGAGCGAGCTCATGGCCTTGCATAGACAACTATGGAGCCAAACCGTCTCGTATCACCATTCTTCGACCAAATACAGTTCACTCCAAATTGTCGTGCCAAGCTGATGAAGACCAAACCACTACCAAATCATATTCCATGGCACGGGTGTAGCGGCATTTGAAAAGGCACGAGGCATATTCCGGTTCACACTTGCACAGTTGACATAACACACATTTCGTGCGGCCTTGCCTTTGCAATCTATCCGCCCTCTAGATTATTTTGCATGATGGGCCACGAGAACAACTTCAACTTGGGAGGTACCTAACATTTCGCCCCTCTCGGCATACCGGAAGTAGTGGTGGATCTAGAGGGTGGATAGGGTAGCCTCAACCCATCCATAGATTACACAGTAGTTTGTATATTATACTCCTCCGATCTAAATTAAATGTCGATGTTTAGTAAACTCTGTACTAAATCAGCGACTATTAATATGGATCAAAGGCAGTAGAAGAAAATTAAGAAGTAAATAAATTTATATGTGTAGTTCTACTGTTGGCCCACCTTGGCCCATTGGGCCGGATTCCCCCCTGACTAGAAGTAATGATCCTCGCAAATTGCATTTCGTACGCCAAAGCGGCAGAGTAAAGGTCATCAGCAGGACCTCCTATTTCCCCGCGTTATACAATGCTGAGCGAGCAAACGCGCACCCCACTCCTTCCCTTGGATTCTTTTGAGCCGGCCCATGTGCGGGGTGGGCGCCCCTGTTTTATTACTTTTTTTTGCTTCATTAGAAAATGGTCATGATTAAAAAAACAGTTTTCAAAAACTTCATGAATTTATAACTTATTCTAAAATTCAAAAAATGTTTGTGAGTTCGAAAAAAATGTCTCAAAATTAAAAAAAATGCCTGTGAATTCAAAAATTGTTGCGGGTCTGGGTAAAATGTTCACAAAATGTTCTAAAATTTTAAAATTATTCGCAGATTTGTAAATAGTTTGCAATTTTCAAATAAAATAATTAATTCAAAAATTACTGGTGATTTCTAAAAAAAGGTTTATGATTTTTTTAAAAAACTTGCATATTTTATAAAAAAATTAAAATTTGAAAAACGGAAAGGAAAGGATAAAAAAGAATAGAATGGGACAAATAAAAAAAAAGGAAACAAAAAATGAAAAAATATTTTTTAAAAGGGTTCAAAACCGGAAGAGGGAGCCTGTGCTTAGGCCGTCCCACATTCATCAGCAGTGAATGTCCACCTTATCTCATTTTTCATATCTACGTGCATCAACGAAAGGCCATGTTGCATGTCAGTGTATCTGATTCAACCGTTGTTCAGCATAGCCTTACGAACTTTGCATGTCTTGCGTTTGCATAACTCAAAGATTCCCGGCGCTTAGTCCTACGGCTTGCATCCATGAAGCCAAGGCGAGTGCCAACAAAAACTGGCCATTCTTCCCGTCCCTGACTGTAACGATGACTGCCGCGTAAAATAGATCCATGTCCTGATCATCACAGGTAGTGTCAAAGCCTACCCAAGCAAACCAGGGCCACCGTAAGCGCAATGTGGTGCTTCTGAAATTGCTCCTGCCTGAATTATATTTTGTAGTAAGACATAAAATTGTCTCATCAGAATTATTATGTGAATTTTGCAACAGAAAACATTTGATAAAGCAATCATTTTTTGAAACGCAATAAAGCAATCATCATCGACGCATTTTTATACATTGCAGGGTATTGTCAGTAACAGGAAAAACTGGATGCTCGGCAAAAATATGACGACGTTTAAAGGTTACATATAAGCCCCATGACATATAGGAAGCAATTCCAACATAACGAGGAACCTCCACTTGTTCAAAACATATCCGGATGTGTCCAATTATTCATGGGGTATGCGGTAGTACATTTCGGTAGGCATAAGCCCAGTTGGCCCAGACTAGGACTCTTGAGTTCAGAAGCCCTGCTCAAGAAGGTAATCACCGAGCCTCTCCACCACCATGTTGCACTGTCCAGGAGTCATTGGTTCCTCGTAAATTCCAATGATGATGGCCAGACTCGTCTTCTTGATTGTAACCCCTCCTGACCCCTGCAGAGAAAGCACCATTGATGAGATAAAAGATGCAAAATGTTCGACATTAGGGAATAGTCCGTACTAACACATCTTACTTTGAAGTAAACCTGTCAACTTTCTTGTGCGGAAATACTACTGCATTAATTTAGTTTCAGGAAAAATAGAAGTGTGATCAGTCAACTTCCAGTTAAATTTTGGATTGATCATATAAGCTGAAATGCTGACTGTCTCTAGAGGGAAACTGTAGAACAACCTACAAATCTAGATGATTTTTAAGATGCTAAAATTATTAACAGAAGAAATGATCTTTTATCATCACTAAAGTACCAAGGCAGAGAGAATTTGAGACTAATCAATGCATACATAAGTTGCTTGTGACCCAACTTAAACTGAATGAAGATTTTTGCTATCCGAAGTCAGGGACTTCTGCATGCTTGTAACCCCTCAACCATAGGTGTGAGGTTCATGATGATAACGTTTTTCTTTTGTGCAATCTAGGCAGTGTGCCTTGTGTACTAGTGAGGCATTCCTAATATATTATGCACACGGTAATTTTTCAGTTTCCCTCTAGTGCCTGGTGACCAGTAGAACTGCAATTTTAGTCATCATTATCATTGACACCAGTATGAAAACCTTGCTTGTAACTTGTAAGCAACAGAATGATAAATTGAAGCTTGT
This sequence comes from Triticum dicoccoides, assembly GCF_002162155.2. Lineage (NCBI taxonomy): Eukaryota > Viridiplantae > Streptophyta > Magnoliopsida > Poales > Poaceae > Triticum > Triticum dicoccoides. Next base: position 118,717,213 of record NC_041385.1, read on the forward strand.
CAGGTTGCAAGAGAGTATGCTAAACTCAATATTTTCTGACTAGTAAAGAGTTGTCACTGAATATCAGAGATGTTTTAACTGTCTGAAAAATGCAGCAGGTGGCGGTGAGTTTTACTTGCATTTCAACTCCTATTTCTCAACCCTTTACAACAGAGTAGCTATTTTGTGCAAAACAATGAAAATGTTAAGTACAAATGTATATATAAAATGCTTCCTACATAACATCCAGTCATCATTTTTTATTTGAAAAGCAGAGTGATATTGTTATAGCTTTGCTGTTAATCGGAAAGCATGATGCAATTGTATTCCATTACACTGTGGATAAGATACATTTCAAGTGAACTTTTTCTCCAAACAAATCAGATTTTCCCTGAGTGTCCAGCTCCTGGGTGGCTTGCTCAACATTTTATATGGTACAAGAAGGATTCGTACGAACGATGTGACCATACAGCTACAGAAGCTAACTCATACAGCTAGTAATTCCTTTGCCCAGGAGAGCCAAGACCAAAGACCAAGACCAAGGATGCGTATGAACAATTTGACCATACGGCTACAGAAGACCAGTTTCTGATTCATAAGTATTTAAGACATGATTACAGTCCATGTTCCCATGTTAATTCTTTATTTCTGCATGCATTATAAGCCGATATAATGAAGTCTGCTCTCCTCCTTTTGAAGAAACTTTGTAACACCATGGTTTCTTTAAAGGAGTCTAGTGGTAGAAAATGGAATGCCAGGTCCTAACCTTTTTGCCCCGAATGACAGCCCCAGGTTCACCTTGAATAACCATGTACTTTGTACCACCAAGGAATAATCCAGTTGGTGCCAAAGAGCCTGGTTCATCGAAGTCATTTATTACTGCAGTAATTTCTTCAGGTTTGACCTGTGGAATGTAGAAACACACCGATAATAAGTCATGGGAATGATGCGATATAATCTTTCAAAGCGGGAAAAAGGAATGCTGCAAGATAAAGAGAGCAAAGGTTTGCAAACTGAACATACAAACTCATGGATCCACAAAAAGGCATACTGAAGATGCAAACTAATGGTGTCACAAAAAAAAAGCATACTGAGCAGTGGATCTTCCTTCCCGATCAATTAAAAATTACGAAGCAACGGTGTAATACAGTTCGAAATAGTAATTAGCACAAACAATCTTTATGCTCCCTGCAATCTGATGATCCAAGCCGTGTCTCTAGAAGAATTACTTGTACCACCAATTTGATATTTTTTTTTATTTTGGTAATTATGTGTTTTAGGCTAGCCGGGAAATAAACTTTTGGTCTGTATGGTCACATAAATATCACCGGCCAATGTGGTTCTATTCATAGTTTCAGATGCTTATATATAACAAAAATTTCAGCACAACTAAGCACATCTGTACTAGAAACCTAGCCCCAAACCAGCCGCGTTAACCACAGGAGGTAGAACCAACAACCAAGTACATGGGTACTTTGTAGTACTAAGTACATCCTATGGATTATTACGATTACAACAAGCGAGTGAAAAAATCGATTCCCCAACGGATCAGGCCCGCAGTAACTCGGACAAGCGAGATCCTAGCCAAGTCAAACATAGATTGACCAGGTCATCTAAGGGAGCATCAATGGGTAGGTAATAGGTAATCTATAAGGGAGAGGGAGGACCTTGGGGAAGGACTCAGACTCCGCCCAGACGGCGCCGTCGTGGCCGAGGATGGCGGCGGCGGTGAGGCGCTGGCCGTCGATGTCGCAGAGCAGCTGCTCGTCAACGTACGTCTGCCACGACATCCTCCTCCCTCCTCGCTCGCCTGCTCGTGGGATCTTTTCTTTTTTTGCCTCTCTCTCCCGAGATTTTTGCTCGCTCGCCTCGCGGACCGGCAGTGGGCAGTGGCAGGCAGGTTGATGCTGCTGGTTTTCTCCTGCGAGTCGCGTACTTATGCGAGCAAGGAAGCCAGGACGCGACGTGTGTGCCCACAGCTTGGCACGACTCCTCCGTCCAATGTGGGAAGGAATCCATTCATTCGTTCCCTGGCGACAACGAAGCGGAATTGCTTCCCTTCCAAAATAATGATGTGTGTGTGTAGTATGATTCGATCCCTGGACTGGACGGCCTCGGCGTTACCTGGCCTCACGTCGATCGACATTAGTGATGTTATACAGTGCTATTTTAGTGTTTTTTGGCGTCACCTTTGGTGAAGATATGATCCACTTTTGCATCGCATCAGATCTTCGTCGAGCCTGTCTGGTGCTCGCACCGGCTTGGTTTGTGGTGTGCTCGACGTGTGGTGCCTGGCACGACTCCTTTGTGGAGGGGACAAGGCGTAGAAGCTTCGGTCAGGAGTTTACTGCATCCCCTCAAAAAAAAAAGGAGCTTACTGCATCCCGCGTTTTACTGCTGCCACGCAAATCACCAGTCGTACAACCTTTGCTGCTCTGAGAAAGCAATCCTATTTACGGACGGACTAGATCTACATATCCTCTTCCCCTCCCCTCTCTCCAACCTAATATAATCCCGTAACCGTAAGTCCAATCCATTAGAATTTTTCCGTATGTGTAACTTTGCTCGCTATGAAAGGAGTAATAAATCGAAATAAATCAAAAATAGAAGCTCGAAATATGTGAGTGTGTGTAGAAGGGCATTCACAATCCTCACCCCCCAAACGGACATGTTATCCATTCACGAACAGTAATGCGGGAGCCGACAATCCAATATGCCCGCATCCATTTCGAAATAAAGCTGCACAAACCGGACGAATTTCAACAAACACGACGAAATTCCATAAAATTCGCACATAATTTACATAAAAAAAACTACTTCGTTCGCTTAACTAAAAACTTAAAAAAACTAGGAGGCTAACTTGTAGCGGACGGTGACCTCGTACGCGTGGCCCTGGCCGGCCCCACCACCATCATCGTTCGGGTCGTCGCCGTTGTATTTCGAGATGCGGAAGGGTGTGGGGTCGTGCTACCTCTTGAGCATGCGTTGGTTTTTTTTCTTGAAGAGGAAAGGGTGATGCAGCAAAGTAGCGTAAGTATTTCCCTCAGTTTTGAGAACCAAGGTATCAATCCAGTAGGAGGCTCCTCACAAGTCCCACACGCCTACACAAACAAACAAGAACCTCGCAACCAACGCGATAAAGGGGTTGTCAATCCCTTCACGGCCACTTGCGAAAGTGAGATCTGATAGAGATAATATGATAAGATAATTTTTTTGGTATTTTTATGATATAGATTGAAAAGTAAAGATTGCAAAATAAAGTAGATTGGAAACTTGTATGATAGAGAATAGACCCGGGGCCATAGGTTTCACTAGTGGCTTCTCTCAAGATAGGATAATTATTACGGTGGGTGAACAAATTACTGTCGAGCAATTGATAGAAAAGTGCATAGTTATGAGAATATCTAGGCATGATCATGTATATAGGCATCACATCCGCAATAAGTAGACCGACTCCTGCCTGCATCTACTACTATTACTCCACACATCGACCGACTCCTGCCTGCATCTAAAGTATTAAGTTCATAAGAACAGAGTAACGCATTAAGCAAGATGACATGGTGTAGAGGGATAAACTCAAGCAATATGATATAAACCCCATCTTTTTATCCTCGATGGCAACAATACAATATGTGCCTTGCTGCCCCTGCTGTCACTGGGAAAGGACATCGCAAGATTGAACCCAAAGCTAAACATTCTCTCATTGCAAGAAAGATCAATCTAATAGGCCAAACCAAACTGATAATTCGAAGAGACTTGCAAAGATAACCAATCATACATAAAAGAATTCAGAGGAAATTCAAATATTTCTCATAGATAAACTTGATCATAAACCCACAATTCATCGGATCTCGACAAACACACCGCAAAAAAGAGTTACATCGAATAGATCTCCAAGAAGATCAAGGAGAACTTTGTATTGAGATTTAAAGAGAGAGAAGAAGCCATCTAGCTAATAACTATGGACCCGAAGGTCTGTGGTAAACTACTCACAACTCATCGGAGAGGCCTTGATGATGATGTAGAGGCCCTCCGTGGTCGATTCCTCCTCCGGCGGAGCGTCGGCAAAGGCTCCAAGATGGGATCTCGCGGATACAGAAGGTTGCAGCGGTGGAAATAGTTTTTGGTGGTGCTCCTGGATGGTTTCGGGGTACGAAGATATATATAGGTGAAGGAGGTAGGTCAGGGGAGCCACAAGGGGCCCACGAGGCAAGGGGTGCGCCAAGCACCTTCACGGCCGCCTCGGCTGCTTCTTGACGTCCACTACAAGTCTCCTGGATTGCGTTTGTTCCAAAAAAATCACTCTCGAAGGTTTCATTCTGTTTGGACTCCGTTTGATATTCCTTTTGTGTGAAACACTGAAATAGGCAAAAAAACAGCAATTCGGGTTGGGCCTCCGGTTAGTAGGTTAGTCCCAAAAATCATATAAAAGTGTATAGTAAAACCCATAAACATCCAAAACAGGTAATATAATAGCATGGAACAATAAAAAATTATAGATACGTTGGAGACGTATCAAGCATCCCCAAGCTTAATTCCTGCTCGTCCTCGAGTAGGTAAATGATAAAAAGAGAATTTGATGTGGAATGCTACCTAGCATATTTCTCAATGTATTTCTCTTTATTGTGGCATGAATGTTCAGATCCAAATGATTCAAAATAAAAGTTCATATTGATAAAAGAATAATAATACTTCAAGCGTACTAACTAAGCAATCATGTCTTCTCAAAATAACATGGCAAAGGAAAGTACATCCCTACAAAATCATATAGTTTGGTCATGCTCCATTTTCGTTACACAAGAATGCTCTCATCATGCACAACCCCGATGACAAGCCAATCAATTGTTTCATACTTTAGTAATCTCAAACTTTTTTCAACCTTCACGCAATACATGAGCGTGAGCCATGGATATAGCACTATGGGTGGAATAGAATATAATGATAGGGGTTATGTGGAGAAGACAAAAAAAGGAGAAAGTCTGACATCGACGCGGCTAATCAACGGGCTAGGGAGATGCCCATTAATTGATGTCAATGCAAGAAGTTGGGATTGCCATGCAACGAATGCACTAGAGCTATAAATGTATGAAAGCTCAACAAAAGAAACTAAGTGGGTGTGCATCCAACTTGCTTGCTCATGAAGACCTAGGGCATTTTTAGGAAGCCCGTCGTTGGAATATACAAGCCAAGTTCTATAATGAAAGATTCTCACTTAGTAAATAAAAGTGACAACATAGAAGACTCTCTATCATGAAGACGATGGTGCTACTTTGAGCACAAGTGTGGAAAAAGATAGTAGCATTGTCCCCCTTTTTTCAGACCTTTTTTGGCTTTTTTTATTTGGTCTTTCCTTCTTTTGGCCTTTCTTCTTTTTCTTATTAGGAACAATGCTCTAAAAATGATGATCATCACACTTCTGTTTACTTACAACTCATGAATTATAACTCAAAACTAGAACAAAATATGACTCTATATGAATGCCTCCGGCGGTGTACCGGGATATGTGATGACTCAAGAGCGACATGTATAAAAAATTATGCATGGTGGCTTTGCCACAAATACGATGTCAACTACATGATTATGCAAAAAGCAATACGACAATGATGAAGCGTGTCATAATAAATGGAACGGTGGAAAATTGCATGGCAATATATCTCGGAATGGCTATGGAAATGCCATAATAGGTAGGTATGGTGGCTGTTTTGAGGAAGATATAAGGAGGTTTATGTGTGATAGAGCGTATCGTATCATGGGGTTTGGATGCATCGGCGAAGTTTGCACCAACTCTCAAGGTGAGAAAGGGCAATGCACGGTACTGTAGAGGCTAGCAATGATGGTAAGGTAAAAGTGCGTATAATCCATGGACTCAACATTAGTCATAAAGAACTCACATACTTATTGCAAAAATCTACAAGTAATCAAAAATCAAGCACTACGCGCTGCTCCTAGGGGGATAGATTGGTAGGAAAAGACAACCGCTCGTCCCCGACCGCCACTCATAAGGATGACAATCAAAGAACACCTCATGCTTCAAATTTGTCACACAATGTTACCATACGTGCATGCTATGGGACTTGCAAACCTCAACACAAGTATTTCTTAAATTCACAATTACATCAACTAGCATGACTCTAATATTACCACCTTCGTATCTCAAAACAATTATTAAGCATCAAGTTGATCATAGTATTCAATTTACTTCTTATAATAGTTTTTATTATACCCAACTTGAATGCCCACCATTCTAGGACCAATTCTATAAGCATAGCAAATACCATGCTGTTCTAAAAGACTCTCAAAATAATATAAGTGAAGCATGGTTGATCAATAATTTCTACAAAATAAAACCACCACCGTGTTCGAAAAAGATATAAGTGAAGCACTAGAGCAAAACTGCATAGCTCAAAAGATATAAGTGAAGCACATAGAGTATCCTAATAAATTCCGAATCATGTGTGTCTCTCCCAAAAGGTGTGTACAGCAAGGATGATTGTGGTAAACTAAAAAACAAAGACTCATATCATACAAGACGCTCCAAGCAAAACACATATCATGTGGTAAATAAAAAAATAGCTCCAAGTAAAGTTACCAATAGATGAAGACGAAAGAGGGGATGCATTCCGGGGCATCCCCAAGCTTAGGATTTTGGTTGTCCTTGAATATCTTGGGGTGCCATGGGCATCCCCAAGTTTAGGCTATTGCCAGTCCTTATTCCATAGTACATCAAATCTTTACCCAAAACTTGAAAACTTCACAACACAAAACTCAACAGGAAATCTTATGAGCTCTGTTAGTGCAAGAAAGAAAAACCACCACTTAAGGTATTGTAATAAACTCATTCTTTATTTATATTGGTGTAAACCTACTGTATTCCAACTTCTCTATGGTTCATACCCCCCGATACTAGCCATAGATTGATCAAAATAAGCAAACAACACATGAAAAACATAATCTATCAAAAACAGAACAGTCTGTAGCAATCTATAACTTTTGAATACTTCTGGAACCCTAAAAATCGTACCAAAATAGGAAGTACTAATTAATTTGTTTGTTGATCTACTTCAAAAAGAACCAACTCAAAATCACGTTTCTGTGATTTATTAAAAAAATTCTCGTGAGCGCAAAAGTTTCTGTTTTTCAGTAGAATCAAATTAACTTTCACCCAAGATGATCCTATAGGTTCTACTTGGCACAAACACTAATTAAAACATAAAACCACATATAAACAAAGTCTAGATGAATTATTTTTTGAATAACAGCAAGGAAAAATATTGGGTTGTCTCCCAACAAGCGCTTTTCTTTAAAGCCTTTTTAGCTAGGCATTGAGATTTCAATGATGCTCACATGAAAGAGAAGAATTAAAGAAAAAAAGAGCATCATGTAGCATGTGAAAAACACATCTAAGTCTAACATACTTCCTATGCATAGGCTTATTATAAGTAAACAAATTATCAAGGCAAGCAAAAACTATCATATGCAAGGAAGAAGACAATAGCAATCTCAACATGATGAGAGGTAATTTATTATCATGAAAATTTCTATAACCATATTTTCCTCTCTCATAATAATTACATGTGGGATCATAAGCAAATTAAACAAAATAGCTATCACATAAAATATTTTCAACACGATCCACATGCATGCAAAGTTGACACCCTTTCAAAATAGTGGGATTAACATTAATTAAAGTCATGACCTCTCCAAACCCACTTTTATCAAAAATTTCATAAGATTGATCAAAATCCAAATATGTGGGATCTAAAGTTGACACTCTTCCAAACCCACTTTTAATAATATTGCAAACACTATTATCAATCTCATATTCATCATGGGGCTTAAATAAATTTTCAAGATTATAAGAAGAATCACCCCAATCATGATCATTGCAACAAGTAGTAGACATAGCAAAACTAGCATCTCCAAGCTTAGGGTTTTGCATATTATTAGCACAATTGGCATCAAGAGAATTTATAGTAAAATCATCGCAATCATGCTTTTTATTCAATGAGTTCTCGTGAATCTCTTCATTAATTTCTTTATCATAGTTTTCAGATTCACGAATTTTGAGCAAAGCTTCATAAAGATAATCTAGTGCACTCAAATCACTAGAACTTGGTTCATCATAATTGGATCTCTTAAAAAGATTGGCAAGCGGATGAGGATCCATAGATCTTAGGTTCTCTGTTTAGCAATAAATAAATAACTATTCCAACCAAACGAGCAAACGAGCCAAGTATGACATCAAAGCAAACAAAAAGATGAACAGAAGAAGGGCGAATAAAACGACAATGATGAAGCGGGGGAGAGGAAAACGAGAGGCAAATGGAAAATAATGTAATGTGAGGGAGATGAGTTTGTGATGGGTACTTGGTATGTCTTGACTTGAGCGAAGACCTCCCCGGCAACGGCGCCAGAAATCCTTCTTGCTACCTCTTGAGCATGCATTGGTTTTTTCCTTGAAGAGAAAGGATGATGCAGCAAAGTAGCGTAAGTATTTCCCTCAGTTTTGAGAACCAAGGTATCAATCTAGTAGGAGGCTCCTCACAAGTCCCACATGCCTACACAAACAAACAAGAACCTTGCAACCAACACGATAAAGGGGTTGTCAATCCCTTCACGACCACTTGCGAAAGTGAGATCTGATAGAGATAATATGATAAGATAATTTTTTTTGGTATTTTTATGATATAGATTGAAAAGTAAAGATTGCAAAATAAATTAGATTGGAAACTTGTATGATAGAGAATAGACCCGGGGCCATAGGTTTCACTAGTGGCTTCTCTCAAGATAGCATGATTATTACGGTGGGTGAACAAATTACTCTCGAGCAATTGATAGAAAAGTGCATAGTTATGAGAATATCTAGGCATGATCATGTATATAGGCATCACGTCTGCAACGAGTAGACCGACTCATGTCTGCATCTACTACTATTACTCCCGACTCCTGCCTTCATCTAGAGTATTAAGTTCATAAGAACAGAGTAACGCATTAAGCAAGATGACATGATGTAGAGGGATAAACTCAAGCAATATGATATAAACCCCATCTTTTTATCCTCGATGGCAACAATACAATATGTGCCTTGCTGCCCCTGCTGTCACTGGGAAAGGACACCGCAAGATTGAACCCAAAGCTAAACACTTCTCCCATTGCAAGAAAGATCAATCTAGTAGGCCAAACCAAACTGATAATTCGGAGAGACTTGCAAAGATAACCAATCATACAAAAAGAATTCAGAGGAGATTCAAATATTTCTCATAGATAAACTTGATCATAAACCCACAATTCATCGGATCTCGACAAACACACCGCAAAAAAGATTTACATCGAATAGATCTCCAAGAAGATCAAGGAGAACTTTGTATTGAGATTCAAAGAGAGAGAAGCCATCTAGCTAATAACTATGGACTTGAAGGTCTGTGGTAAACTACTCAGAACTCATCGGAGAGGCCTTGGTGATGATCTAGAGGCCCTCCATGGTCGATTCCCCCTCCGGCGAAGCACCGACGAAGGCTCCAAGATGGGATCTCGCGGATACAAAAGGTTGCGGCGGTGGAAATAGTTTTTCGTGGTGCTCCTGGATGGTTTCGGGGTACGATGATATATATAGGCGAAGGAGGTAGGTCAGGGGAGCCACGAGGGGCCCACGAGGCAGGGGGCGCCCTCCCCCCGGGGCGCGCCAAGCACCCTCGTGGCCGCCTCGGCTGTTTCTTGACGTCCACTCCAAGTCTCCTGGATTGCGTTTGTTCCAAAAAGATCGCTCCCGAAGGTTTCATTCCGTTTGGACTCTGTTTGGTATTCCTTTTCTCCGAAACACTGAAATAGGTAAAAAAGCAGCAATTCAGGTTGGGCCTCCGGTTAGTAGGTTAGTCCCAAAAATGATATAAAAGTGTATAGTAAAGCCCATAAACATCCAAAACAGGTAATATAATAGCATGGAACAATCAAAAATTATAGATACGTTGGAGACGTATCAGGTCGCGACACCATTGCCCGTCCAACACCTTGCGCTCGCGGAGGGCCACTTCAGCCAATGCCGACCCCAGTCGCGGTGCCCTTGGGATGGCCTTGCCCCTGCCACTGCCGACGAAGGTGTCGCTTAGCGACCACTCCTTGCCGATCTTAGCAAGCTCCCTGTTCAGGAAATGACAATGCCATGCACCGGGGGTGGCTTCTCCAAAGGGGAACCCGACAACTAACCCAGCGGGGGCCCCTCAGCCCTACCAAGAAGACAAGGACATGATGAGGGACCGGCGTGACTTAGGGGTCCTGGGAACTTCGTGGACTCCAAGCCAGAAGGGCGACCGAATAGATCACATCTCCCTTATGTAAACCCTAGCTCACACCATGTATATAAGGTGGAGCTCGAGGCCTTTCAACGCATCTACTCTCCAGTAGAACAATTCTGGGTAGCAATCTCACCTACACCATTGTACTACCTTGCACGAGGTATCCCCACCATGAATAACTACAACGAGAAAGACTTAGAGTATTACTCTCTGGAGGCCTGAACATGGGTAACTTGTGCTTGCGGGCTCTGTCTTGGTACTTCCAACCTCACCAGGCACCCTACTAAGGATACTGACGATTTTTCGCTCCGTTAGTTGGCGCACCGGGCATGAGCTACATTGGTTGGAGACTGAATCCGGGGAAGAGATCCAAATGTGCCCAACGAGTTCACGATGGTCCAGACCTTCACATTTGGCTCCTTTGAGCTAGAGGCTGACGATTGGGAGCGACTCTTCGACATCACGCCTCCGACCTACATCGACCATATGCGCTTCGGGGCGATTGAGTTTCTTTTGGACGGGAATACTACGGCGTGCCACGCTAAACCAACCCATGTGGCGAGGAAATACGCGTGGGCCGCCGCCTGATGTAGGATAGATGGATATTCTTCAACCCACAAGCCCTTCGAGTCATCCAAAATCAACATGATCTACTCGGTGGCAGAAACACGCCGGAATCCGATTAGCGGTGTTGCCGCCTCCCACGCGCCGTGATGGATGGCAGCAATAGACTCAACATCATCTTCCCCGACACCTTGGCAAAGATGGCGATCTCCCCATCAACCCCCAACCGTCACACACGGGTTTCCACTCCTTCGTCCCAGGTCGTCTCGCCCGACCCCTCAGGCAGATAGATCTTGAGGTGATCTTCAGGAATGAGGCTAATTCTAGTCAGAAGAGATGTAATACGAGGTCACCCCATTTCGTAGCGGCTACAACGCGACCTTTGGCAGGCCAACATATGCTTGGTTTATGGAAGCACCATCATAAGCCTACCTATTATTGAAGATGCCAGTCCAAACAACACGATCGCAACCCATGACAGCCCAGAGAGGGTGCTCGAGGTTGAGGTCGCCAAAACGTGGAGCTCGCCAAGGCTGATCTGTCCTCCATGGAACTTGAACAAATCAAACGATGTGTGGACACCTTGACAACGACCCTTCTGGCCAAACCAAGGCCGGGCCCGGTGTTCCATCCAACAAAAGACACCAAAAAGTTCCAGGTACACCCGGAGGATGCAAAGAAAACGGTGAAGGAGACCTATCAAAGGAACAAGAGGCCAGGCTCCCGCATTCCTTCGGGCTAATTGGAACATATTCGCGTGGATACCAACGGACATGCCCAGAGTACCAGACAGAAAGGCACAACACAGCCTCAACTCTCGCGAAGACACAAAGCCAGTCAATCAGGCCCTCCAACATTTAGGAACGAAGAGAGTATATTGATTGCTTGCATCTGCGTTGGTATTTCCTCGAAGAGGAAGGGATGATGCAGCACGACAAAGGTAAGTATTTCCCTCAGTTATGAAACTGAGACTATAAATCCAGTAGGACAACCAAGCAACACTATGTAAACAGCACCTGCACACAAACAACAAAAACTTGCAACCCAACGCGTAAGAGGGGTTGTCAATCTCTCAACGATATTGAGATAGATTAAATTGTATAGGTTTTGATAAATAGATCTAACTAAAACACAAAATAAAATAAATAAAGAAAGATTGCAGCAAGGTATTCTTGGTTTTAATATAGTATAGGAAATAGACCCGGGACCATAGTTTTCACTAGAGGCTTCTCTCAAGGAAAATAGCATATAGGTGGGTAAACAAATTACTGTTGGGCAATTGACATAAAAGCAAATAACTATGACGATATCGAAGGCCATGATCATGTATATAGGCATCACATCCAAGATTACTAGACCGAAATGATTCTGCATCTACTACTATTACTCCACATATCGACAGCTATCCAACATGCATCTAGTCTATTAAGTTCATTGAAAACAGAGTGATGAAATAAAAACGATGACATGATGTAGACAAGATAAACTCATGTATGAATAAACCCCTTCTTGTTACCCTTAATAGCAATGATACATGCGTGTCATGTCTTTTTCTGTCACTGAGATTGAGCACCGCAAGATCGAATCGATCACAAAGCACCTCCTCCCATGGCAAGATAAATCAATCTAGTTGGCTAAACCAAACCAATAAATCGGAGAAGAAATACAAGGCTATAACAATCATGCATAAAAGAGTTCAACAAGGACTCAATTAATATTCATGGATAGAACCGATCATAAACTCACAATTCATCGGATCCCAATAAGCACACCACAAAAAGGAGTTACATCAAATAGATCTCCAAGAACATCAAGGAGAACATTGTATTAGAGATCAAAATGAGAGAAGAAGCCATCTAGCTACTAATGGACCCATAGATCTGTGGTAAACTACTCACACATCATCAGAGGGGCAGAAAGGATGATGAAGAACCCCTTCGTGATCATTGCCCCCTCCGGCAAAGTGCTGGAAAAGGCCTCTAGATTTCATATCGTGGTTCTGGAACTTGCGGCGGTGGAAAAAGTGTATCATCGACTCCCCTCAGGTTTCTAGGATTTTAGAGTATTTATAGAGGCGGAAGTAGGTCAAGGCGGTTCCCGTGGGCCACACTACCCATCAGGGCGCGCTAGAGGCCCATGGCGCGCCCTGGTGTCTAGTGGGCCCCACGGGCCTCCTCTCGTGTGCTCCAGAAGCTTCCACGATCTCTTATAACTAGAAAAAAACTCCAAAAAATTTCATGGCATTTGGACTTCGTTTGGTATTGATATTATGCGAAGTAAAAAACAAGCAAAAAAAGCAACTGGCACTGGGCACTAGGTTAATAGGTTAGTCCCCAAAAATGATATCAACTTGCTAGTAAATGTATATAAAACATCCAAGATTGATAATATAACAGCATGGAACAATAAAAAAATTATAGATACGTTGAAGACATATCAGCATCCCCAAGCTTAATTCCTGCTCGTCCTCGAGTAGATAAATGATAAAAACAGAATTTTTGATGTGGAATGTTACCTAACATATTCTCACATTTTTTTTATTTTGTAGCATGGACATTTGGACTTCAAGTGATTCGAAGCAATAGTCTATAATAGATATGAGGACATCAATACTCAAGCATATCAACAAGCAACCATGTCTTTCAAAATATCAACGCTAAAGAAAGCTATCCCTATCCCATTATGCAAAATCATTGATCCATTCATGAAACACACTCAAATATTAGCTATATCCAATGCACAAGTATGATAATAGTGTTCCCTAGTTGGTGCTTTATAAGAAAAGATGGAGACTCATTTTTTCACATAAAAGTAAATAGATAGGCCCTTCGTAGAGGGAAGCAGAGATTTGTAGAGGTGCCAGAGCTCATAGCTTAAATTGAGAGATAAAATTGTTTTGAGAGGCAAGCTTTTCCTATCAACGAGAACGACCGAGAATTCCCAATATCTTCCATGCTAGATAAATTATAGGCGGTTCCCAAATATAAAATAAAATTTATTTCCTTTCCACCATTCTTTCACAATCCATGGCTAGCCGTATCCATGGGTGTCTTCCATACCAACACTTTCCAAGGAATTTATTATCATAATATTTTTGCATTTTGGGACTGGGTGTCCCTATTACCCGCCACACTCTCGTGCAATGACAAGTGAATAAACACTCATCTTGAGAATAACATACCTAGCATGGAAAACATTGGCCACCCCCTGCCGCTTCAAGAGCAGTACGTGCACAAAAAAGGAAACTCATTTTGAAAATTAGAGTTGGCACATACAAATTTACTTGGAACGACATGAAAATACCGCATATATGTAGGTATGGTGGACTCATTTAGCACACCTTTGGGTTTAAGGAGTTGTATGCATAAGCAGTATTCCCACTTAGTACAAATGAAGGCTAGCAAGTAGATTGAGAAGCGATCAACCAATAAACGAAAACGATCATAAACAAGCATTAAACATAACTAACACTGAATAATGCACCACAAGTAGGATATAATTTCATTGCATAACTATTGACTTTCGTGCTTGCATAGAAAATCACAAATATTAACACCAATATTCTTACTAAAGCATAATTACTCACCAACATGACTCCCATATTACTATCTCCACATCAAAAAACTGTTGCAAGGAATCAAGTTTAATATCCAATGATCTTCATGATTATTTTTTATTATATCCCTCTTGAATATCTGTCACTTTGGGACTAATTTAATATATTAAGCAAATTACCATTGCGAATAACAAACTCTCAAACAAATTTAAGTGAAGAACGAGAGCATAAACATTTCTTCAAATGTTTCATCTCTCAAAATAATATAAGTGAAGCATGAGAGGATTTCTTCAAAAAACAATCTAACTCTCAAAATGATCTAAGTGAAGCATGAAAGTATTTCTTCAAAATTTTACTAACTCTCAAAGTAATCTAAGTGAAGCATGAGAGTATTTATTCAAAAGTTAAACCACCACCGCGCTCAAAAAGATATAAGTAAAGTACTAGAGCAATTCCATAGCTCAAAAAAATTTAGGTGAAGCACATAGAGCAACTCTAACAATTCATAGCATAGTTATGGCTCTCTCAAATAGATGTGTCCAGCAACGATGATTGCGACAAACTAAAAAGCAAAACAAGCAAAGACTCATATAATACAAGACACCCCAAGCAAAACTCATGATATGTGATGAATAAAAATATAGCTCCAGGTAAAATTACCGATGGTCGTTAGAAGAAAGAGGGGGTGCCTTCCGGGGCATCCCCAAGCTTAGTTGCTTGGTACTCCTTGAATATTACCTTGGGGTGCCATGGGCATCCCCAAGCTTAGGCTCTTTTCACCCCTTATTCCTTCATCCATTGTGATCTCAGCCAAAACTTGAAAACTTCAATCAGACAAAACTTAACAAAACCTTCGTGAGATCCATTAGTATAAGAAAACCAATCACTACTTTAAGTACTGTTGCAAACACATTCATATTTTTATTGCATTATATCTACTGTATTCTAACTTTACCATGGCTTATACCCCTGATACAATCCATAGATCCATCAAAATAAACACACAATGCAATGAAAACAGAATCTGTCAAAAACATAATAGTCTGTAGCAATCTAAATATTGATCATAATTCCGAAACTCTAAAAATTCTGAAAAGATTAGGACAACGTGTGTCGTGGAATTGTTACGTCAGATGTCCTAGCGTAAGGACTTAGTCGTGGAGCCATCGCAACTAGGAAACTTAAAGGGGTTAAACGGGACAAAGGACACGAGGTTTATACTGGTTCGGCCCCTTGCGGTGAAGGTAAAAGCCTACGATCCAGTTTTGGGTGGGATTGCTTATGTCTCGATAACCAGGGAGCGAATCCGATTGACCTAGTTCTCAACTTGATGTTACTTGCCCTGAACCGCCGTCGGGTCGTCCCTTTATATACAAAGGTTGACGCCCAGCGGCTCACAGAGTCCCGACCGGTTCATAAACAGTGTCCGGCTCGGTCTCTCTCTATTCCTATCTTACAATACAAGTTATACATACATGGCGGTTTATCTCTACAGGCCTTAAGTCGCCTCTGGGCCTTGGGCCTTTAAGTGAACCGCCATCTTCAAGTGTCTTCAGTGGGCTTCGTCATAGGTGTGACCCGGCCCCTTTTGGGCGGGTCATGCCTAATAGTTATATCCCCAACATTAGGCCCCAGATTGATTTGAACTAGTTCATGTCAATCTTCAACACTTCAGAAAAATCTTCTGCTCTTTGCTTATGAAATTTTTGTAACCCGCCATGATGTCATCATTTGGATTTGTGGTAACCCGCCATGACATCATCTGTCATCAATTTATGCCTTGTCCAATATACCTCAACGGATCCTTATATTTAATGATCATCCCAAGAATCGAGGCGTCTCAGTTGATAATCTTGACCGCCCATGGCGGCTTTAAATAATCTTGACTACTTATGATGCCCATGGCGGCTTAAATAATCTGACATAATTAGCCTTATATCATTAGGCCCCTTTATAAGCCGCCATCTTGAATATGCACTGTAATATTTTCTCCGGCTTAAATTTGAACCGGAATTTTTATCCTTCCTTAGGCTTCCATCACAATGCCGCCTAAGACAAACACCTCATGCAACTGGGTCCCGTCCATTGTCACTAAGCAGACTTTTGAAGACTTTGTGAAAGTCGGCTATCTACCGAAAAGGGATGTCATGTCGTACTGTGGCCCTGACCCGACAGAAGAGAGATCTCAACCCAAGGAAGGGGAAGTGATTGTCTTCACGGATCATATGAACCGGGGTTTCTCACCACCCGGCTCAAAATTCTTTAGGACGTCCTGCACTTCTTTGATCTCCGTCCTCAAGACATCGGACCCAATTCCGTGTCTAACATTTGTAATTTTCAAGTGTTCAACGAGGTATATCTTGGAGAAGAACCCAACCTACTACTCTTCAGAGAGTTATTCTACTTGAACCGCCAAAATGAATGTGCCAGCGGACATAGCTTGGAACTTGGTGGTGTCTCAATCCAGCGTCGGAGAGACGTCATTTTTCCCTATGCCAATCCGCCAAGCCATCCTAAAGACTGGAATCAAACGTGGTTTTATTGCCAAGACACCTCTCCGACTGATGAGAATCCTCTGCCCGGTTTTTGCGCCTTGTTGCTTGATTCCAATCATCCACTTCCTGACAAGATATCAGCCGCCGAATGCAAAACGCTCACCCCCACCTTGGCCAAAATCAAAGCTCTTCCGGGGAACGGGTTAAAAGGCATTGACTTGGTCCGGGTCTGGCTCGCCTGGCGGATAATTCCATTAAGCTGCCGCCCCAGTCTAATGTGCAATTATTCAGGCAAGAAAGATGATCCTCTACGACACAGTCCTGATAATTTGCCTGATCACGTCATCAATGACATGACCAAGTCTCTTAATGAAAGCCTAGTAGACTGCGGCAAGGTGGGCTTAAGCCCTTTCCGCCAAGCCAACCCGGCTCCAGCTGTAAGTCGCCAAGCTGAACAAAATCATTTCCAATATTGATGTTTTGCCTATACTCAAACTTTTGCTGACTTTCACAGGCTGATGACAAATTCTGGAAAGTAAAATATGATCATGAGGCCGCAAAAAGAGCCAGGAAGGCCAAGAGAGCCGCTAGGAGAGCCGCCGTGAAGAGACGTGGAAAGAAACCCAGTGCTTCTGAGCAACTTCAGCTGGATGACTCTTCTGAGTCGGAGGTAGCCCTTGACTCTCTTGGCTCATTTTTTAATCACCTTATTGATACTGATTATGATTAGGATGACACGGGCATGAGTCACGGGGTGGATGAAGAGGTAAATATTATTTCCTCCGACTCAGAGCCTTTGCCGTGCCCAAAAATCCGCCAAGTAACCCGAAAAGTAAGATTTTCACATCCCTTAGCTTATCAAGATCCTCAATTTCTTTTGAAGCGACAGATTCATGAGAGCCGGAGACAGACCCGGACCACCAAAGACGCGGAAATCTCCTCCGGTCTACCCAATACACCAAGAAAACGTCGGAATGAGGTCATCCCCGTCTTAGATTCCTCTTATCCTTTGGCGGGTCTCACTCGTCAGCCACTGAACCCTTCTGACTCGAATTATCAGGAAACATCTCCTTCCTCCGGCGAATCAATTCAATTCAATTTGCCGGCTTTCAAGACCGCTCCAGGGTAATGATGAGTTACCTATCTTGTACTTTGAATTTTTATGCTTATACTGACCTTTTGATCTTATGTTGCGGCAAAGCAAAGGTTAGCAAGAAGGCCAAGAAGGACAAGCCGGTCGACGAGTCAATCCTCAAAGAACCAGCACTTCAAACGGCCGTTCCTGAAGCCTCTGCTACTGAACCGCCGCCTGAGCTGGCACATGAACCGCCAACATCAGCCACTGACCCGCCTGCTGAGCAAAGCTCTTGATGGCTCTGAAAACCCTAAAGTTTCTAGCCCTGTCAAAACAGGTGACCCTCAAGACGCTGATGTTGAAATTACCAAGACCAGCTATTTGAGCCGGGAAGGCCTACTATGCTCGCCAAGTGCTCTGGCAAAGAAGAACTCCTGGAACGCCGCAAGGTTAGATTTTACGTTGTTGATTACTCTCACATGAGCGTTGGGGAAGTTTTGTCTGGCTATCTTAGTCAAGTGCACAACTGCCGTGACGTCGAAATCGACATGGTGAAGCAGATGCACCATAAATTTGAGGTATGATCTCCTCTTTTCCTTGAATCACCCTTATTATGCCAGCCCCCAAGTCTATTGCTTATGATCAATATGCTGTAGACTTTAGAACAAACATATAATCTTTAGTAATATCCTTTGGTCAAACCTGAAAAATCCGGCTTAATCCGTAGCCCCCAAGGGCCGGTTTAATCAAAAATGAATGAGCCGGTCCTTCACATGTTTGCGTAGAATACATCACTTGTATATTTTGAACTACAATATGCATTAACCCCCAAGTGCCAAGTAGTCTTGCTTGCAAAGTGCTTGGGACTTTAATCTTGTGAACCGGCAATCTCATGAACCGCCACTATAGATAAACTTCCGCGGTAGACATTAGCCCCCAAGTGTCAAGTACCCTTGCTTGCAAGGTTCTTGGGACTTATTCTCATGAACCGCCAATCTCATGAACCGCCACTGTAGATAAACTTCTGTGGTAGACATTAGCCCCCAAGTGTCAAGTACTCTTGCTTGCAAGGTGCTTGGGACTTGAATATGATATGCTAATGGTCATGATTGTGACCCGGTATTTGTGCAGGTCGCCACCAATCAATTTCAATCAAAAATATCTGACTTGAAGAACTGCCTGCAATCACAAGAGACAGAAACCCAAAGGGCCAACACCAAGTTTGAATTCAGTGTATCTGAACAAGAGAAGCTGAAGGCCAACTTTGAGGTGGAGAGAAAAACTTGGGCTGATGAAAATAATGACTTAACCCAATGAGCTGACAAGGCAGAGGCAACTCTTGAAAAGGTGACCAATGAACTGTCTGGCTTAAAACGCCACGTGACCCAGATGGTTACAACAATCTTTGGTAAGTCGCCCTGCAAGTTATACATAATTGAAACTTTCCAATGATCATGTAAATTGTTATCAATGCACCTGACATTGCTATGCAGGCCCCAGGATTTCAAATCTCAACCAGGACATGTTGATAAAGCTTAAGGTGGTTTATACGCTGGTGGAGCAACTCTACACCGGATCTCAGCGCGCCTTAGCCACAGTGGCCCTGTCTAATGAAGTCCTCCCACTTTTGGCGGATATACTTATGAAGCTTTCTGTGCTGCCCCAACGGTTCACTGAACTGAGGCGATCATCTGCGAGAGCCGGAGCTATGGCCGCGTTAAGCCGGGCCAAAGCTTGGCTTCCGGAACTAGACCCGGGCGATGCTACGTCATGAGCTTGCGTTGGTTTTCCTTGAAGAGGAAAGGGTGATGCAGCAGAGTAGCTTAAGTATTTCCCCCAGTTTTTGAGAACCAAGGTATCAATCTAGTAGGAGGCTCCTCAACAAGTCCCACGAACCTACAAAAACAAAACAAAGAACTCGCAACCAACGCAATAAAGGGGTTGTCAATCCCTTCACGGCCACTTGCGAAAGTGAGATCTGATAGAGATAATATGATAAGATAAATATATTTTGGGTATTTTATAATATAGATGCAGAAAATAAATATGCAAATAAAAGTAGATTGGAAGCAAATATGATAAGAGATAGACCCGGGGCCATAGGTTTCACTAGAGGCTTCTCTCAAGATCATAAGTATTACGGTGGGTGAACAAATTACTGTCAAGCAATTGATAGAAAAGCGAATAATTATGAGATTATCTAGGCATGATCATGTATATAGGCATCACGTCCACAACAAGTAGACCGACTCCTGCCTGCATCTACTACTATTACTCCACACATCGACCGCTATCCAGCATGCATCTAGAGTATTAAGTTCATAAGAACAGAGTAACGCATTAAGAAAGATGACATGATGTAGAGGGATAAACTCAAGCAATATGATATAAACCCCATCTTTTTATGCTCGATGGCAACAATACAATACGTGTCTTGCAACCCTTTCTGTCACTGGGTAAGAACACCACAAGATTGAACCCAAAGCTAAACACTTCTCCCATGGCAAGAAAGATCAATCTAGTAGGCCAAACCAAACTGATAATTCGAAGAGACTTGCAAAGATAACTCAATCATACATAAAAGAATTAAGAGAAGATTCAAATATTATTCATAGATAAACTTGATCATAAACCCACAATTCATCTGATCTTGACAAAACACACCGCAAAAAGAGATTACATCAAATAGATCTCCACAAGAGAGGGGGAGAACATTGTATTGAGATCCAAAAAGAGAGAAGAAGCCATCTAGCTAATAACTATGTACTCGTAGGTCTGTGGTAAACTACTCACAACTCATCGAAAGGACTATGGTGTTGATGTAGAAGCCCTCCGTGGTCGATTCCCCCTCCGACAGAGTGCCGGCAAAGGCTCCAAGATGGGATCTCGCGGATACAGAAGGTTACGGCGGTGGAAATTGTGTTTCAGGTGCTCCCTGGATGTTTTCGGGGTACGTAGGTTTATATAGGAGGAAGAAGTACGTCGGTGGACGCCCGAAGAGCCCACGAGACAGGGGGCGCGCC
Source organism: Triticum dicoccoides (assembly GCF_002162155.2). Lineage (NCBI taxonomy): Eukaryota > Viridiplantae > Streptophyta > Magnoliopsida > Poales > Poaceae > Triticum > Triticum dicoccoides. The sequence continues at coordinate 118,738,197 of NC_041385.1, forward strand.
CTCCTATCTCGTGGAGGCCTCGGTTGCTTCTTGACTTGCACTCCAAGTCCTCTGGATCACGTTCGTTCCAAAAATCACGCTCCCGAAGGTTTCATTCCGTTTGGACTCCGTTTGATATTCCTTTTCTTCGAAATACCGAAATAGGCAAAAAACAGCAATACGGGTTGGGCCTCCGGTTAGTAGGTTAGTCCCAAAAATGATATAAATGTGTAAAATAAAGCCCATAAACATCCAAAAGGGGTAATATAATAGCATGGAACAATCAAAAATTATAGATACGTTGGAGACGTATCAAGCATCCCTAAGCTTAATTCCTGCTCGTCCTCGAGTAGGTAAATGATAAAAAGAGAATTTTTTATGTGGAATGCTACCTAGCATAATTTTTAATGTAATTTTCTTTATTGTGGCATGAATGTTCAGATCCAAATGATTCAAAATAAAATTTCATATTGATAAAAGAAATAGCAACACTTCAAGCATACTAATCAAAGCAATCATGTCTTCTCAAAATAACATGGCAAAAGAAAGTTCATCCCTACAAAATCATATAGTTAGGCTATGCTTCATTTTCGTCACACAAAGATGTTCCCAACTTCCATACCCCCGATGACAAGCCAAGAAATTGTTTCATACTTAAATAATCTCAAACTTTTTCAACCTTCACGCAATACATGAGCATGAGCCATGGATATAGCACTATGGGTGGAATAGAATATGATGATGGGGATTGTGTGGAGAAGACAAAAAAGGAGAAAAAATCTCACATTGACGAGGATAATCAACGGGCTATGGAGATGCCCATCAATTGATGTCAACATGAGGAGTAGGGATTGCCATGCAACGGATGCACTAGAGCTATAAGTGAATGCTCAACAAAAGAAAACTAGTGGGTGTGCATCCAACTTGCTTGCTCACGAAGACCTAGGGCATTTAAGGAAGCCCATCGTAGGAATATACAAGCCAAGTTCTATAATGAAAAATTCCCACTAGTATGAAAAAGACAACTTATGAGACTCTCTACATGAAGAACATGGTGCTACTTTGAAGCACAATATATGAGACTCACTACATGAAGAGCAAGGTGCTACTTTGAAGCACAAGTGTGGAAAAAGAGATAGTAGCATTGCCCTTTTATTTATTTATTTTATTTATTTTATTTTTTTGGGCCTTTCTTTTTTTTCTTTTGGCCTTTCTTCTTTTTTTTTCTTTCTTTTTTTGGGCAATGCTCTAATAATGATGATCATCACACTTCTATTGATTACAACATATGAATTACAACTCGAAACTAGAACAAGATATGACTCTATATGAATGCCTCTGGTGGTGTACCGGGATGGTGCAATGAATCAAGAGCGACATGTATGAAAAATAATGCATGGTGGCTTTGCCACAAATACGATGTCAACTACATGATCATGCAATGGCAATATGACAAAAGTAATGTATGTCATGATGATGATAAACGAAACAGTGGAAAGTTGCATGGCCATAAATAGGTAGGTATGGTGGCTGTTTTGAGGAAGATATAAGGAGGTTTATGTGTTATGGAGAGTATCATATCACGGGGTTTTGACTCACCGGTGAAGTATGTACCAACTCTCAAGGTGAGAAAGGGCAATGCACGGTACTGAAGAGGCTAGCAATGGTGGAAAGGTAAAAGTGCGTGTAATCCATGGACTCAACATTAGTCAAAAGAACTCATATACTTATTGCAAAAATTTAGAAGTCATCAAAAACCAAGCACTACGCGCATGCTCCTAGGGGGATAGATTGGTAGGAAAAGACCATCGCTTGTCCCTGACCGCCACTCATAAGGATGCACAAGCCAGGTACACTTCATGCTTCAAATTTGTTACACAACTTTAACCATACGTGCATGCTATAGGACTTGCTAACTTCAACACAAGCATTCTTTAAATTCATAATCACCAAACTAGCATGATTTTAATATCACTACCTCCCTATCTCAAAACAATTATCAAGTATCAAGTTGATCATAGCATCCAATTCACTTCATATGATAGTTTTTATTATACCCAACTTGGATGCTCATCTTCTAGGACCAAATTATAACCATAGCAAATACCATGCTGTTCTAAAAGACTCTCAAAATAATATAAGTGAAGCATGAGAGATCAATAATTTCTTCAAAATTAATCCACCACCGTGCTCTAAAAGATATAAGTGAAGTACTAGGGCAAAAACTATCTAGCTCAAAAGATATAAGTGAAGCACATAGAGTATTCTATCAAATCCTAAGAAAATAGGATTCTCCCAAAAGGTGTGTTACAGCAAGGATGATTGTGGTAAACTAACAAGCAAAGACTAATATAATACATGACGCTCCAAGCAAAACACATATTATGTGGCGAATAATAATATAGCTTCAAGTAAAGTTACCAATGAACGAAGACGAAAGAGGGGATGCCATCCGGGGGCATCCCCAAGCTTAGGCTTTTGGCTATTCTTGAATATCTTGGGGTGCCTTGGGCATCCCCAAGCTTAGGCTTTTGCCACCCTTTATTCCATAGTACATCAAATTTTTACCCAAAACTTGAAAACTTCACAACACAAAACTCAACAGGAAATCTCATAAGGTCCATTAGTGAAAGAAAACAAAACCACCACATAAGTACTGTAATGAACTCATTCTTTATTTATTTTGGTGTTAAACCTACTGTATTCCAACTTCTCTATGGTTTATAAACTATTTTACTAGCCATAGATGCATCAAAATAAGCAAACAACACACAAAAAACAGAATCTGTCAAAAGCAGAACAGTCTGTAGCAATCTGTAACTAACGCAAACTTCTGGAACTCTAAAAATCCTACCAAAATAGTACGAACTGGAAAAATTTGTTTATTAATCATCAGAAAAAATAATAAATGCAAAATCACGTTTCTGTGATTTATTGATTTTTTTCTCGTGAGCACAAAGTTTCTGTTTTTCAGCAGAATCAAAACAACTATCATCATAGTTTATCCTATAGGTTATACTTGGCACAAACACTAAATAAAAGATAAAAACACATATAAACAGAAAGTAGAAACAAAACTTAACACTAAACAGGAACAAAAACAAAAAAATAAAGAAAATTGGGTTGCCTCCCAACTAGCGCTATCGTTTAACGCCCCAAGCTAGGCATAAAAGCGAAGATAGATCTAAGTAGTGCCATCTTTGGCACTTGATTCATAAGTAGCCCGCATGATAGGTTCATAAGGTAATTTGAATTTATTTCTTGGAAAGTGCTCCATGACTTTCTTTAATGGAAATTGGAATCTAATATTCCCTTCCTTCATATCAATAATCGCGCCAATCGTTCTAAGGAAAGGTCTACCAAGAATAATAGGGCAAGAAAGATTACAATCTATATCAAGAATGATAAAATCCACAGGCACCAAATTTCTATTCACAACAATGAGAAAATCATTAATCCTTCCCATTGGCTTTTTAATGGTGGAATCTGCAAGGTGCAAATTTAGAGAGCAATCATCAAGATCATGGAAACCTAGAATATCACATAAAGTTTTCGGAATCGTGGAAACACTAGCACCCAAATCACACAAAGCAAAACACTCATAATCTTTAATTTTAATATTTATAGTAGGTTCCCACTCATCATTAAGTTTTCTAGGTATAGAAACTTCCAAATTAAGTTTTTCATCAAAAGATTGCATCAAGGCATCAACGATATGTTTGGTAAAAGCTTTATTTTGACTATAAGCATGTGGAGAATTAACAACGGATTGCAACAAAGAAATACAACTTTCTAAAGAACAATTATCATAATCAAAATCCTTGAAATCCGAGATAGTGGGTTCAATACTATTTAAAGTCATGACCTCTCCAATCCCACTTTTACCAAATTTAGCATCAAGATCTAAAAACTCCGAATTCTTGGGACGCCTTCCAAATAAAGTTTACTCATCTCCAGTCCCATTATTTTCAAGATTCATATTTCAAAACAAAGATATAATAGGGGACACATCAATAACTTTAAGATCTTCATCATTATTTTCATGGAAACTAGAAGAACACGCTTTTATAAAGCTATCTTTCTTAGCACGCAATCTAGTGGTTCTTTCCTTACACTCATCAATGGAAATTCTCATTGCTTTGAGAGACTCATTGATATCATGCTTAGGAGAAGAAGATCTAATTTTAAGAGAATCAACATCAAGCGAAAGTCTATCAACGTTCCTAGCCAAATCATCAACTTTGAGCAATTTTTCTTCAAGCAAAGCATTAAAATTCTTTTGAGAAATCATAAATTATTTCACACTATTCTCAAAATCAGAGGGCATCTTATTAAAATTACCATAAGAATTATTGTAGGAATTTCCATAATTATTAGAGGAATTACTAGGGAACGGTCTAGCATTAAAGTTTCCTCTATAGGCATTGTTTCCAAAACTATTCGTACCAACAAAATTCACATCCATAGATTCATTATTATTCTCAATCAAAGTAGACAAAGGCATATCATTGGGACCAAGAGGAGTATTTTTAGTAGCAAACAACTTCATAAGTTCATCCATCTTTCCACTCAAAACATTGATTTCTTCTATAGCATGCACCTTTTTACTAGAAGATCTTTTGGTGTGCCATTGAGAATAATTAGCCATAATATTATCAAGAAGTTTTGTAGCATCTCCTAACGTGATTTCCATAAACGTGCCTCCCGCGGTCGAATCTAAGAGATTTCTAGAAGCAAAGTTCAAACTGGCATAAAATTTTTGTATGATCATCCATAAATTCAAACCATGAGTAGGGCAATTGCGAATCATCAATTTCATTCTTTCCCAAGATTGGGCAACATGCTCATGATCAAGTTGTTTAAAATTCATAATATCGTTCCTAAGAGTGATGATCTTAGCGGGAGGAAAATACTTAGAGATAAAAGCATCTTTGCACTTGTTCCAAGAATCAATACTATTTTTAGGCAAAGACGAAAACCAAACTTTAGCACGATCTCTAAGTGAAAAAGGAAATAACTTCAATTTAACAATATCATTATCTGTATCTTTCTTCTTTTGCATATCACACAAATCAACAAAGTTGTTTAGATGAGTAGCGACATCTTCACTAGGAAGGCCGGTGAATTGATCTTTCATAACAAGATTCAGCAAAGCGATATTGATTTCACAAGCCTCAACATCATTAGGAGGAGAAATCGGAGTACTAAGGAAATCATTATTATTAGTATTCGAGAAATCACACAATTTGGTATTATCTTGCGCCATGGCAACAAGTAATCCAACACACAAGCAAACAGAAAATGGAAAATGGAAAAGAGAGGAGATTGGGAAAGAGAGGGCGAATAAAATAGCATGGGTGAAGTGGGGGAGAGGAAAACGATAGGCAAATGGCAAATAATGTAAATGCGAGGGAGATGAGTTTGTGATAGGTACTTGGTATGTCTTGACTTGAGCGAAGACCTCCCCGGCAACGGCGCCAGAAATCCTTCTTGCTACGTCTTGACCTTGCGTTGGTTTTCCTTGAAGAGGAAAGGGTGATGCAATAGAGTAGCGTAAGTATTTCCCTTAGTCTTTGAGAACCAAGGTATCAATCCAGTAGGAGGCTCCTCAACAAGTCCCACGAACCTACACAAAAAAACAAAGAACTCGCAACCAACGCAATAAAGGGGTTGTCAATCCCTTCACGGCCACTTGTGAAAGTGAGATCTGATAGAGATAATATGATAAGATAAATATATTTTTGGTATTTTATAATATAGATGCATAAAATAAAGATGCAAATAAAAGTAGATTGGAAGCAAATATGATAAGAGATAGACCCGGGGGCCATAGGTTTCACTAGAGGCTTTTCTCAAGAGCATAAGTATTATGGTGGGTGAACAAATTTCTGTCAAGCAATTGATAGAAAAGCGAATAATTATGAGATTATCTAGGCATGATCATGTATATAGGCATCACGTCCACAACAAGTAGACCGACTCCTACCTGCATCTACTACTATTACTCCACACATCGACCGCTATCCAGCATGCATGTAGAGTATTAAGTTCATAAGAAAAGAGTAACGCATTAAGAAAGATGACATGATGTAGAGGGATAAACTCAAGCAATATGATATAAACCCCATCTTTTTATCCTCGATGGCAACAATACAATACGTGTCTTGCAACCCTTCCTGTCACTGGGTAAGAACACCGCAAGATTGAACCCAAAGCTAAGCACTTCTCCCATGGCAAGAAAGATCAATCTAGTAGGCCAAACCAAACTAATAATTCGAAGAGACTTGCAAAGATAACTCAATCATACATAAAAGAATTCAGAGAAGATTCAAATATTATTCATAGATAAACTTGATCATAAACCCACAATTCATCGGATCTTGACAAACAAACCGCAAAAAGAGATTACATCAAATAAATCTCCTGTCGGGGGTTGGGTACGACATATGCGAAAGGATGGCCTATCATGGTGGGAGCGAGTAGAACGTCGCCGGTGCCCAGAAGCGGGATGAGGCGAAGACATGCACGCTGGCGGATCTTACCCAGCTTCAGGGCTCTCCGAGGAGATAACACCCCTACTGCTGCTCTGCGGGGTCTCCGCATGGTCACTATGGCAAAGTGACTACAAGGTTGCTCCTAGACCTGTTTTCTGGAGGTAGGAGAGGGCAAGGCTAGCTCCCTCCTTCCTATATGATCGGTCTAATACTAGAGAGGCTGTCCCCCTTGCATGGGTGCCCCGGGGGGCTTATACAGGCCTGCCCCCAAGGGATACAATGGTAATCCGGCTGGGTGCGGGTCCCAGCCGACTGTCTCTCAGGCCGCCATCTTCTTCGCCGACTACTGGGGCCCGCCGACTGGCGGGCCCCGTTGACAGGCCTGGTGCTGTAGCGGTGCTTCTGATGACGCTGGCTTGGTCATGGGGTCATGGCAACAGTGCCGCCGTCTAGCAGACGATCACTATCGCCATTCCCCGTCTTCTCTGGTTAACTGCGTGCGGGGCCTGTGGGAGGGGCCGGCCGACTCCAAGGGGCCGACTCCCACGGGTCCGCCTTCGGGGCGCTCTCGCCGTCTTCTGTTCTCCCACTGACGGGTGGTCCTGCTGTCTCTGGGTCGTACAGGTAGCCGTCGTGGGCATAGTGCGCCGCCCACTGAGGCTGAGGTCAGGGCAGGCATGGCAACAGTGCCGCGCCACGATGGAGATCTCCAGCGATACGATGCACTGTAGCCATGCCAGCCCCTCGTAGGCAGGGTAGAGACGACCACGCAATGGCCGTACCCCGCCCCGCCATTGTGGCGAAGGCAGGAGATGGTTGGAGTCGCGGGCCGACTCCCATAGTCGTCTTATCTTGAAGTCGCCAGCCAAGAGTCGGCTCGTCTCGAAGTCGCCAGCCAAGAGTCGGCTTAACTCGAAGCCGTCCCTAGGACTCGGCTGTGAGGGACAGCCGCCGCCACCTCCCAGGAGGCGGCTCTTCATCGCTGGGTCTTGAGGGGTGCAGTCGGCCCCGATGTTTTGAAAGGTTCTGGGGCTCGGGTTAGCCTACCCGTGGCCCATTACTCCGACAGTAGTCCCCGAAGCTGGTGAGGCGCCGCGGGAGACGCGCCGGGGAGCCTCAACAGTTTCATCTCTCCGGGGGTGGAATCTCGGCCTCGCTCGCCGTCTTCCTCTAGGCCGACTAGCTGGAGTCGGACTCGCAGAAGCCCGTCGAGCCTCTTAGAGGGTTTGAATGTCGCGACGGGGTCCAGGCGGCGTGCCTGATAAGCTTCCTGGCAGCCGCCCGTTGCGGGTCCGTTGCATGGCGCCACATGGCAGGGTCAGTCTGCCCACCCACGTGCGCGACGGGATAGGACCTCAGGCGGGGCCCGCCACTACCGTGCCTCGGCACGCGAGCAGATTTGCTGCGGTCGTGCGGACGGTTGGGTTTCCCATGCCGTAAATTCACGCAGTTACTGCGTGTGGTAAATCATGGGGGGCGTGGGGGCCGGGGCGCAGTTAATCCCACGCCCGCCCCATCGGCTTCTCAGCCCTATGAGCCTATAAGTAGGCGGGAGGAAGGGAGCGGCGAAGCACATGCGCCCATCTCCCCTACTCCCCTTGCTTCCTTCTTGCCTCTTCTTCCTCTCGTCGCCGCCGCACCGAGGTACGCCATGCTTGTGACGATGAGCTCCTCCTCCGTTGCCGCACCTGCTGCCGTGCGCTCCGGCGTTTGGGACGGCTCCGAGGTGGACGACGACATCATTGAGTTCCTCCGCAAGACGCGTCGCCTCCCCGGCGCGGACCTAGTGCGAGCCCGTGCCGCGCCGGAGAGGGAAATCTTGCCGGCGTCGGAGGAGGGCGAGCGGGTCGTATTCCGCTCGCACCTCATGCGCGGCATGGGGCTGCCGGCGAGCGGCTTCTTCCGCTCCTTCTTGGAGTTCCATGGGCTCCAGCTGCACCACCTCACCCCAAACACGGTGCTGCTGCTGGCTACCTTCGCCACCTTGTGCGAAGGCTTCCTCGGTGTTCTCCCCACAATCGAACTATGGGGAGAGTTCTTTCAGTCGAAGCTCGGCATGCACATCGCCGGCGTGCCGGCCCAGTGCGGCGCTTTCATCGTGATGCGGAGGTCGGTGGACAACAATCCGTTCCCCGCCATCCCGCTGATCAAGTCGGTGAAGATGTGGCAGCGTTCTTACTTCTATGTGAAGAACGTCGCCGCAGGCGGCGACTAGGTCAACCTGCCGCCTTTCGAAGCCGGAGCACCAGCTGGGAGGCTCCCCAACTGGTCCCACCGGATCAAGACGCTGACTCCCACTGGTGCCGCCGCCGTCGCGCGACTCCGAGTTCTGACGCAGTCGGAGGGCTTGACTGGGTCCGACTTGTTGGCCGCCTTCGTGGCGTGCCGAGTTCTCCTGCTTCAAGGCTGACCTTATCTGATCTATCAGATGAGCAGCCACCGGGATCCGAGTCGGCTCTGCTCCAAGGACATGCCCCATGCGGAGGTGGCGGACATGGTGAACTATATCTCAAACTGCAACCTCGCGGCAACTTGGCAGTTCGGCAAGGAGCCGTACTCACGCGCCAACCCCCCGCCTGTCGTAAGTCGTCTTTCATCTTCTTTTGTCTTCTTTGCAGCCGAATCCGACTTCTAATCTTTTTGGTTTTTCTTGAGTCAGAACCCCCTCATCCAGCCTTCAGTCAGCACCGCGGGCTCGGCCCGCCAGTTCGTCCCCGATCGAGCGGAGAGCGACATCAACGGCCCGGACTTGGGGGCTGCGGCGATGGAGGCCGACGCCGAAGGAGGAGGAGGAGGAGGCTTCAGGCCGTCGGCCACCTTTGCCGACTGGCCTGATAATGATGCCGAGGGGGAAGCCGCCCCGCGCCACCAATCAAGGGCCGGCCAGCCAAGCGCGAGTTCCGCCGCCGGCTTGGGTGGTCAAGGCGGCGCGAAGAGGCGCCGGGCCGGGCCGAGATTTCTTGGCGGCCGGCCGAAGAAGCTCAAGGGGGCGGCCGCCGCGACTCAGAGGGAGGAGGCGATCGCGAAGGCCAACCGCTTCCGCAAGGAAGTGAAGAAGCCGCCACTGGTCTCCGCATAAGTGCCTCCGCTCTTGACTTGTTTCGCTCTTGGTGGATTTTTGTCCAAATCTTTTACATGCTTTCTTCGCCTCAGGGCTCCCCTCACCTTCGAGAGGGTCGCCGCCGCTTCCGTCATGGGGTCGGCAGAGACCTCCGCCAGTACTCGGCGGATAGATCCCGCCGCCGACCTTCGGGAGGCGACGGAGCGGAACGCGCGGGAGAAGCGCGATGAGGATGAAGCCACCCGTCTGGAGAAGGCGGAAGATGAGAAGGCGACTGCCTCCGCCCAGAGGAAGCTGGACGAGGCTGAAGCCGCCGTGGCGGCAAGGCGGCGAGCTGAGGAGGCGGCGCTCCTCCAGTCGGCATTGCTCGTTATCCCGCTGAACTCCGCGCAACCGCCCTCGGAGTTCACGGGGCAGACTGGGGAAGCCGGCGGTGAGACCCCCGCCATGGAGAGGGAGAGCAGCGATGGCTCCATGTCGGATACAATCGTGCCGCCACCGCCGCCTCCGCCGCCTCCGCCGCCGTCTGGGGGTGCGCAAGGTAAACAGCCGGTAGGCCCGCCGGTGCCGCCGACTGAGGACGAGTCTGTGGCGAGACTGCTCCTTCAAGTCGCCTCGCCAGTACGCCGCCGCCTCAAGAAGGTGACTTCGACGCCACGCCCGTTGGAGACCGGCGCCGCCAGCTCGGCCATCCCAGACGCCAAGGCGACGAGCGCCGCGCCCATTGGGTGGGTGCGAGGAGGTGGCATGGGCCCGCTGAACCAGGCGCTTCTGGACGTCCAGGCGAAGCTGCAAGCCGAAGGCGACGCCATCCAGAGCTTCACCAAGGCGCATCTGGCGTCGCGTGTAGCCATCCGGGTATGCTTCATTTTTGACTTTGCTTTTGTTTGTTCTTCTCTGTGGGGGCGCCCCAGCGCACCCACTGGGTGTAGTCCCCGAGTTTCGGGCCAGCTGCTGAGCAGGCGGCTCAGAACTCCTTCTGGTGAGTTCCGATACTTATCTTCCTCTAAAAATTCTTATTGCAGGAGTACCACAACCTCCGCGTCACTGCCTTCAACCGCAATGTTGAGGAGCTGGGCAAGCCGACTGCCGACTTGTCAGAGAGTCGGAGTGAGTCTTCCTTCTTCTTCGCGGGGGCGCGCTGGCGCACCCGCGGGCTGTAGTCCCCGAGATTCGGGCTGACTGTTGCGCAGTCGGGCCAGATCTTCTCAGCGACTTTCTCGTTGACGACTTAATGTCTTTCTTTTTTATTCTTCAGAGGCCAACGCCACTCTTCAGCAGCAGTTGGGCGAGGCCAACACCGCCTTGCGCGCCAAGGGGGAGGAGTGCGACAAGCTCGCCGCGGAGCGTGATCTGCTGGCTGCGCAGCTGGCGGAGCAAAAGGAGTTGCTGAAGAAGGCGCAGGAGGAGGCAGAGAAGAAAGAGGCTGCGCCCCTGGCCGAGTTCGAGAGCGAGCGCTCCTCCTGGACTGACAAGGAGGCGCAGCTGACTTCCGGTTTTCATGAGATTGAGGACATCGTCGAGGTGAGTCTCTTTACTTTCTTTGAGGCGCCGACTACGGGTCGGGCGACTCCTGATTCTGACTTGCTTCTTTTTTTGTCTTGGTAGACTTCTTCCCTGGCCACTCGCAGGCGGCCACTCAGGCCATCGAGGCAGATCGCGAGGCGCGGAGGGCAGATGGTGCAGAGATTGCCGCCAACGCCCCCCGGACCCTTGACGAGCAGCTTCTGAGCATCGAGGCTCGTCTGCGGCCGGCCCATCGGATGTTGCGCCGGCTTCAGCGTGCCGGCGCCCAGGCCATTGCCTCCCTGTGGCCGGACATGCCAGTTCTGTGCACTGCCAGTTGAACTGCCGACTTGCTGGAGGTCGCAGCCGGTCGTCTTGAGGCTTGGAAGGGTTCCTCGGCCCGGGCTGGAGCGTGCCGGGCCTTGGAATTCGTCAAGGCGTGGTATCCAGGGCTGGACCTGGACCGTCTGGCCGCGTTCTGGTCAGAGGCCCAGGCGGAGCTGGTAGCTGTGGAAGACGCCCACGTCGCTCGTGCTGCGGTGATTGCTGACTATGCTGACACCAGTATCTTCGTCCCTGATTGGGCCAAAGACGGCAGGGAGGCGCCGCCAGAGTGGTTCGGGATGAACCCGAATTACGACGAGGACTCGGCGGAGGTGATTGCTTCCAGCGCCGAGGAGGAAGGCGAGGCGGAGGACGAAGGTGAGACGGAGGCGCCAGAAGACGGAACGGGTGACCAGCCTCAGCTCGACCGCGCCTCCAGCAATGAGCCGCGTTCGGAGAAGGCGGCTGCCGCCGAAGACGATCAAGCCGAGACTACCCAGCCGGCCGCCCCGGCGCCTGGCACCGCCGTCTCCTCCGACCCTCCGAACCCGGATGCCGCCTCCTAGGTTGCTGTCTTTGCCTTCATTTTATCTGCCTTAGTAGCCTTTGAAGAACTTTGTTAATTCGAACAATTCCGCCCGCGGGCTGTATTTTGAACTTCTACTTGAAGATTCAGCCAAGGGCCTATGTTATGTAAATATTTATCCGAGTTCTATCTTTCCTTGCTCATTGCTCTTTTGGCTTTTTCCTTTGCCGCCTTCCCTTAGTCACCGCCTTGCCAGCCAGACAACCGCTCTGCGGACTGCCACTGGATCGAACGCTTGGCTACTTTGGGAAGGCAAGTACTTGGCCATTTTAGAGTCTTTTTAACAAGTCGGATAGAAAGCGGCAAGCCGACTACTTACGAGTCGGCTTCACTTAGGAGAGGCTAGAAGAAAGCGGCAAGACGACTATTCATGAGTCAGCTTTGCTTGAGAGAGGCTGGAAGCCATCTTAGGCTATGTTTGTGCTTTGGGTCCTTAGCCATTTTTTGTGTGGGCGCCCGTTCTTCCTTACTCCTGCCTACCAAACAGTCGCTCTGCGAGCTGCGGCTTCTGACAGGAGACGGCTTAGGCGCCACACACTACTTGTTTGACTGCGGGAAGCATTTCATAGCGCGAGGCGGCAAGTCCTGGGGCCGACTAGTCGAGCCCGGTGCCAAGCGGCATAACAAAGAGTAATGTACTCGAAGGCATAATTCTTATCATACAGATGACAAAAGGGGGCAGTCCCCGAGCTCGTCTCGGGGGGCCCGAAGTCTTGGTACTTTAATACAAAGGGTAGCGTGATACATACTGCATCAACTGTAAAATCTTCGGAGGAGATTTGCATTCCATGGGCGCTCCGTTTCTTTGCCGGAGTCGTCCCTCTTGCAGGCTCGGGGCTTCTGAGCGTCGATCAGGTAGTAGGAGTCGTTTCCTAGCACCTTGCTGATAATGAAGGGGCCTTCCCAAGGCGCCGACAACTTGTGCTGGCCGGTTGTTCGCTGGATCAGCCGGAGCACAAGGTCGCCCTCTTGGAAAGATCTCGGCCTGACCTTCCTGTTGTAGTATCAGCACAGGCTCTGCTGGTAGATGCTAGACCGGCTGAGTGCCAACAACCGGCCCTCTTCCAGCAGATCGACACCATCTTGACGTGCTTCTTCTGCTTCTTCCTCGGTGTACATGGTGACCCGCGGAGAGTCGAACTCTATGTTCGTTGGGATGACGGCTTCGGCACCGTAGACGAGGAAGAAGGGTGTGAAGCCTGTTGACTTGTTCGGAGTCGTGCGCAGACTCCAGAGGACGGCTGGCAACTCGTCGAGCCAACAGCCGGCCGAACGCTCCAGTGGTTCAACCAGTCGAGGCTTGATGCCAGACAGGATGAGGCCGTTTGCTTGCTCTACCTGGCCGTTTGACTGCGGATGGGCAACGGATGCTAAGTCCAGCCGGATGCCCTGAGTCGCGCAGAAACGGGCCAAGGCACCTTTGGCAAAGTTTGTGCCATTGTCGGTGATGATGCTGTGCGGTATGCTGTACCGAGTCGTGATGTCGGCGATGAAAGTCACCGCAGTCAAACCATTCAACTTCTTGATGGGCCTTACTTCTATCCACTTGGTGAACTTGTCCACCGCGATGAGTAAGTGAGTTAGGCCGCCTTGGGCTGTTTTGAATGGTCCCACCATATCCAGGCCCCAAACCACAAAGGGCCAGGCGATGGGGATAGTCTTGAGTGCCGAAGCCGGCTGATGTGGCTTGGAGCGGAACTTCTGGCACCCTTTGCACTTTTGAACCAATTCTTTGGCCTCTTCTAGGGCAGTTGTACAGAAAAAACTGTGCCGGAATGCTTTGGCAACGAGTGCTCTTGAAGCCGCATGGTGGCCGCACTCGCCCTGATGGATATCTTTGAGAATCGCTTGGCCTTGCTCTGACTCAACGCAACGCTGGTAGACGCCAGTGACACTGCGCCTGACCAACTCTCTGTTGACTATGGTGTAGGCTGCCGCTCGGCGTTGCACTTGCCGACCCAAGGTTTCCTCAGTTGGTAGTTCTTTTCTCACCAGGAACTTGAGGATGGGCTATGCCCATGAGGGTGGTGCTATTTCTTCGACTACCAGTACCGTGACTTGGACGAGGGCGGCTGGGCTGGGAGGCAGCGGGTTGGAGTCCGCAGCCGCTTGCTGGGTTGACGAAGTCCCCGGGCTGGGTTCTGGAGTCATTGGTTTGGTTGCCGCAGTCTCTGGGCCGGGTTCTGAAGTCCCCGGGCCGGTTTCGACTGGAGCGCTCTTGGAGTCGGATCCGACTTATTCGGGTGGAGCCGACACAAAGATGGAGTCTGATTCTGGTGAAGGCTTGACAGACGGCTTGAGGAGGCGCCAAAGGGCGATGCCGTATGGTATTTCTTGGCGGGTGGAGCCGATTCGTGCCAAGGCGTCTGCTTGGTCGTTGTCGTTCCTTGGCACGTGGAGGAACTCGCACCCCTCGAAGTATCTGCTGAGTTGCTGCACAAGGAAACGGTAGCTCGCCATGTTTGCATCCTTGGCGTCCCAATCGCCAGATGACTGCTGGACCACCAATTCAGAGTCGCCATAACACAGGATCCGGCGAATGCCGAGTTCTTTGGCAAGTCGGAGCCCGTGAATGAGCGCCTCGTACTCAGCGACGTTGTTGGAGGCGGCAAAATGGATCTGCAGCGCATATCTGAGCTTGTCGCCTTTGGGGGAAGTGAGGACGACGCCGGCTCCCAAGCTGGTGCGCATCTTGGAGCCATCGAAATGCATCCGCCAATGAGTGGAGTCGGGCGCTGGTGGCAGGTACTGGGTCTCAGCCCAGTCGACGAGGAAGTCGGCCAGCGCTTGCGACTTGATGGCGGTGCGGGGCTGGTAGTAGATGGTGTAGGGAGCCAGATCGATGGCCCACTTGGCCACTCGGCCAGAAGCATCTCGGCTTCTGATGATCTCGGCATGTGGGGCTGTGCAGACCACAGTGATTGGATGCTCCTGGAAGTAAGGCTTTAATTTCTTGGCGGCAAAGTGCACGCCGTAGCACATCTTCTGGTAGTGGGGGTAGTTCTGCTTGGAGGTCGACAGTACTTTGCTCAGGTAATATACCGGTCTCTGGACAGGTAGCGCCTTGCCTTCCTCCTTGCGTTCGACTACAATGACTGTGCTGACTACCCGGCTGGTGGCGGCAATGTACAGGAGCATGGGCTCCTTGGGAGTCGGAGCCGCCAGCACAGGGGCGTAGTCAACATTTTCTTCAGTTAGAGAAAAGCTTCGTCCGCCTTGGGAGTCCACTCAAAAAAGGTCGTCTTCTTCATGAGCTGATATAAGGGGAGAGCCTTCTCGCCCAGACGACTGATGAATCGGCTAATGGATGCCAAACAGCCGGTGAACTTTTGTACATCTAGCAGTCGTGTGGGTGCTTCCACCCTCTCGATGGCCTTGATCTTCACACGGTTGCACTCTATGCCGCATTCAGAGACCAGGAAGCCAAGGAGTTGGCCGGCTGGTACTCCGAAGACGCACTTCTCGGGGTTGAGCTTGATCTGGAATCGACGCAGATTCTCAAAGGTTTCCTTGAGGTCTTCCAACAGTGTTCCACGCTTTTCCGTCTTCACCACCACATCATCCACGTAGACGTGGGCATTTCTGCCGAGTTGCTTGAGGAGGCACTTCTACATGCAACACTGAAAGGTGGCGCCGGTATTCCTCAAGCCGAACATCATGGTCAGGTAGCAGAAGGCACCAAACGGCGTGATGAAGGCGGTCTTTAGTCTGTTAGCCGGGTTCAGCTTGATCTGGTGATATCCAGAATATGCATCTAAGAAACTCAACAGCTCGCATCCGGCTGTGGAGTCTATCACCTGATCAATTCTCGGCAGAGCGAATGGATCCTTGGGGCAGGCTTTGTTGAGGCTTGTGTAGTTGATACACATCCGCCACTGCTTGTTCTTCTTTAGCACTAGGACTGGGTTGGCCAGCCACTCTGGGAAAAACACTTCCATAATGAAGCCGGCGGCCAGGAGCCGGGCTATCTCTTCTCCAACAACTCTTCTCTTTTCTTCTGACAGGCGGCGCAAGGGCTGCCTGACGGGCTTCACATCAGACCAGACATGTAACTTGTGCTCGGCGAATTCCGTCGGTACACTTGGCATGTCTTTAGGGGACCATGCGAAGATGTCTCGATTCTCACGGAGGAAATCGACGAGCTCGCCTTCCTATTTGCTGTCAAGGTTTGTACCCATGACAGCGTACCTCTCCGGGTGCTCCGGGTCCAAGGGTATCTTCTTTGTCTCTCTGGCCGGCTTGAACGATCCTTCTGCTTCCGACTCCTTGGGGTCGGGCGACATCTCGGGCTGCTTGCCGGCCATCGCCACAACCCGATCAAGAAGCCGCTTCTTAGCTGCGATCACCAAGGACTCGGCCAGCCAACTGCTTTCGGCCGCGCAGGCGGACGACTTTCTGTAGTCGCCGGCTACGGTTAGAATCCCCTTGGAACTCGGCATCTTCATCTTGAGGTAGGCATAGTGGGGGACCGCCATGAACTTGGCCAAAGCAGGTCGGCCAAGCAACGCATGGTACGGGCTTTTGAGGTCCACCACTTCAAACCAAACTAGCTCTCGGCGGAAATGATCTTTGTCCCCAAAGAGGACGTCTATCAGGATCTTGCCGATTGGCGAGCAGGAAAGGCCGGGAACAATGCCGTGGAACACAGTCCGACTACTCTGAAGCTGTCTTTGCTTGATTCCTAACTTCTCCATGGTATCCTTGTACAGGATGTTGATACTGCTGCCTCCGTCTATCAGTACTCGCGAGAAGCGAGCGGCCCGCCTATCTGTGGCGAGTGTGGCGCCTATGACCAGGGCGTAGGACCCCGGACTCGGCATCACCTCTGGGTGATCAACTCTGCTCCAACTGATAGGCTTTTCGGACCAGTGCATGAACTCTAGAGTGCTTGACGCGGCTGCGTTCACCTCTTGCTGCTGCAGCCGCCTGCTGCGTCGGTCGTCAGCAACACTGGTGAACACCACATAGGCTCCGTGCTCATCTGGGTACTCGTCTTGTATCGCGCCGACTGGCCTGACAACCGACTGCTGGGGCGGCGGTGGAGGCGGTGGCCCAGCAGGCGGGGGAGGGAGTAGGTCGTCTCCCTTGGCGATTCTGGTCAGCCAGTGGCATTTCCGGGTAGTGTGATTTGACGGCTTCGCGCTGCTGTGGAACTTGCAGGGGCCATCTAGAGTCTACTCGTAGGAGAAGGCCGGCAACCAGTTGGACTTGTCGCCTTTCTGTCGCTTGGTCGGAGGCTGCCCCTCCGGTTGTTGGTCTTCGACTGTCGCCACTTGCCGGCTGTTGGAAGCCGGCTGTGGGGCTTTTCGCATGTGGTCGCTTTGCTGCTGCCGCCGACTGGTGTCCCCAGCCGGAGTTCTTGGAGCCTGAGGGGCTACTTTGCCAGTCGCACTAACTTGAATCTCCGCCTTCATGGAGGAGTCGGCCGTGGCGTACTTGTCAGCTGTGACCAGCAGCTCGTCGAGGGTCTCCGGCTCGTCGTAGAGGAGCTTGTGCTTGAGGAGGGTGCCTTCTCTGCACCCGGCAATAAAGTACTCGATAGCCTGCACCTCGTGCATGCCCTCGCAAGAGTTCTGATGCTCGGCCCAGCGCGTGAGGTAGTCGCGAGTGGACTCGTCGGGGCCTTGCACGCACAAGGAGAGTTGGCGAGGCTTGGGAGGTCGCTTGTACGTGCTCGTGAAGTTGCGGACGAAGGCCTCGGTGAAGTCGACCCAGCTGTTGATGCTGCGGGGCTTCAAGCTGTTCAACCATGTCCGGGCCATGCCCTGGAGCATGAGCGGAACATATCTTATGGCAACACGCTTGTTGCCATTCGCTATATTGACGGCTGTGGAGTAATCAATCAGCCAGTCCTCCGGCTTCACGGTGCCGGTGTACTTGGGCGTGTCTCGAGGGAGCGTGAACCCTTTGGGAAAAGGCTCATCTCGGACGCGGGGTCCGAAACAGGGAGGACCCAACTCGTCTTCTTCTTCCAGCGCCAGGGATCGGTGGAGTCGGTCGATCCGGTGGCGGGCGTCATTCTCTCCGACTCCCTCTTGGCGGCCAAGGCGGTCGCCGAGAGTCGGATGCTCTACGGGTGGTGGGGAGACTCGCCTTTCTCTGCGAGGAGGGGGAGGCAGATAGTCGCCCCGCTGTTCCACCGCTTTGGGGCGGCCGTCTTGGTCGCGCTCGATGGTGATGCGAGTCCGACTGTGGCTGACAGCTGGCTCCTTGTCTTTCTTTCCGCGGACTCTGCCAGTCGGCGCCCGAGACGTTGCGCCTTGGTCTCGGCGGGGTGGCGGGTCGTCATTTTGTCGCCACGGCGCCTTCATGCGGCAGCCGGCTTCGTTCTGCGTGGCAGCTGCGTCGAGGAGCTGCTGAACTCGCTCCGTCATCAGGCGGCGCTCTTCACCCTCGAAGTTGTCGAGCTCGTCCGCCGCCGCCTGGGCGGTGCGGATGTTCTCCGCAGGCATGGCATACACAGGGCAATCGGCCCCAAACAGATTGGCGATTGCCACGCCGCGTTGCCGGACCGCGCCTAGGCGGCTAGGCCCAGTCGGGGCCGGCGAGCCGCCCATGGCGCGATCCATCTCACGTTGGTAGGCTTCTGACAAGCATCTCATGCTTGCTAGCTTCTTCGCGCCCTCGATGAGCTGAAGGCGGCGTGCCTCCGGCGTCTCGGCGTCAGCGTCTCCCAGAATTGGTGCGGACAGGTCTCGCAGAGCCGTGTCGAGCGGGTCGTGAACGCCTTCGCTGGAGCACTCGCCATGGTCAAGGACGAGAACCTCCATGACGGTGCTTCCGCCACTCCCTGCGCAAGGGAGCGGCTCGTCGTAGACCACCACGTTGGTGGGGAACGCGTCGAGCGACGCGGTGTCGGAGTCGACCAGCATCGGGTCGGTGGAGCCTGTGGACTCCAGGTCTACAGCAGGCTCGCTGGAGACGTGGAGTTGGTTGAGGAGGCCCGTGAGGAGGCTCTCGAGGCCACCCATGCCTACGTTGGATGCAGGCTCGTCGGAGAGGCAAACCTCGCCGACAAGTTCGGCGAGGCAGCTGGCTGCGCAGGCGATCTCAACGCCATGCAGTGCATCGGCGCAGACTTCGTCTGGCGTGCCGGGCTGGCTGTGCTCACCAGGGAGGAACAGGGTTCCCGTCCAGAGCAGGTCTCCGGACGACGGTGCACCTCGCCCCACGGTGGGTGCCAAATGTCGGTGGTTGGGTACGACATATTCCAAAGGATGGCTTATCATGGTGGGAGCGAGTAGAACGTCGCCGGTGCCCGGAAGCGGGATGAGGCGAAGACATGCACGCCAGCGGATCTTACCCAACTTCAGGGCACTTCGAGGAGATAACACCCCTACTGCTGCTCTACGGGGTCTCCGCATAGTCACTATGGCAAAGTGACTACAAGGTTGCTCCTAGAGCTGTTTTTTGGAGGTAGAAGAGGGCAAGGCTAGCTCCCTCCTTCCTATATGATCGGTCTAATACTAGAGAGGCTGTCCCCCTTGCATGGGTGCCCCGGGGGGCTTATATAGGCCTGCCCCCCCAGGGATACAATGGTAATCCGGCTGGGTGCGGGTCCCAGCTGTCTGTCTCTCAGGCCGCCGTCTTCTTCGCCGATGTCACATCCCTAGCTTCTGGCATTGCTCTAGGCTAGCTTCATGTGTGCATCATGTCTATATTTTTGAAACTTGAATTGAGGAATATTGGAAGCCTCAAAACCCTAAATAAAAGAGGGGCAAAAACCCTAGAAATCTCATTCATTGCTCCAAAAGGCTCTTCTTAAATGTTTGATAATTTTTGGTAAGGGTTCTGGTCCCAACCAAAATATTGAACATTTTTAAGGATTTATTTTTAGGACTTTGAATTTAAATCATTAGCTATTTGAA
This sequence comes from Triticum dicoccoides, assembly GCF_002162155.2. Lineage (NCBI taxonomy): Eukaryota > Viridiplantae > Streptophyta > Magnoliopsida > Poales > Poaceae > Triticum > Triticum dicoccoides. The sequence continues at coordinate 118,758,015 of NC_041385.1, forward strand.
TTTGAATTATATTCATATAATTAGAATATAATTTCAAATACCCCTGAAATATTTTATGAGCTTTTGGAAAAGTCCATCTAGCCAAATAAAATTATTCAGAGGAGTTTTTGGCATTGTTTGAATTTGTTTAAAATTCAAAACAGTGGCAAAACGAAATTAAATAAAACAAAACAGAAGAAAAAAATAAGAGAGAGAGAGAGAGAAGGACTTACCTGGCCTCACCCGTGCAGCCCACCAGAACCGGCCCAGCCGGCCCAGCCCGCCACCGCTACTCCCCCCCCTGTCGTCTTCCTCTTGCCAGTGGGAGCAGCTGTGTGCTCGCACGCGCGCGGCCGAGGAGGCCACCTCCTCCCTGCCTGGCTGCCTCCTCCTTCCCTGGTCCCTCCCGCGACGCCACGCAGCCCCCGACCCCCTCTCACTTCTCCCTCGCTCTCTGGACCTCCCTCCCCCTCGCTCCTCTGTTTCCCCTCCCGCGACCGAATGGAGGCCGTCGCCGCCGACCAGCGCTCGCGCGGCCACAGCCACCGTCTCGCATCCCCGACGCCTCCCAAAGCTCCGCTGTTCCGCCCTCGTCCTCCTCGCCGTCTCATGCGACCAGAAGGGCTCCGAGCAGCCGCCATCGTCATCATCTCCAAGCTTCGGCCCCGGCGCCCTTCTCCGTCGATTCGGCCACTCCGGCGCGCCCCCGAGCCCACTAACCCTCCCTACAGCTCCGCGGTGAGCCTCCGTGCAGAACCCCTCTCTTTCCCCTCATATTTGCGAGCTCTAGGCCATAGCTCCGCCGCGGCCGAACTCCGGCAGCCGCTGACCTCGTCGCCGCCGTCACTGCAGCCACTGGAGCTCCCACCCGAATGCACCATCGTGCTCAGAACGTTTCCACGAGCCCGTTGCCTGCCGCAGCTCGCCCTCTCGCGCTCCCTAGTGGTCGCCCGTGTCTTACCCGAGCTCCGGCGGCCGCAACCGAGCTCACCGTCGTCAGCTCCGGCCTCCCCACGACCTAGCAACCGCACCGCTCGACGCACGGGAGCAAGGGCTCTCCAACGAGCCCAAGCACGGCCTCGTCCGTGCCCTGTAGCATGTTTCCGACGGTCGCCACCGTCCCGGACCTCGCCGGCGTCGAGACGCCGGTGGGGTTGACCCACTTGACCACGGCAGAACCCCCCTGGGTCGATGACAGGTGGGGCCAGCCCCTGTTAATTAGTTTAGGTGTTAGATTAGTTAACACTAATTAAGTTAGCTAATTAGATAGGCCACTCACATGCGGGCCCCGCCCGGCTAACTAAGTTAGTTAGGGCTAACTAACTTGGTTAGTTGACTGGGTCACTGACCAGTGGACCCCACTGGTCAGGTTTGACCTGGTCGACGCCTTTGACCTGCTGACGTCACCCCGGCGTCATGCTGACGCAATAATTCCTTTCTGGAATTTAAATAAATCTTAAATGATTTAATAATTCCAGAAAATAGCTAAAACTTCTAAAATTCATAGAAATTCAACCGTAACTCCAAATTAAATAATTTATATATGAAAAATTATCAGAAAAATTCAAGGAATCCATCTGTACCATTTTCATGCATGTTAGAACAACTTATAGCTGCTGTTTAGCACAAATCAATTAAATGGCATTTGAATAATCACATATGGAGTTTGAATTTGAATCTTGTATTCAAACCAACTTCATTTAAATCATAGCTAGGTGCATTAGCCCAAAACACATTCATATTGCCATGTCATAGCATGCATCATATTGTGCATTGCATTGATTGTGTTCTTTCTTGTTTGCCGGTGTTTGTCCCCTCTCGATAGACGTGACTCCGACGACGAGATCGATGACACCGATGAAGAACTATATTATCTTCAGAAGTGCCAGGCAAGCAAAACCCCCTTGTTCATTCCGATACAATCCTACTCTCTCGCTCCTGCTCTCTTTTACTGCATTAGGACAACAACGATTCATCTGTTACTTGCTGCGGTAGCTGAACCCCTTTATCCTTTGCATGACCTGTCATTGCCACAGTAAATAGATGAAACCCACTAGCATGAGTAGGAGTTGTTTGAGCCCTGTTGTGCCTACTCATTCTTGCTTGTTTGTCATGCCTGCTACTGCTTAGAGTTGAGTCAGGTCTGATTCATCGGGGATGAATCAGAGGCGTGTGAACATGTCCTACTGTGTGTGAGCTAAGTGTGTGAACATGTTTTGGTAAAGGTAGCGGTGAGAGGCCATGTAGGAGTACATGGTGGGTTGTCTCATTGCAGCCGTCCTCAGGAACTGAGTTCTGTGTTTGTGATCCATGATTCAGCTACTACCATACATTGGGCCCTGAAATATGACCCCGCTCGACTTCTTATTCACCCTAGTCCTCTGTCCAGGAGTTGCAAGTAGTTTCTGGTGTTTGTAGCTTACTGGAGGCCGTGGACAGCGCTGGCCGTAGGGGTGGGCTGTGATGCGGTAGGTACGTGGCACGGTGTACCGGATGCCCGTTTGGTATCTCGGGAACCCTGTTCACATCGTTTGGGGCTGTGAGCGAAACTCCGGCCGGATCTCCTCATGGATGGAACCCGAATAGGCGATAAACCTGGACTAGAGACTTGAGTGTTTAGGTAGGTCGTGGTCTACACCCACGTCGGCTTTCGCTTGAAGTCTACCGAGCACATGTCGTGTGCAGACGCTAAGTGGTGGAAACATGTATGAAGAAGTACACCCCTGCAGGGTTAACATCATCTATTCGAATAGCCGTGTCCGCGGAAAAGGACTTCTGGATTGCTTATATCAGTTCATAGACAAGTGAAAGTGGATACTTTAAAATGCGCAAGATAAGCGTGAGTGCTATGGATGGCGTTCTCGTAGGGAGACGGGAGCGGATCCATAGTGGTGTATTGATATGGTGAATATGTGGACTCGTGTGCGCCACCTCAAAAGAGTTACTTGCAGTCGTAGTTCAGGATAGCCACCGAGTCAAAGCTGGCTTGCTGCAGTCAAACTCCACCATCCCCTTTGTTGATAATGATGCATGTGTAGATAGATCTGATGTAAGTCTTGCTGGGTACATTTGTACTCACATTTGCCTATTTTATGTTTTGCAGAGAGACTTCAGTCTCACTAGTAGTTCCGCTTGGACTTCGACGTTTAGCTTGATACCTCAGCTACGATCTTGTGCCCTCGGCAGGATCTGATCGATAGTCAGGCTTCTCAGCCTTTTTCATTTATAGATGTCTGTACTCAGACATGATAGCTTCCGCTTGTGCTTTGACTTGTATGCTCTGATTGTTGGGTCATGAGACCCATGTTTGTAATGTCTCACTCCTCGGAGCCTATTGAATAGACTACTTGAGTCGTAGAGTCATTTTGTGATGCCATGTTGTATTGCACATATCGAGCATATTGTGTGTATGTTATTGAAATGCTTGGTATGTGTGGGATCTGACTATCTAGTTGTTTATCTTTAGTAGCCTCTCTTACCGGGAAATGCCTCCTAGTGTTTCCACCAAGCCATGGTAGCTTGCTACTGCTCCGGAACACTTAGGCTGGCCGGCATGTGTCCTTCTTCGTTCCTGTGTCTGTCCCTTCGGGGAAATGTCACGCGATGAATACCGGAGTCCTGTTAGCCCGCTACAGCCCGGTTCACCGGAGTCCTGCTAGCCCACTGCTACAGCCTGGATTCACTCGCTGATGACCGACACGTTCGATGCTGGGTCATGGATGCCTGTCCCTGTAAGTTTGTGCCACTTTGGGTTTACGACTAGCCATGTCAGCCCGGGCTCCTTATCATATGGATGCTAGCGACACTGTCATATACGTGTGCCAAAAGGCGCAAACGGTCCCGGGTAAAGGTAAGGCGACACCCGTGGGAATACCGTGCGTGAGGCCGCAAAATGATATGAAGTGTTACATGCTAGATCTATGTGGCATTGAGTCGGGGTCCTGACAGCGTTGGTATCAGAGCTTGACTGCCTGTAGGATTACCAAGCCAAACTGGTCGAAGTTGAGTCTAGAAATTCTTTAGTTATATAAGGGAATTGATTGTGGGATGGAACGTAAGGCTCTTTTTACTCCTTATACCTTATGCCTTCTGATCTAAGTCATCTTATCTTTCCTGCGGGGATTAAGAATTAGGCTATCTCTTCTTTCTATCAGGATCACGTGTTACTAATCCGTAGACTTATAGATTGTTGGACTTAAGCCTCGTTTCAGTTTCTACTACTTCTGTATGTTAATTGTTGATCTCGAAATCTTGATATTGTGCTTCTGAGTGGTTATGCCACCATTTTTGTGAATGTCTCAAATCTTTTCTGAGCATTTACAGCCGTTATGCTGTCCGAGTCATCCCAGGTTTCTAAGTAGTTTGATGCATTTGCAAATCCTTTCTTCCCGTTTCAATGTTCCCATGGGCCAGATTAACCACACTAATCAGTGAGTTGAGGTACTCCGTTACCTTGACATATATGTTGGAAATATTATTATGACCCTAGGTGTCTCAGGGGATCATCTAGTGGTCTAGCCATGATTTGTGTCCTAGTGTGATGATTCTGGCCTTTATTCTCAAAAGCATCCTGTGATGCCATTTAGTTAGTAGGTATTCTATTCCTGGGTTCTTGAAACCGAGATTCACTCTACCTACTTCATGTTGATAGTAATTGCTAGTGCCTTTAGGATATTAGCAACCTTTGCATTAGTCCTCGATGTTCGTGGTATTCCTTTCTTCCAAATACTATGAACCGCTTATGGCAGATGTTCCTCGCTGATCGAAAGATCACAATCAGAGTGCTCTCGATGGGTTCTCGATTCTACATTGTGGCTCTGCCAGTTCTACCTTTCTGCATGGGTTATCCGGAAGAAATATGTGGAATTCGTTCGACATGCTAAACCATGCATCCACAACTCAGAAAATCGTATGTTCCTTTGAGTTGTCCCTCTTTAGTTGTCTTCTAACCCTCGTCTATCAGTTGATAGTCAAGTTGATGTCGTGCATTCGTGTTCACCGATGCTCGTTATTCTTGTGGTCCGTCAAGCCGTTCTAGTTCGGAATGACTTGGAGAAACAAACTCCAGTATCTCATCCATATCTAGGATTGGGTCAAAGTAGTTGTATTCCGCAGATCAAATTGCTACTCCAGCTTTTGTTCTGCTCTACCTTGGAGTATTACATATTTTATATCGAGATTGTTATAGGAATTGCACACCATCCTATGAACTCTTGGTACAGTGATACTTCTTGCCATCATTGTTCATTCCTCGGTTCCTGTGTTATTGTCACCGGAATGCCGACAAATGAATCATGGTGTGTGAAATCAATACTCCCAGCAACCTCGTTGCTTGGTAGTTAAAGGATAATAATTTCATTCTTAGCGTGTTGGTTTTCGAATCATCCTTCTAAGACTGATCGTGCTACCTAGTCCTTATCTCGGTGCACCCTTCGATTGATGAGTTAGGATCTTGTCAAGTCCTCACTCATTTGATCATATCGTCTTGCCCTCAAAAGCAAGATTGTTCTCGAGCTTAGTAACATATCGGTGGTTCGTGACTTTCCAAATATCTTCTTGGAAGTATTACCAGGTCGTCACCTGACCATTATGTTGAGCTCGTGATCAAGTTGGTTTCTTATGAACCACCTTCTCTCCAAGAATCGGTGTTAGATATCCCTGAGCTAGTTGGTTAAGCTAGACAACAACTTGGAGAGTTGGAAGATAAAAGCTTGTTTGACTTAGTTCGTTCCAAAGGGATATTCTTGTGTAGTGTGTGTTGAAGAAAGATGATATCTTCATCGATTGGTCCTTGTGATCAGTTGCTGGACCTATTGTCTTATCAATCCTTTGATTTGAGTGTGGGCTATCGTCAAATCAAATCAGTACCAACGATGCTCGTAATATTGTCTTATTCGTGGTTGATCCCTCGAGCATACACCATTACATCTTTGGTCTGACCAATGCTATCACCGTGTTCACTTAACTATGGAATTCCTTTCAAAAGGAAACCCAGATGAATAGTTGTTGAGCCCATTGACAACATCCTTATCTCCTCCATGATTTTGTTGGACAATAAGTTAGTGTTGGAAACTTTTGAAGCATTTGTTCATGCTAGCTCATGAAGCATATGCTCGGATGTGAGAAGTGACTTCCTCTAGTTCATGTGCATTTGATGCAAGTTGCCGCTGTGGACTCGAGAAAGTCAATGTTGCTTCCTCTGGAATCATCGCAAGTCAGTCATGCACATGTGCGAAGTATTCTGTGGTCTGGAGACTTGCAACCTTCATTCCATATGTGTATCCTAGCACACCAAGCCACTGACTGATTTGTTCAAGGAGAAGGAGTATCTTCATAAGAGCTAATCCGGACTTATGAAAGAACTTCGATATCCTCGCTGATGGTTCCCAACCAGAACTCGGTAGTGTTTTATTGTAAGACTACCATGTGGGCATGCTTGTCTGGGACAACATGTTCACATGTTTGTAGCAGAACCAGCTCATGTTTTGGAGCTTGCTATCATAGTTCATCTCCCGAGAATCTCGCAACGTCATCTCGTCGATTTGTGTTGCAAACTTTCGTTTTTCTTCCTAGACTCGATGAGTCCGGAATATCCTGACACCAACTAGATCTGAATCTCAGGCAGATATGATGGTTTGGAACATTTCCCAAGAACTATAATATTGGTCCCTCGATAACCGGTAAAGTGGATGTCGTGGCCAACACACCCAGCCGGAAGATCTATTATTGTAGTATCTTGATTGAAGAAGTTGGCCACCTCCCCATAAGGATTTCCTAGGATTTACCTCCGTAACTGTTCCTTATGGATTCTATTGCTCCCGAAGTCTGACCTTTACTTGATGTTCTAGTTATCAAACCATATCTATGAATGGGTTACACTAGCACGTCAAGGAGAACATTAGAAGCGGAGTGCTAAATGTCTCTCGGTCGATCATCCAGATTTTGTTCCTTGGCCTCGCTAGGGTGAAATCTGAGTTGATGTTATCTTCCTATGCATCTACATCGCCCATCATTGTTCATCATGGTGGTATGTTGTGTTGCCAGGATCCTTGACACGGATGTTGGTAAAACCTTGATGAATGTGGAAATGCTCAAGTTCTTGAGAGCACGCACAAGCGCTACATGTTATCATCGGCACTAACTGGGTTGCTCTCAGTTTCCTCGGCAATTCTATGACCTATTCAAACAGTGAATTCACTCTCTGTTGTTGGGTTCTTCCCCAGTTACCAGAATCATTCCCAGCATTTGCATTTTGTTCCTAGCTTGCACCGCCAATGTGCCATTCTACCATGGGTCTCTTCCATCTCCGGTGGTAAGCAAGTTCATCCATTACGTTGTCTTCAACAAGGTAATCCACATCGTCCAAGTCCGAGTATGCCATTCTACCGACCCTCTCCAAACGATCGTTGTGAATTTCCTTAGGCTGGTATGAAGAGTTTCAATGATCTCTGAATCAAAAGTAATTCTTTTTGCCACTCAAGATAATAATCTACGAATCACCCTCCTCCAGGATGTTTCGTCGTGGTATCATGGCAATTCAACTCCTCGCTATGTTGACAACCGATCGCCACATTCTTAAGTCTGGAATTGTTGTCTACCTAGTGAACCTCGTCACCTACTCCACTCCATCCCTCCAGAGGTATGCTTCGTCTCTCAGCTCGAGAGATGTTGCTATGCCCCATTCCGTGAGTTAATCCTGAGTTGTTTGACCTTCGAGAAGAACGATTCTTTTAGGGTCTTTCCTTTCCTCTCGTTGTCATGATTAGCTGGAGTTCTCAGAACAAGACATCAAGACAATGATGGTGAATGAATCAACGTTCAACTGAAGTGCACCCTGGATCGTGAAGATTGTACTAGTTTGCGTTTCCCCTTCATCCTACCCTACGCTTGAATCTCGAGACGAGATTCTTGTTTAGTGGGGGTGACTTGTCACATCCCTAGCTTCTGGCATTGCTCTAGGCTAGCTTCATGTGTGCATCATGTCTATATTTTTGAAACTTGAATTGAGGAATATTGGAAGCCTCAAAACCCTAAATAAAAGAGGGGCAAAACCCCTAGAAATCTCATTCATTGCTCCAAAAGGCTCTTCTTAAATGTTTGATAATTTTTGGTAAGGGTTCTGGTCCCAACCAAAATATTGAACATTTTTAAGGATTTATTTTTAGGACTTTGAATTTAAATCATTAGCTATTTGAATTTGAATTATATTCATATAATTAGAATATAATTTCAAATACCCCTAAAATATTTTATGAGCTTTTGGAAAAGTCCATCTAGCCAAATAAAATTATTCAGAGGAGTTTTTGGCATTGTTTGAATTTGTTTAAAATTCAAAACAGTGGCAAAACGAAATTAAATAAAACAAAACAGAAGAAAAAAATAAGAGAGAGAGAGAGAGAGAAGGACTTACCTGGCCTCACCCGTGCAACCCACCAGAACCGGCCCAGCCCGCCACCGCTACTCCCCCCCCCCTGTCGTCTTCCTCTTGCCAGTGGGAGCAGCTGTGTGCTCGCACGCGCGCGGCCGAGGAGGCCACCTCCTCCCTGCCTGGCTGCCTCCTCCTTCCCTGGTCCCTCCCGCGACGCCACGCAGCCCCCGACCCCCTCTCACTTCTCCCTCGCTCTCTGGACCTCCCTCCCCCTCGCTCCTCTGTTTCCCCTCCCGCGACCGAATGGAGGCCGTCGCCACCGACCAGCGCTCGCGCGGCCACAGCCACCGTCTCGCCTCCCCGACGCCTCCCAAAGCTCCGCTGTTCCGCCCTCGTCCTCCTCGCCATCTCATGCGACCAGAAGGGCTCCGAGCAGCCGCCATCGTCATCATCTCCAAGCTTCGGCCCCGGCGCCCTTCTCCGTCGATTCGGCCACTCCGGCGCGCCCCCGAGCCCACTAACCCTCCCTACAGCTCCGCGGTGAGCCTTCGTGCAGAACCCCTCTCTTTCCCCTCACGTTTGCGAGCTCTAGGCCATAGCTCCGCCACGGCCGAACTCCGGCAGCCGCTGACCTCGTCGCCGCCGTCACTGCAGCCACTGGAGCTCCCACCCGAGTGCACCATCGTGCTCAGAATGTTTCCACGAGCCCGTTGCCTGCCGCAGCTCGCCCTCTCGCGCTCCCTAGTGGTCGCCCGTGTCTTACCCGAGCTCCGGCGGCCGCAACCGAGCTCGCCGTCGTCAGCTCCGGCCTCCCCACGACCTAGCAACCACACCGCTCGACACGCGGGAGCAAGGGCTCTCCAATGAGCCCAAGCACGGCCTCGTCCGTGCCCTGTAGCATGTTTCCGACGGTCGCCACCGTCCCGGACCTCGCCGGCATCGAGACGCCGGTGGGGTTGACCCACTTGACCACGGCAGAACCCCCCTGGGTCGATGACAGGTGGGGCCAGCCCCTGTTAATTAGTTTAGGTGTTAGATTAGTTAACACTAATTAAGTTAGCTAATTAGATAGGCCACTGACATGCGGGCCCCGCCCGGCTAACTAAGTTAGTTAGGGCTAACTAACTTGGTTAGTTGACTGGGTCACTGACCAGTGGACCCCACTGGTCAGGTTTGACCTGGTCGACGCCTTTGACCTGCTGACGTCACCCCGGCGTCATGCTGACGCAATAATTCCTTTCTGGAATTTAAATAAATCTTAAATGATTTAATAATTCCAGAAAATAGCTAAAACTTCTAAAATTCATAGAAATTCAACCGTAACTCCAAATTAAATAATTTATATATGAAAAATTATCAGAAAAATTCAAGGAATCCATCTGTACCATTTTCATGCATGTTAGAACAACTTATAGCTGCTGTTTAGCACAAATCAATTAAATGGCATTTGAATAATCACATATGGAGTTTGAATTTGAATCTTGTATTCAAACCAACTTCATTTAATCTGTGGCTAGTTGCATTAGCCCAAAACACATTCATTTTGCCATGTCATGATCATGCATCATATTGTGCATTGCATTGATTGTGTTTCCTTCTGTGTTGCCGGTATTTGTCCCCTCTCGATAGACGTGATACCGATGATGTGATCGTTGACACTGATGAAGACTCAATGTTATCTTCAGAAGTGCTAGGCAAGCAAAACCCCCTTGTTCATTCCGATACAATCCTACTCTCTCGCTCCTGCTCTCTTTTACTGCATTAGGACAACAACGATTCATCTGTTACCTGCTGCGGTAGCTGAACCCCTTTATCCTTTGCATGACCTGTCATTCCACAGTAAATAGATGAAACCCACTAGTATGAGTAGGAGTTGTTTGAGCCCTGATGTGCCTACTCATTCATGTTTGTTTGTCATGCCTGCTACTGCTTAGAGTTGAGTCAGGTCTGATTCATCGGGGATGAATCAGAGGTGTGTGAACATGTCCTACTGTGTGTGAGCTAAGTGTGTGAACACGATTTGGTAAAAGGTGTCGATGAGAGGCCATGTAGGAGTACATGGTGGGTTGTCTCATTGAAGCCGTCCTCAGGAACTGAGTTCTGTGTTTGTGATCCATGATTCAGCTACTACCATACATTGGGCCCTGAAATATGACCCCGCTCGACTTCTTATTCACCCTTGTCCTCTGTCCAGGAGTTGCAAGTAGTTTCTGGTGTTTGTAGTATGCTGGAGGCCGTGGACAGCGCTGACCGTAGGGGTGGGCTGTGATGCGGTAGGCACGTGTCCGGGTAAACCGGGCACCCGTTTGGTGTCACGGAACCCTGTTCACATCGTTTGGGGCTGTGAGCGAAACTCCGGCCGGATCTCCTCATGGATGGAACCCGAATAGGCGATAAACCTGGACTAGAGACTTAGGTGTTTAGGTAGGTCGTGGTCTACACCCACGTCGGCTTTCGCTTGAAGTCTGCCGAGCACATGTCGTGTGCAGACGCTAAGTGGTGGAAACATGTATGAAGAAGTACACCCCTGCAGGGTTATCATCATCTATTCGAATAGCCGTGTCCGCGGAAAAGGACTTCTGGGTTGCTTATATCAGTTCATAGACAAGTGAAAGTGGATACTCTAAAATACGCAAGATAAGCGTGAGTGCTATGGATGGCGTTCTCGTAGGGAGACGGGAGCGGTTCCATAGTGGTGTATTGATATGGTGAATATGTGGACTCGTGTGCGCCACCTCAAAAGAGTTACTCGCAGTCGTAGTTCAGGATAGCCACCGAGTCAAAGCTGGCTTGCTGCAGTTAAACCCCACCATCCCCTTTGTTGATAATGATGCATATGTAGATAGTTCTGATGTAAGTCTTGCTGGGTACATTTGTACTCACGTTTGCCTATTTATGTTTTTGCAGAGAGACTTCGGTCTCGCTAGTAGTTTCGCGTGGACTTCGACGTTTAGCTTGTTACCTCAGCTACGATCTTGTGCCCTCGGCAGTATCTGGCAGATAGTCAGGCTTCTCAGCCTTTTTCATTTATAGTGGTCTGTACTCAGACATGATAGCTTCCGCTTGTGCTTTGACTTGTATGCTCTGATTGTTGGGTCATGAGACCCATGTTTGTAATGTCTCGCTCCTCGGAGCCTATTGAATAAACTATTTGAGTCGTAGAGTCATTTTGTGATGCCATGTTGTATTGCACATATCGAGCATATTGTGTGTATGTTATTGAAATGCTTGGTATGTGTGGGATCTGACTATCTAGTTGTTTATCTTCAGTAGCCTCTCTTACCGGGAAATGTCTCCTAGTGTTTCTTGCTACTGCTCCGGAACACTTAGGCTGGCCGGCATGTGTCCTTCTTCGTTCCTGTGTCTGTCCCTTCGGGGAAATGTCACGCGATGAATACCGGAGTCCTGTTAGCCCGCTACAGCCCGGTTCACCGGAGTCCTGCTAGCCCAGTGCTACAGCCTGGATTCACTCGCTGATGACCGACACGTTCGATGCTGGGTCATGGATGCCTGTCCCTGTAAGTTTGTGCCACTTTGGGTTTACGACTAGCCATGTCAGCCCGGGCTCCTTATCATATGGATGCTAGCGACACTGTCATATACGTGTGCCAAAAGGCGCAAACGGTCCCGGGTAAAGGTAAGGCGACACCCGTGGGAATACCGTGCGTGAGGCCGCAAAGTGATATGAAGTGTTACATGCTAGATCTATGTGGCATTGAGTCGGGGTCCTGACAGCCGACTACTGGGGCCCGCCGACTAGCGGGCCCCACTAACAAGCCTGGTGCTGTAGCGGTGCTTCTGATGACACTGGCTTGGTCATGGGGTCATGGCAATAGTGCTGCCATCTGGCAGACGATCACTGTCGCCATTCCCCGTCTTGTCTGGTTAATGGCGTGCGGGGCCCGTGGGAGGGGCCGGCCGACTCCAAGGGACCGACTCCCACGGGTCCACCTTCAGGGCGCTCTCGCCGTCTTCTGTTCTCCCGCTGACGGGTGGTCCCGCCGTCTCTGGGCCGTACAGGTAGCCGTCGTGGGCACAGTGCGCCGCCCACTAAGGCTGAGGTCAGGGCAGGCATGGCAACAGTGCCGCGCCACGATGGCGATCTCTAGCGATACGGCGCACTGTAGCCATGCCAGCCCCTTGTAGGCAGGTTAGAGATGGCCACGCAATGGCCGTACCCCGCCCCGCCATCATGGCGAAGACAGGAGATGGTTGGAGTCGCGGGCCGACTCCCATAGTCGTCTTATCTTGAAGTCGCCAGCCAAGAGTCTGCTCGTCTCGAAGTCGCCAGCCAAGAGTCGGCTTAACTCGAAGCCGTCCCTGGGACTCGACTGTGAGGGATAGCCGCCGCTGCCTCCCAGGAGGCGGCTCTTCATCGCGGGGTATTGAGGGGCGCAGTCGGCCCCCATGTTTCGAAAGGTTCTGGGGCTCGGGTTAGCCTACCCGTGGCCCATTACTCCGACATCTCCACAAGATAGGGGGAGAACATTGTATTGAGATCCAAAAAGAGAGAAGAATCCATCTATGTAATAATTATGGACCCGTAGGTCTATGGTAAACTACTCATAACTCATCGAAAGGGCTATGGTGTTGATGTATAAGCCCTCCGTGGTCGATTCCCCCTCCGGCAGAGTGCCGGCAAAGGCTCCAAGATGGGATCTCGCGGATACAGAAGGTTACGGCGGTGGAAATTATGTTTCAGGTGCTCCCTGGATGTTTTCGGGGTACGTAGGTTTATATAGGAGGAAGAAGGACGTCGGTGGACGCCCGAGGGGCCCATGAGACAGGGGCGCGCCCTATAGGTGGGGGGCCCTCCTATCTCGTGGAGGCCTCGGCTGCTTCTTGACTTGCACTCCAAGTCCTCTAGATCACGTTCGTTCCATCACGCTCCCGAAGGTTTCCGTTTGGACTCCGTTTGATATTCCTTTTCTTCGAAATACTGAAATAGGCAAAAAAACAGCAATACGAGCTGGGCCTCCGGTTAGTAGGTTAGTCCCAAAAATGATATAAATGTGTAAAATAAAGCCCATAAACATCCAAAAGGGGTAATATAATAGCATGGAATAATCAAAAATTATAGATACGTTGGAGACATATCAGCCGACATCACAATTGGGTATCCAAGCCTTAAAGAAGATGGCACACCTTTTGAACAGGAAGATTTCGCTGCTTGTAAATACGCCCTGTGGCCGTCCTGATTGCTGACGAGGCACGAAGTACGAGGCGGGTTATGATGCGTAGAACCGGAGGATCCCAATGCCATAGTATACTCTGACAAGTATGATTCCACCAATTCGTAAGCATACCTTTGCCCCTAAAGTTGACCCGGCCAGACTAATTGATGACGAAGCTTAATTTAAAGCTTTGAGTGGCATTGATTGGTCATCATCAGCCTTCCAGGACCGGGAACATGACGAAGAAGTGGAAATGGCTGATCCGGAAGCTTCGGGCCATCAAGAGAATTGATCAGCCGGGCGGTTCATATTTGTAGTCTTGTTGAAAAACAATGTTAATCATTTGGACTCGGGGAGTCATGTAATAGGAGTAGAAATGACTTTGCTGTGCCGTGCCTTCGTGCATGTTTTGATGCCTTAACACTGTTTAAGCCGCCATCATATGTTTACTCCATCTTACACTTATCTGTTCCTTGTGCATAAGAAAGCCTGTAATCCGTCCTGCACAAAGGGATAGATCACAAAGACCCTTGGCGGCTTACTGCAAGGCGGGTCATAATTATCCCACATAATTATCAATGTGAAATATGAGTTATAAATAATTCTGATGAGAATCAGAACTTTCAATATAACTGTGATAACATCATACCTGGGATGTCAAATTTTACTGCCGGTTTAGATGACCTGTACAGTAAGGGTGATGACCCATTTTTTTAGGAGTCATGACTTCAATTGGAGTTTGTCACATGCCTGGCGACTTATTGTTCAAAGTCAAGCCGGCTTAAACAGAAACCTCATATGACTTAAAATATGAACACATAAAAGGTCTCAAGACAAATCCAAAGAAAGATCAAACTCAAGCAAAAAATAGAAAGAAAAATCAAGGCTTCTGATTCGAATACGATCAGTAAACCATCCCAAAGGGGTTAAGCTAGGGTTCGAATACGACCATGTAGCCCCGAGTGGCTTTGGCATTGCGCTGATCAAGAGGGTACTGACCGCTATATTCTCTTTGGTTCGAATGCGACCTATGTTTGAACAGGAAGCCCCAAATGACCTTGAGAAGTTTTTAACGACCCTGATTCGAATACGATCAGAGTCGGACCCAAGAAGGGTTAAGCTATGATTCAAATATGATCAAGAAGCCCCCAAGTGGGTTTTGGCATTGCGCCGATTAAGAGGGCACCGACAGCTATGTTCTCTTTGGTTCAAATATGACCTATGTTTGAACAAGAAGCACCCAAATGACCTTGAGACTTACGGCTAGATTCAAATATGATCATAATATGGACCAAGAGGGTGAAGCTAGATTCGAATACGATCAGCCCCCACTTGATATTTTGAAGTTATGATGATGAAGACATATGATCTTTGAGGATGAAAAGGACAGAGGTCCTGCTTTATTATTTATAATATATACATCGTCAAGATATGTACATCATGAGAGCCGGTGGCTCAAGTGTAGTAAGGCCGAAGATGAGCTATATTCCACAGCCGACAGGTCTCCTCCTCTGATTTACGTGAGTTTTTGTGCTCTCGAACATCGAAAAGGTAGTGTGACCCGTTGTTCAAATGCTTGCTGACCACAAATGGCCCTTCCCAAGGTGGGGATAACTTGTGTGCATCAGTTTGATCCTGGATAAGCCGGAGCACCAAGTCGCCTTCTTGAAAGGTTCTGGATTTAACCCGGCGGCTGTGATAACACCGCAGGTCCTGTTGGTAAATCGCCGAGCAGGCTGCTGCCAAGTCACGCTTCTCATCCAACAAGTCAAGTGCTTCCCGACGTGCTTGCTCATTATTAGCTTCCACGTAAGCCGCCACTCGGGGCGAGTCATGGCGGATGTCACTAGGAAGAACTGCCTATGCTCCATAAACCATGAAGAAAGGGGTATAACTCGTAGATCTATTGGGGGTAGTATTGATGCTCCATAACACTGATGGTAACTCCTCCACCCAACAACCCGGCGTTCACTGCAAAGAAACTAGAAGCCAGGGCTTGATACCCTTCAAAATCTCCTAATTGGCTCTTTCTACTTGACCATTGGATTGGGGGTGAGCCACTGGTGAGACATAAAGCCGGATATGCTCACGTTGACAGAACTCCTCCATAGCCCCCTTGGACAAGTTAGTGCCATTATCAGTTATGATACAATGGGGGAAGCCAAAACGGAAAATCACCTTTTTCATGAATTGAACCGCCGTCGCCACGTCACACTTACTAACCAGCTCTGCTTCCACCCACTTTGTGAATTTATCCACTGCCACCAATAGATGGGTATTTTTATCCTTGGATCGTTTGAAAGGCCCGACCATGTCAAGCCCCCACACATCAAACGGCCAAGTAATTGGTATCATCCTCAATTCTTGAGCCGGCACGTGAGCTCACCATGAAAATTTCTGACACCTGTCACATTTACTGACCAGATCTTCTGCATCAGTGTGAGCCGTCAGCCAATAAAATCCATGACGGAAAGCTTTAGCCACAAGGGACTTTGAACCGGCATGATGGCCACAATCTCCTTCATGAATCTCATGAAGAATCTCTTGACCTTCCTCAGGAGATACACAATGTTGAAACGCCCGAGTGAAACTGCGATGATGTAACTGCCATTGGCAATCATCATTGACTTAGACCGCCGGGTTATCTGTCTAGCCAAGGTTTCATCCTCAGGCAATCCCCCCGGGTCATGTAAGCCAAATATGGCACTGTCCAATCTGGAATGACATGAAGAGCCGCCACCAACTGTGCTTCTGGTTCAGGTACGACCAAGTCTTCCTCTGTGGGTAACTTAACAGAAGGATTATGCAAAACATCCAAGAAAGTTTTCGGGGGTACCGGTTTACGCTGAGATCCAAGCCGGCTTAAAGCATCAGCCGCCTCATTTTTTCTGCAATCAATGTGCTCCACTTGATAACCTTTGAAGTGTCCAGCAACAGCATCAACCTCGCGGCGGTAAGATGCCATGAGAGGATCTTTGGAATCCCACTTGCCTGAGACTTGTTGAGCTACCAAATCCGAGACGCTGAAGCGCCTTACCCAGCTTAAGCTCATCTCCTTAGCCATCCGAAGACCATGGAGCAATGCCTCATACTCAGCTGCATTGTTAGTACAGGGAAACATCAACCTTAGCACATAAAAAAAAATTCATCTCGAGGGGAAGCCAAAACAACTCCAGCCCCCGAGCCTTCCAATTGCCTGGATCCATCAAAGTGAATAGTCTAGTATGTGTTGTGCAGCTTCTCTTC
The DNA here is from genome assembly GCF_002162155.2 of Triticum dicoccoides. Classification (NCBI taxonomy): domain Eukaryota; kingdom Viridiplantae; phylum Streptophyta; class Magnoliopsida; order Poales; family Poaceae; genus Triticum; species Triticum dicoccoides. The sequence continues at coordinate 118,774,782 of NC_041385.1, forward strand.
AGACGCCTGCAACTCTGTCCAATCGTTGATGAAATCAACCAGTGCTTGAGACTTGATAGCAGTATGTGGTACATACTTTAAACCGTGAGGTCCAAGCTCAATAGCCCACTTGGCGACTCATCTCGTAGCTTCTCTGTTCTAGATGATATCCCCTAAAGGATCAGAACTGACCACCAGGAAATACTACTTAAGCTTCCGGCTGGGCATGAACACCCCATAAACAAGCTTCTGCCAATGTGGATACCTCTGTTTGGACTCAATAAGCACCTCACTAATGTAGTAAACCGACTGTTGAACCGGATATTCCATACTAGTCTCCTTGCGTTCCACCACAATGTCCACACTAACAACACATGCGTTAGCCGCCACATATAACAATAAGGGCTCTTTATCAATGGGAGCGGCAAGAACCGGCAGCTCAGCCAGCTGTCTCTTCAAATCCTCAAATGCAGCGTTAGCAGCATCACTCCAGACAAAGTCGTCTGTCTTTTTCAACATATGATACAACAGTATGGCCTTCTCACCTAACCGGCTTATGAACCGGCTTAAAGCAGCAATACGACCCGCCAAACACTAAATGTCATTGATACACTTGGGTTTTGCCAAAGAAGTGATAGCCTTGATCTTCTCCGGGTTAGCTTCAATGCCCCTATTAGAAACCAGAAATCCCAAGAGCTTGTCTGCCGGTACACCGAAAACACACTTCGTCGGGTTAAGCATCATATTATAGACCCGAAGATTATCAAAAGTCTCCCTTAGATCATCTATCAGGGTTTCCTTCTCTCTGGATTTCACCACAATATCATCCACATAAGCATGTACATTGCGCCCAATCAGAGTATGAAGGCAATTCTGCACACAACGCTGATAAGTCGCCTGGGCACTCTTGATCCCAAAAGGCATAGAAACGTAGCAGAAGGCTCCAAAGGGAGTAATGAACGTCGTCGTCCCCTGGTCCTTAACTGCCATCTTGATCTAATGATATCCAGAATAAGCATCCAAAATACTCAAACGCTCACATCCCGCCGTAGCATCAATGATTTGATCAATACGAGGGAGAGCAAAGGGATCAGCTGGACAAGCCTTGTGTAAGTCCGTGTAATCCACACACATACGCCAAGTGTCGTTCTTCTTGAGCACTAGCACCGGGTTAGCCAACCACTCAGGATGAAATACCTCAATAATGGACCCGGTTGCCAAGAGCCGGGCCACCTCCTCACCAATGGCCTTGCGTCTCTCCTTGTTAAACCGCCAAAGAAACTGCTTGACCGGCTTAAACTTAGGATCAATATTGAGAGTGTGCTCAGCGAGTTCTCTCGGTACACCTGGCATGTCAAAAGGCTTCCACGCAACGATGTCCCGATTCTCACGGATGATCTTGATGAGTGCGCTTTCCTATTTGGGATCCAGATTGGCACTGATACTGAACTGTTTAGATGATTCGCCAGGAACAAAGTAAACCATCTTGGTGTCCTCAGCCGATTTAAACTTCATCTCCGGTTCACGCTCTGTGGTGGGCTTCTTCAAGGACGTCATGTCTACCGGGTCAACATTGTCCTTATAATACTTTAACTCTTCTGTAGCATAGACCGACTCAGCATAAGCCGCGTTGCCTTCCTCGCACTCCAAAGCCACCTTTCGACTGCCATGAACCGTAATGGTCCCTTTATGTCCCGGCATCTTCAGCTGCAAATAAACATAACACGGCCGTGCCATGAATTTGGCGTAAGCCGGTCGCCCAAATAGAGCATGATACGGGCTCCTGATCTTGACCACCTCAAAAGTTAACTTCTCAGCCCTAGAATCATACTCATCTCCAAAGGCTACCTCCAGCTCAATCTTGCCCACTCGGTATGCCGACTTACTAGGAACTACGCCGTGGAAAACAGTATTGGACTGCTTAAGATTCTTATCAGTTAACCCCATACGACGGAAGGTCTCGTAATAAAGGATATTGATGCTGCTGCCTCCATCCATGAGTACTTTAGTGAACTTGTACCCCCAACTTGAGGTGCTACCACCAAAGCCAAGTGACCCGGGTTTCCAACCCGGGGTGGGTGATCCGCCCGACTCCACGTAATGGGTGATGTCTACTACACAACCTTCTTCTTGTAGACGGTGTTGGGCCTGCAAGTGCACAGGTTTGTAGGACAGTAGCAAATTTCCCTCAAGTGGATGACCTAAGGTTTATCAATCCGTAGGAGGAGTAGGATGAAGATGGTCTCTCTCAAACAACCCTGTAACCAAATAACAAAGAGTCTCTTGTGTCCCCAACACACCCAATACAATGGTAAATTGTATAGGTGCACTAGTTCGGCGAAGAGATGGTGATACAAGTGCAATATGGATAGTAGATATGGGTATTCGTAATCTGAAATTATAAAAACAGCAAGGTAGCAAGTGATAAAAGTGAGCGTAAATGGTATTGCAATGGTAGGAAACAAGGCCTAAGGTTCATACTTTCACTAGTGCAAGTTCTCTCAACAATAATAACATAGATAGATCATATAATAATCCCTCAACATGCAACAAAGAGTCACTCCAAAGCAACTAATAGCGGAGAACAAACGAAGAGACTATGGTAGGGTACGAAACCACCTCAAAGTTATTCTTTCGGATCAATCTATTCAAGAGTTCATACTAGAATAACACCTTAAGACACAAATCAACCAAAACCCTAATGTCACCTAGATACTCCATTGTCACCTCAAGTATCCGTGGACATGATTATACGATATGCATCACACAATCTCAGATTCATCTATTCAACCAACACAAAGTACTTCAAAGAGTGCCCCAAAGTTTCTACCGGAGAGTGAAGAACGTGCGCCAACCCCTATGCATAGGTTCATGGGCGGAACCCGCAAGTTGGTCACCAAAACATACATCAAGTGCCACATGATATCCCATTGTCACCACAGATAATCACGGCAAGACATACATCAAGTGTTCTCAAATAAAGACTCAATCCAATAAGATAACTTCAAGAGGAAAACTCAATTCATCACAAGAGAGTAGAAGGGGAGAAACATCATAAGATCCAACTACAATTGCAAAGCTCGGGATACATCAAGATTATGCCATAGAGGGAACACGAGAGAGAACACGAGATAGAGAGATCAAACACATAGCTACTGGTACATACCCTCAGCCTCGAGGGTGAACTACTCCCTTCTCGTCATGGAGAGCGCTGGGATGATGAAGATGGCTACCGGTGAAGGATCCCCCCTCCGACAGGGTGCCGGGAAGGGCTCCCGAGAGGTTTTTGGTGGCTACAGAGGCTTGCGGCGGCGGAACTCCCGATCTATCTTGATATTCGATGTTTTTAGGGTACATAGGCTTATATAGGCGAAAGAAGTCAGTTGGGGGAGCCTCGAGGGGCCCACGAGAGGGTAGGGCGCGCCCAGGGGGGTGGGCGCACCCCCCTGTCTCGTGGCTTCCTCGATGACCCCCCGGCTTGCACTCCAAGTCTCCTGGAACATAATCTTCCCAAAAATCACGCTGTCGAAGGTTTCATTCCGTTTGGACTCCGTTTGATATTCCTTTTCTTCGAAATACTGAAACATGAAATAAAACAGCAATATGGGCTCGGCCTCCGGTTAATAGGTTAGTCTCAAAAGTAATATAAAAGTGTATAATAAAGCCCATAATCATTCAAAACAGATAATAAAATAGCATGAATGCTTCATAAATTATAGATGCGTTGGAGACGTATCAGCATCCCCAAGCTTAATTCCTACTCGTCCTCGAGTAGGTAAATGATAAAAGAAAGAATTTATGAAGTGTGAATGCTAGAGGTGCACAAGTTTGATCAATGATAATTTCAATCACCTTACTAGCATCAATATATGTCATAACAGTAGTTCATCTCATAAAACTATTCATAATCAAGTAACAAGCTATTCACATGTTAAAGCAAGACCATAAACTTTCTTGAAAACTAGCAAACTTCATTCTTAGTCATCAAACAATTGCAATTCATCCTATTTTCAGGAAGGGTCTATGTCAGAGCTTTGATTTAGCAAACTTCACATACTCAACTATCATATAGTCTTCTACAATTGCTAACACTCACGCAATACTTGTGGTTATGAAGTTTTAATCAGACACAGAGAGAGATAGGGGCTTAAAATGTTGCCTCCAAACGTATTCACCTTTGGGTGATGTCAACAATAATAGTTCATGCTAACATACATCCAATTGGATATATATATCAGGATCACCCCAACACAAAGTGCTTGCCAAAGGATAAAATGAAAAAGGGAAAGGTGAAGATCACCTTGACTCTTGCATAAAGTAAATGACATAAAGTAAAAGATAGGCCCTTCGCAGAGGGAAGCAGAGGTTGTCATGCGCTTTTAAGGTTGGATACACAAAATCTTAATGCGAAAGAACGTCACTTTATATTGCCCCTTATATATGGACCTTATATATGGACCTTTATTATGCAGTCCGTCAGTTTTATTGCTTCCACAACAAGATCGTACAAAGCTTATTTTCTCCGCACTAATAAGTCATGCATATTTAGAGAGCAATTTTTATTGCTTGCACCGATGACAACTTACTTGAAGGATCTTACTCAATCCATAGGTAGATATGGTGGACTCTCATGGCAAAACTGGGTTTAAGGATATTTGGAAGCACAAGTAGTATCTCTACTTGGTGCTAGGAATTTTGGCTAGCATGAGGGGGAAAGGCAAGCTCAACATGTTTGAATGATCCATGACAATATACTTTAACTGAGATGCGAGAAAACATAACCCATTACGTTGTCTTCCTTGTCCAACATCAACTCTTTAGCATGTCATACTTAATGAGTGCTCACAATTATAAAAGATGTCTATGATAATATATTTATATGTGAAATCTATCTTCCTTCAATATTCTTTCATGAATTGTTCAAATGACCAATACAATGCTTGCTAACCGTCAATAAATTTACAACCTATACTTGTTAGATGTGAACTCATTACTCCCCATGGGATAAGCAAATGAAACATATATAATTTCAGATTTATGACAATCAACTCATTCAACAATTTACTCATAGGATATAAGTGAAGCACACGAGTAAATGAAAAACTACTCCAACAAGATATAAGTGAAGATCAATGAGTAGCTAAATAATTATGCAACTATGTGAAGAGTCTCTCATTTAAGAATTTCAGATCTTGGTATTGTATTCAAACAGCAAGCAAAACAAAATAAAATGACATTGCAAGGATAGCACGACTCATGTGAAGAAGCAAAAACTTAGGCTCAATTGATACTAACCGATAGTTGTTGAAGAAGAAAGGTGGGATGCCTACCGGGGCATCCCCAAGCTTAATGCTTGAGACTTCTTGAAATATTATCTTGGGGTGCCTTGGTCATCCCCAAGCTTGCGCTTTGTGTCTCCTTAATTCCTTTCATGTCATGGTTTCCTAAATCTCGAAAGCTTCATCCACACCAAACTCAACAAGAACTTGTGAGATAAGTTAGTATAAAACAATGAAAAACCTTATCATTTTCTACTGTAACAAATCATTAAGATTATTATTCAACATTGAATACTAAATGTCTCAGCATATTTAATACTCATATCCTCAAATAGAATCATTAAACAAGCAAGCATATGCAAACAATGCAGACATAACAGCAATCTGCCAAAACAGTACAGTCTGTAAAGAATGCAAGATTCATCATACTTCCCTAACTCCACAAATTATAAGAAAAATACTAATCTGTACAAGATTTATCATAGCTCATTATGCAAAAAGATTCAACATAATATCACTCTCTGACTTTTCTAGGGAATTTTTGCAACAGCGGTAAACTTTCTGTTTTCAAACAGCAACATGTATACTAGCAAAATAAGCATGGTAAAGGCTATCCTTGACATTTTATTGAAAATAAAGATGCAAAACATCAATCTAAATAACATCAAGAAAATACTAACAAAATAAAATGACGCTCCAAGCAAAAAACATATCATGTGGTAAATAAAAATATAGCTCCAAGTAAAGTTACCAATAAACGAAGACGAAAGAGGGGATGCCTTCCGGGGCATCCCCAAGCTTAGGCTCTTGGTTGTCCTTGAATATTACCTTGGGGTTCCTTGGGCATCCCAAAACTTAGGCTCTTACCACTCCTTATTCCATAGTCCATCGAACCTTTTCCCAAAACTTGAAAACTTCACAACACGAAACTCAAAACAAAACTCGTAAGCTCCGTTAGTACAAGAAAACAAACCACCACATTAAGGTACTGTAATGAACTCATTCTTTATTCACATTGGTGTTAAACCTACTGTATTCCAACTTTTCTATGTTTCATACCCTTACATACTAGCCATAGATTCATCAAAATAAGCAAACAACACAATGAAAACAGAATCTGTCAAAAACAGAACAGTCTGTAGTAATCTGTATCAAACGTATGTTTCTCGAACTCCAAAAATTATGAAATAAATTGTTGGACCTGAGGAATTTGTCTATTAATCATCTTCAAAAATAATCAACCTAAAATCACTCTTCTGTAAAAAATGTCAGCTAATCTCATGAGCATTAAAGTTTCTGTTTTTTACAGCAAGATCATATAGACTTCACCCAAGTCTTTCCAAAGGTTCTACTTGGCACAAACACTAATTAAAACATGAAACAACATATAACCAGAGACTAGATGTATTATTTATTACTAAACAGGAACAAAAAGCAAGGAACAAAAATAAAATTGGGTTGCCTCCCAACAAGCGCTATTGTTTAAAGCCCCTAGCTAGGCATGATGATGGCAATGATGCTCACATAAAAGATAAGAATTGAAACATAACTGGAGCATCATGAATCATATGACTAGCATATTTAAGTCTAACCCACTTCCTATGCATAGGGATTTTGTGAGCAAAAAACTTATGGGAACACTAATCAACTAGCACAGGAAGGTACAACAAGCATAGCTTCAAAATTTTCAACACATAGAGAGGAAACTTGATATTATTGCAATTCCTACAAGCATATGTTCCTCCCGCATAATAATTTTCAGTAGCATCATGAATGAATTCAACAATATAACCAGCACCTAAAACATTCTTTTCATGATCTACAAGCATAGAAATATTACTACTCTCCACATAAGCGAAATTCTTCTCGTTCGGAATGGTGGGAGCAAACTCAACAAAATAACTATCATGTGAGGCATAATCCAATTGAAAACTAAAATCATGATGACAACTTTCATGGTTATCATTATTATTAATACCATACAAGTCATCACAATAATCATCATAGATAGAAACTTTGTTCTCATAATCAATTGGAACCTCTTCCGAAATAGTGGAATCATCACTAAATAAAGTTGACACTCTTCCAAATCCACTTTCATATTCATCACAATAAGATTCAACATCCTCCAAAATAGTAGGATCAATACTACCTAAAGTTGAAACTCTTCCAAACCCACTTTCATCAATATAATCATCATAAATAGGAGGCATGCTATCATCAAAATAAATTTGCTCATCAAAACTTGGGGGACAAAAAATATCATATTCATCAAACATAGCATCCCCAAGCTTGTGGCTTTGCATATCATTAGCATCATGGGTATTCAAGGAATTCATACTAACAACATTGCAATCATGCTCATCATTCAAAGATTTAGTGACAAACATTTTATAGATTTCTTATTCTAGCACTTGAGCACAATTTTCCTTACCATCATTCTCACGAAAGATATTAAAAAGATGAAGCGTATGAGACAAACTCAATTCCATTTTTTGTAGTTTTATTTTATAAAATAAACTAGTGATAAAACAAGAAACTAAAAGACTCGATTGCAAGATCTAAAGATATACCTTCACACACTCACCTCCCCGGCAACGGCGCCACAAAAGAGCTTGATGTCTACTACACAACCTTCTCCTTGTAGACGTTGTTGGGCCTGCAAGTGCACATGTTTGTAGGACAGTAGAAAATTTCCCTCAAGTGGATGACCTAAGGTTTATCAATCCGTAGGAGGCGTAGGATGAAGATGGTCTCTCTCAAACAACCCTGCAACCAAATAACAAAGAGTCTCTTGTGTCCCCAACACACCCAATACAATGATAAATTGTATAGGTGCACTAGTTCGGTGAAGAGATGGTGATACAAGTGCAATATGGATAGTAGATATGGGTATTCGTAATCTGAAATTATAAAAACAGCAAGGTAGCAAGCGATAAAAGTGAGCGTAAACGGTATTGCAATGGTAGGAAACAAGGCCTAAGGTTCATACTTTCACTAGTGCAAGTTCTATCAACAATAATAACATAGATAGATCATCTAATAATCCCTCAACATGCAACAAAGAGCCACTCCAAAGCAACTAATAGTGGAGAACAAACGAAGAGACTATGGTAGGGTACGGAACCACCTCAAAGTTATTCTTTCGGATCAATCTATTCAAGAGTTCGTACTAGAATAACACCTTAAGACACAAATCAACCAAAATCCTAATGTCACCTAGATACTCCATTGTCACCTCAAGTATCGGTTGGCATGATTATATGATATGCATCACACAATCTCAGATTCATCTATTCAACCAACACAAAGTACTTCAAAGAGTGCCCCAAAGTTTCTACCGGAGAGTGAAGAACGTGTGCCAACCCCTATGCATAGGTTCATGGGCGGAACCCGCAAGTTGGTCACCAAAACATACATCAAGTGCCACATGATATCCCATTGTCACCACAGATAATCACGGAAAGACATACATCAAGTGTTCTCAAATAAAGACTCGATCTGATAAGATAACTTCAAGAGGAAAACTCAATTCATCACAAGAGAGTAGAGGGGGAGAAACATCATAAGATCCAACTACAATAGCAAAGCTCGGGATACATCAAGATCGTGCCATAGAGGGAACACGAGAGAGAACACGAGATAGAGAGATCAAACACATAGCTACTGGTACATACCCTCAGCCTCGACGGTGAACTACTCCCTCCTCGTCATGGAGAGCGCCGGGATGATGAAGATGGCCACCGGTGAAGGATCCCCCCTCCGGCAGGGTGCCGGGAAGGGCTCCCAAGAGGTTTTTGGTGGCTATAGAGGCTTGCGGCGGCGGAACTCCCTATCTATCTTGATATTCGATGTTTTTAGGGTACGTAGGCTTATATAGGCGAAAGAAGTCGGTTGTGGGAGCCTCGAGGGGCGCACGAGAGGGTAGGGCGCACCCAGCGGGGTGGGGGCGCCCCCCTGTCTCGTGGCTTCCTCGATGACCCCTGGCATGCACTCCAAGTCTTGTGGATCATAATCTTCCCAAAAATCACGCTGCCGAAGGTTTCATTCCATTTGGACTCCGTTTGATATTCCTTTTCTTTGAAATACTGAAACAGGAAATAAAACAACAATATGGGTTGGGCCTCCGGTTAATAGGTTAGTCCCAAATGTAATATAAAAGTGTATAATAAAGCCCATAATCATTCAAAACAGATAATAAAATAGCATGAATGCTTCATAAATTATAGATACGTTGGAGACGTATCAATGGGCTGCTCAGACTATCGCAAGTACCGAGGAACTGCCAGCTCAACGGCGTTCACTGCCCTCTTGTGAAGCTTCTGGTCCCATTTACATAAACCTGTGGTGAAAACATGATACTGCCCACTGTTCAATTGCTTTGGATGACTCTGATATCCAAATTGTTTTTTATAGCCGCGTTGACTACCTTGATTGAAACTGCCATGATTACTCTGGTAGCCCTGAAAGCCGGAACCAGAGCCGCCACTTCCATTGTTCGGACCATGAAAGAGCCGCCTCCTAAACCGCCGCCCGGCCCATGATTACCATCAAACATGTTAGAATTCTTGAAAGCTCTCATGATAGTGCAATCCTTCCATAGGTGAGTAGCCGGCTTCTCTTGAGTGTCGTCCTTCGGGCAAGGTTCATTTAACAACTACTCAAGAGTGTGACCTGACCCACCAGACCGAGGAAGTGGCCTTCCCCTACATCGCTGATTGTTGCCCAGTGCATTGGTATTAGCCACAAACTCAAAGCTACCACCAGCCTTACGTTTGTTGTTGCCCCCTTGATTGCCAGGTTATGCTGCGAGCCCTTCGCATTACCATTCTTGTTTCCCTTCCCTGCCTTCTCATCGTCAGACTCGGGATCCTTGGTACTATCAGAGTCGGCATATTTGACTAGAGCCAGCATCAGTTGGACCATGTCATTACAATCGCGCTTGAGCCGCCCCAGCTTCGTTTTCAGAGGCTCAAAACGGCAATTTTTCTCCAACATTAAAACTACAGAGCCGGCGTCCATCTTATCAGATGAATGTATTATGGCTTTGACCCGGCGCACCCAATGGGTCGTGAATTCACCTTCCTCTTGCCTGCAATTCGTCAAGTCCACAATCGACATGGGCTGCTTGCACGTTTCCTTGAAGTTCTGGATAAACCGCTCCTTTAACTCTGCCCATGAACCAATGGAATTATGTGGCAACCCTTTCAATCAATTATGAGTCGTTCCATCCAGCATCATGGTGAAATATTTAGCCATCGCAGCATCACTGACTTCCAATAGCTCCATGGCCATCCCGTAACTCTCGATCCACGCCCCAGGCTGTAAATCGGCCATGTAATTAGGCACCTTAGGAGGCCCCTTGAAATCCTTGTGCAAATGCTCGTTACGCAGAGTTGGCACCTAACAAGGTACGCCCCCAGTCCTGTTGACCAAACCTGCCTCAACTGATGCTGTGGGATATACCGGCAGGGGCTGATAAGCTGCCTGCTGAGCTGCTATTTCTGCCGCCTATTGAACCGCCAGCTAAGCTGCCTGCTGAGCCACCTGCTCAAATTGCTGACGCACTCTGTCCTGATTACGCACATTAGGAGCTTGAAACGGCTGATCGCGGCACTGGGCATTGCTTGAAACGGCCGGCGAGTCTAGGTGCCTGCTATAACTCTTGCTCCGGCTCGGACGTGGGGTTGAATGAATCATGTCTCTACTGTAAGAGCATGCCTCCTGTTGTGCTAAAGCTGCCTGAAGAAGATCTCTGACCCTTCGTGTTTCAACTGTCGTCGGTGAGTCGCCATCTATTGGGAGAGCCGCCAGTCGTGCTGCCGCCGCGATCATGTTCTCCAGCGAGTTAGAATAATGACCCGGTGGTGTCGTCACATAAGGAGGCGGGGCAGTATTCAGACGTGGGGGCCCCATAACTCGTGGCTGAACCGGCGTGTCGGCCTCGGGCGCTGCAACCCGGTTTACCTCCGGCGGCTTACTAGGGCCTGCTCCGGGTGTGTGGAAAAGGTTCCTAGGATCATAAACCGGAGGCAGACGAGATTGAGTCTTCTGGTACCTTCTCCACATAACCTCATTTGACGCGTTCTGATCCATCGTGAGCTGGAAAGCCTGCGACTGAATCTGCTGAGCTCGAGCATCCAGAGTTGCCCGCTCTGTGGTCATCCTGACGTCTTCCGCCGCCAGGTCTTCTTTAGCTTGTGCTATGTCAGGCTTCAATTGTGCCACTTCCGCATCATGTTGAGCCTGATCCGCCGGTTGACCACGGTGGTTAACAGGGTCGTCAACTTGTCCATGAGATGCATCAACACCTGAGCCAGCGAGCGCACAGGGCCTCCTGCCCCGGCGGCTGTCACCGCTGCTGACCCGGAAGTCATTGCCGCCATAGTTGACGAATTTAACGCAGGTTGGGTACCTGCCTTGAAGATTCCGACTCTGCTCGGCGGCTCAAAGGGGTCCGGGATACTGCTGCCACGGGAACAGCCCCCAAGCCCGCCGTCTTGCAGTTGATACAACGAATCCGTCTCACATGTGGACGACTCACCATCAGAGTAGATGGCCGTCTCACTGCCTGAAACCGATCCTTCAGAAAATTCCCCTCCATGGATGCATCCCACGAAGGCACGCCTCACGGCGGGCAAAGCCTGGGCGAGTCTCGCACGCTGAGCCGTCTCGATGATGTCGGCGCAGATGTCTAGCTCAGGGCCCGGCTCGCCGATCTTGCCGATGAAAATGTGGATTCCGCCGAAGGGGACTCGGTACCCGTACTCAATTGAGCCGGCGTCGGGGCCCCAGCCTGCATCATCGATATAGAGCTTGCCGCGACGACTCTTGGTCATCCGGCCCACAACGTATCCCTTGAGCCCTTCGAAGCTGCCCTTCAAGAACTCAAATCCACCGTGCGCTGGCCCCACGGTGGGCTCCAACTGTCATGGAATTGTCACGTCAGATGTCCTAGCGTAAGGACTTAGTCGTGGAGCCATGGCAACTAGGAAGCTTAAAGGGGTTAAACGGGACAAAGGACACGAGGTTTATACTGGTTTGGCCCCTTGCGGTGAAGGTAAAAGCCTACGATCCAATTTTGGGTGGGATTGCTTATGTCTCAATAACCAGGGAGTGAATCCGCTTGACCTAGTTCTCGACTTGATGTTACTTGCCCTGAACCGCCACCGGGTCGTCCCTTTATATACAGAGGTTGACGCCCAGCGGCTCACAGAGTCTCGGCCGGTTCATAAACAGTGTCCGGCTCGGTGTCTCTCTATTCCTGTCTTACAATACAAGTTATACATACAAGGCGGTTTATCTCTACAGGCCTTAAGTCGCCTCTGGGCCTTGGGCCTTTAAGTGAACCGCCATCTTCAAGTGTCTTCAGTGGGCTTCGTCATAGGTGTGACCCGGCCCCTTCTGGGCGGGTCATGCTTATGTGGGAGTTTGTATATCAATTCTATGTAAAACAAATCAGAGCAAACACATTTATGTGAATTTACGAAATTCCAGAACTGGGCGTAAAAGTTTCTATTTTTCAACAGAATCAAATCAACTATCACCCAAACCATCCTAAAGGATTTGCTTGGCATAAACACTAATTAAAATATAAAAAGCACAATCATAACAGTACATAATTTTGTTAAAAAATAAAACAAAAAAATAAACAATTGGGTTTTCTCCCAACAAGCTCTTTCTTTATAGTCATTAAGATAGGCTTGAGATTTCAATGATGCTCACATGAAAGATAATAATTTGGACTCAAAGAGAGCATCATGTAGCATATGACAAACACATTTAAGTCTAACATACTTCCTATGCATAATCTAGATCATGTATATAGGCATCATGTCCAAGATTAGTAGACCGAAATGATTCTGCATCTACTAATATTATTCCATACATCGACCGCTATCCAGCATGCATCTAGTGTATTAAGTTCATGAAAAAATGGAGTAATGCAATAAAAATGATGACATGATGTAGACAAGATAATCTCACGTATGAATAAACCCCATCTTGTTACCTTTAATAGCAATGATGCATGCGTGCCATGTTTCTTTCTGTCAATGAGATTGAGCACCGCAAGATCGAACCCATCATAAAGCACCTCTTCCCATGGCAAGATAAATCAATCTAGTTGACCAAAACCAAACCAATAAATCATATAAGAAATACGAGGCTATAACAATCATGCATAAAAGAGTTCAACAAAGACTCAATTAATATTCATGGATAGAACTGATCATAAACTCACAATTCATCGGATCCCAACAAACGCACCGGAAAAAATAGTTACATCAAATAGATCTCCAAGAACATCGTATTGAAGATCAAAAAGAGAGGAGAAGCCATCTAGCTACTAAGTACGAAGCCGTAGGTCTGTGGTAAACTACTCACGCATCATCGGAGGGGCAGCAAGGATGATGAAGAACCCCTCCGTGATTGTTGCCCCCTCCGGCAGAGTGTCGGAAAAGGACTCTAGATTGGATCTCGTGGTTCTGGAACTTGCGGCGGTGGAAAAAGTGTTTCGTCGACTCCCCTACGGTTTCTGGGATTTTAGAGTATTTATAGAGGCGGAAGTAGGTCAAGGCGGTTCCTGTGGGCCCTACTACCCATCAGGGCGCGCTAGAGGCCTGTGGCATGCCCTGGTGTCTAGTGGCCCCACTAGCCTCCTCTTGCGTGCTCTAGAAGCTTCCAGGGTCTCTTATCACCAGAAAAAATCTCCAAAAAGTTTCGTGGCATTTGAACTTTGTTTAGTATTGATATTCTGTGAAGTAAAAATCAAGCAATGGCACTGAGCAATAGGTTAATAGGTTAGTCCCAAAAAATTATATAAAGTTGCTAGTAAATATATATAAAACATCCAAGATTGATAATACAACAACATGGAACAATGCATCGGCGGAAAGCACCTGCATTAGCTCAAGACTTATCATTATTGCATGTGATAATAGCGTCCGATTGCAAGGATGTGGCCACTGATATAAAAAATGCATCGGCGGCATGCATGCTAGCTGAGTCAAGGAGATTCTAGTGACGTCAATGCAGTTCACTAGTTGTTCCTTTATTTTCAAAGGACAGGAGACAAATATTGAGGCACATATTCTCATTAAACACATTTTAGGACTTTCGTTAGGACGTCATGTGTGGCTCCTCAATCCTCCAGAGCTAAGTTGTATCCTCATGAATGGTGTCTATGATCAATAAAGAGAAGTGTGTTTAGGCTAAGAAAATGTTCTTTTTTTGGTTTCCATCTTTTTTGGTTCCTTTTGTTTTCTCACCAGTTTTCTTATTTCCTCACCATTTTTATTTGTTGTATCTTGGATGTCTTTGTTTTTCCTCATTTTACAGGGGTTTTTCTTGAATTTTCTCTGCTTTTCTTTGTTTCCTTTATCCCTTTTTATTTTTTTCCCATTTTGTTTTTTCTTCGGTTCTTGATTCTTTCTTCGTTTCCTTGTGGCTTTTCACTATTTTTTTGGGGGGATATGTTTTTCTTCGTTTATAAGGTGTTCCTTTCTTTCGTTTCTTTCATTTTTCACCGTTTTTCTTTGTTTTCTTCATTCTTCAACACATGTTCATGTATCATACCATTTGTATAGTTTACGCATATATCAGGAATATTTTTTATAGATGTTCAATGTTTTTTAAATACATATTTTTTATAAATTTATATTTAATGACTATTCTTTCTTGCACACTGTACAGTTTTGGTATATATCAGGAACCATTTTCAGGATGTTATCAACTCTAGTGTGATTCCTAGATCGAAACATGTTTGAAAAGTTAAAGTTCCTTTGAAAATCAAAGTGTTTATGTGGTTTGTGCATAAACAAGTTATTTTAACTAAGGATAATTTGGCAAAACCCAATTGGACAGGATCTATCAGATGTACTTTCTGTGAGCAACACGAATCAATCAAACATCTCTTTCTAGATTGTCCTCTGGCATAAAATTTGTGGCGATCGGTCCACATAGCTTTTAACATTACTCCACCGAATTCTATCAATACGTTATTTGGGACGTGGCTTGATGGGATAAATTATGATACAACGAGACACATTCGTGTAGGAGTGTGCGCTTTATTATGGGCAGTCTGAAATTGCAGAAATGATTTGGTTTTTAACATAATAACAAATATCAATTTTTTGTAGGTTATCTTTAGAGCCACATCGTTGATCAGTATGTGGTCGCTACTCACTCCGACAGAGGCCAGTGAGCGTTTGGTTACTGGGTCTACCCTATGAGAGATGATAGCACGGGATACTTTCAACCGGTTTGGATGACGGTCATGTAATAGGATAGGCATGTAGTGCTCTTATCTTTTTATGCCAGCCGGTTGTGCCTTTTCCTTTTTACTGTTAAGCTCTTATGGAGCCTTTTTTCGTTCTTTGTTCGAGACTTGGAGACTTATGTTGGATCTTTTGCTTATTAATAATATTGGCCATATGCATCATTCAGATGCAGAGGCTGGGGCATACCCCCCTTTTCGAAAAATAATAATTCATGTTTGACATTTTTTAAATATATGATTAACAATTTTGATATATGATCTATATTTAAAAATATATTTATTTATGGTCAAAATTTTAATACATGTTGTACATTTTTCGTATACAATAGGAAAATCTTTTTTTACACATTTATTTTTTTGGAATAGCTGATTAACATTTTTTTTCATTTTTTGTGTTTGATGACTACTTTATCATGCACAATATATATTTTTGGTATATATGAAGAATATTTTTTATACATGTTTAACATTTTTTAAATATGTGATTAAGAAATTTCTGATACACGATCAATATTTTTTCAAATGCTTGATTAACATTTTCCAAATACATGATAATATTCTTCATAAACATTGTATAGTTTTGAACATAATTTTTGTTTCCATTTGAAACATTTTTATACACATTTAACATTTTTTTAATACTTGATTAACTTTATTAAAATGTTATATGAACATTATTAAAATATTTTAGGTAGAGTGCTTTTGTAATATATATACTTAGAATGTTTTGAAGTACAAAAAACTAAAACAAAAGGCGAAAAACAGAAACAAAAAACGTGAAATAAAGAAAAACAATGTTGTGGCTTTCCGCGAGCTGGGCTGGACCATTCTCTTGCTCTCTCTGGCGAGGCTTCCTTGCGCCTCGCATCAAGCGACAGTCTGTCGCTGGAAGCGAGGCATAGCCTTGCCCATACAACAATGACCGTCACAACAGCAGTCCATAGCATGGGACGAACGGGAGCGCTTCCCAGTGGATTTTCTATTTTCCCCGCTTTGCGTTAAGTAGACACTCTTTCACAGAAGGAAGGACGAGCCAGGACGGAGTGCTCCAGCCATTTTGCTAGCGTCGTCTATATGTTTTGGTTTTCTATATCGGTTTTGGGACCTTTTGAGAATGTCGTAAACAGTTTTTGTTTCATTTTCATTCTTTAATAATTTGCAAAAATCTTCCCATTTTTATTATGTTTGAATTACTAATTTTGTTTCCATTTTCCAAAATAATTTGAAATTTCAATCTTGTTCTTGATTTTCAAAAATAGTAGAAAGTTTTATAAATGTTTTAAAAATCATTCGGAAATATGACTGCATTTTAAAAAACAATTCAGGAAATCATTCGAAAGAATGTTCATAATTTCAAATTTGGTTTTAAGAGAAAAATTCAGAATTTCTTAAATTTTTCACATAAGTCTAAATTTCTTCATAGCTTACCCAGAATATTCCCATTTTTAGAAATTTGCACACAAATTCATAAAAAGTGTGTTTCATTTTTATAGAACATTTTAAATTTTTTTAAAAAATTATCACATTTTTTAAAAACAATGTTATTTTCCAGTCACATTAAAAATGTCATATTTCGAAAAAAATATTTTTTTTAATAAAACGACCGTGTTTCATAAAATGTTCAAATCATTCACTCTATATGTTCAGAGTTTTTAAATATATTTTCATATTTATTTTCAAAAATAGAAAAAACACGAAAACAGGCGTGCTATATTCCCTCCCGCCCCCGCTCGCTACAGTGTCCGAGTGTTATAATGTGAGAGATGGGCCGGCTTGGTCGGGGTTCCGTTGTGCGAAAAGGGGGCATTTCGGCATGGAGAGATGTTTCCCTCATCAGCAACAAAAAAAAAAAGGCAGTGAGAGACGTATATGAGTTCCCACTTCTGAGTATGGCTTGTTTGTGTTTTTTCTCTTGTTTGCATAGGCGCACCACAGTTAAAAGAGAATAGATTAAGACTGGATGGCCCCATGAGAGGCTTTGACGGCATGACGACTCTATCAATCTTGAAGAACAAGAACGGCCGGATAAAGCGACTTCGATGCATCTGCTCTTTCATATGTTTTAATAATAGTTTTGTAGGCTTATATAAGTAAAAATCATAGTCAAATTTATGCAATGAAGATAAAAAAAAGTCAATGCGCGTCTTATATTTTGGAAAGGAGGAAGTATAATATCATCACAAAAGTGATAGTTTCAGCAACACTCACATAAAAGTGGTAGTTTTTGGGTATTTACTTGAGAGCCCGCTCCCAAACCACCTAGCTCCATCTCCCCGTGTGTAAGAACTTAAGTTTAGAGCCTATTTGGTACTCTCCTACTTCTTAAAATTCAGCTTCACTAAAAAAACACAAACCAAACGGGCGATATGCCGCTTCATAAAAAAACTAAAATCTGAGATACAATTTCTAGTTTTTTATGAAGCTCTTCAAGGGGTGCTCCAAAACATTCTCGAAGCTGGAGTTGGGGGGAAATTACCCACCACTACCACAAGTAAGTGGATACCCCTTTGTTTCTACCCCCTCATCCAATCAAATAGATCCTTTCCACCAAATTATCCATTCTTTAAGCTGTAGCTAACCAAACATTCTCTTTGGTAGTGCTACAACTTCTATATGAAACTGCTCCAAAGTGCATTTGGTGAAGTGAAACTGTTTTTGGTGAAGCGAAGCAGTCCTAAACGGGCCCTTAGGTCTTGAAATGAGTTGAGAGCCCAATCCCAAATTTCAAAAACCGCCCGGCCCACCGGTCTGACTCCCCGTGTGCAAGAACTTAAGTCTAGTTGATGAAATGATATGACTCCCCTCTAGTTAAGGTTTTTCTTCCTCCCGGCGGCGCTCGCTCGACGTGGAGATCGCGATCCCCTCCACTTCCCTACCACCGATCGCCAACGCCCTCGGGTGGCTGGCATCGTGGTTGACTAGAGGCCGGCCTAGGGAACATCCCGCCCGCAGAATTCGTTGTTTCTTAGCCAAGAGATATGATGGAGGGCTCAACTTCGGCGTCTGGATCGGCGATGAGAGACATGGAAGCAATGATGAAAGAGTTGGGGTTGAAAGAGGATGATCTGGTGGACATAGTCGTGGAGGACGGTGACATACCGGAGGAAGCTGCTCGCTGGATGGCAATTGCTTGTGTGCACATCGACAGACCATATAGTCAGTATTGGTTCTTCCGCAACACGAGGGTTCGCATGGGATCTAGCGCAGGAAGTTAAATTCCGTCCACTGGAGGATAACCTATACACCCTGAAATTCTCTTGCCTCAGTGATTGGGAGCGAGTAATGGAAGATGGGCCATGGACCTTCAAGGGCAAGGCGGTCGTTTTTGAGCCATATGACGGAATCACCAGACCGTCATCGATTAGTTTGAACAAAATTGAGATGCGGATTCAAATTCATGACCTCCCGGAACTGTTTTTTGGCCTGATCAAATCCCTTGCCGCAACCGTCGGAGACTTCATCTATGCTGAACCCAAGTCCCTGGACTTTGAAGGTAATTTTTTAGGGTGCGTGTCAAGGTAGATGTCACAAAGCCTCTCAGGAACGCTGTTTCGTTGGTGATAAAGAAGAAAAGGGAGATCTTCAGGGTCAAGTATGAGAGACTGCCCGACTGGTGCGCTGTGTGTGGCATGTTAGGTCACCTATATAAAAAATGTGGCAATGGAATTCATCTTCCATTGGCACTAGTTTAAAAAAATCTTCGTGCTGATTGGTTTAAGGGTCCAGGCCATGGCCCTGGAGCCGAGAGTGTGCCGGGTGGTGGCAGAGGCAGAGGCAGACCTGGCCGTGGAGCAGGTCGTGGGGCTAACCAGCGGGGTGCAAGCTAGGATGAAAGTATAGAGTGGATGGTACGGGAGGACCCCAGCCTTAAAGATGACATAGATATGGTAGGGGCATAAGGCAACAGGAAGCGTGGAGCAACACAAGTCAACTTGGGGGCGCCGGTGGTGCTAGAATATACTACAAAAAATAGCTCGGGTCAAGCGCTTCTGGCCTTACCCCCGCAGCAGTACCCCGGAGTCCAACCTCCAAGCAAGAACCAAAGAGGATGAAAGCCACAGTGTTGATGTTTGAGCAAGGAAACCTGAAGGCAACAACTAGCAACAACCTTCTGATGCGTGTTTGGCGAGCTCCCTAGAGGAGTCGCATCGAGCGCAATGAGTCTTCTATGCTGGAATTGTCACGGGGCTGGCAAACCCGCGATAGTCCGTGAGCTTCATGATCTCACGAGGCAACTTGCCCCCTCTATCGCATGTATTGTTGAAACTCTAATAGAGGGCTCTCGAGTAGAGAATCTAGCAGGCACTTTAGGTTTCAATAAAAGTTTTGCTGTTAGTAGTCATGGAAGGAATGGAGGTTTAGGTATCTTTTGGAATGATGAAATAAAGCTTGAAGTTGTCGTTTATTTTGATTACCACATTGATGCAATTGTTGATGCAATGGTTGATTTCAGGACAAGAGTTACTTTTGTGTACGGGGAGGCACAAGTAAATGAACGATACAAAACTTGTTGGAAATATGCCCTAGAGGCAATAATAAAATGGTTATTATTATATTTCTTTGTTCATGATAATTGTCTGTTATTCATGCTATAATTGTATTATCCGGAAATCGTAATACACGTGTGAATACATAGACCACAACATGTCCCTAGTGAGCCTCTAGTTGACTAGCTCGTTGATCAACAGATAGTCATGGTTTCCTGACTATGGACATTGGATGTCATTGATAACGGGATCACATCATTAGGAGAATGATGTGATGGACAAGACCCAATCCTAAGCATAGCTCAAAGATCGTGTAGTTCGTTTAGCTAGAGCTTTTCCAAATGTCAAGTATCATTTCATTAGACCATGAGATTGTGCAACTCCCGGATACCGTAGGAGTGCTTTGGGTGTGCCAAACGTCACAATGTAACTGGGTGACTATAAAGGTACACTACGGGTATCTCCGAAAGTGTCTGTTGGGTTGGCACGAATCGAGACTGGGATTTGTCACTCCGTATGACGGAGAGGTATCTCTGGGCCCACTCGGTAATGCATCATCATAATGAGCTCAATGTGACCAAGTGTCTGGTCATGGGATCATGCATTACGGTACGAGTAAAGCGACTTGCTGGTAACGAGATTAAACGAGGTATTGGGATACCGATGATCGAGTCTCGGGCAAGTAACGTACCGATTGACAAAGGGAATTGTATACGGGGTTGCTTAAATCCTCGACATCGTGGTTCATCCGATGAGATCATCGAGGAGCATGTGGGAGCCAACATGGGTATCCAGATCCCACTGTTGGTTATTGACCGGAGAGGCGTCTCGGTCATGTCTGCATGTCTCCCGAACCCGTAGGGTCTACACACTTAAGGTTCAGTGACGCTAGGGTTCTAGAGATATGAGTATGCAGTAAACCGAAAGTTGTTCGGAGTCCCGATGAGATCCCGCACGTCACGAGGAGTTCCGGAATGGTCCGGAGGTAAAGAATTATATATAGGAAGTCGAGTTTCGGCCATCGGGAAAGTTTCGAGGGTCACCGGTATTGTACCAGGACCACCGGAAGGGTCCCGGGGGTCCACCGGATGGGGCCACCTATCTCGGAGGGCCCCATGGGCTGAAGTGGGAGGGGAACCAGCCCCAGGTGGGCTGGTGCGCCCCCCTTGGGCCCCCTGTGCCTAGGGTTGGAAACCCTAGGGGTGGGGGCGCCTCCACTTGCCTTGGGGGGCAAGGCACCCCCTTTGGCCGCCGCCCCCTTGGAGATTCAATCTCCTAGGGCTGGTGCCCCCCTAGGGGGCCTGTATAAAGAGGGGGGGAGGGAGGGCAGCCGCACCCATGCACTTGGCGCCTCCCTTTCCCCTTGCTACACCTCTCCCTCTCGCAGACGCTTGGCGAAGCCCTGCCGTGATCCCTGCTGCATCCACCACCACGCCGTCGTGCTGCTGGATCTCCATCAACCTCTCCTCCCCCCTTGCTGGATCAAGAAGGAGGAGACGTCTTCCCCAACCGTACGTGTGTTGAACGCGGAGGTGCTGTCCGTTCAGCACTAGGATCATCGGTGATTTGGATCACGACGAGTACGACTCCCTCAACCCCGTTCTCTTGAACGCTTCCGCTCGATCTACAAGGGTATGTAGATGCACTCCTCTCTCTCGTTGCTAGATGAACTCATAGATTGATCTTGGTGAAACCGTAGGAAATTTTTTATTTTCTGCTACGTTCCCCAACAGTGGTATCAGAGCTAGGTCTATGCGTAGTTCTCTTTGCACGAGTAGAACACAATTTTGTTGTGGGCGTAGATGTTGTCAACTTTCTTGCCACTACTAGCCTTACTTTGCTACAGCGGTATTGTGGGATGAAGCGGCCCGGACCGACCTTACATGTACGCTTACGTGAGACAGGTTCCACCGACTGACATGCACTAGTTGCATAAGGTGGCTAGCGGGTGTCTGTCTCTCCCACTTTAGTTGGAGCGGATTCGATGAAAAGGGTCCTTATGAAGGGTAAATAGAAGTTGACAAATCACGTTGTGGCTTTTACGTAGGTAAGAAAACGTTCTTGCTAGAATCCTATTGCAGCCACGTAAAACATGCAACAACAATTAGAGGACGTCTAACTTGTTTTTGCAGCATATGCCTTGTGATGTGATATGGCCAAAAGTTGTGATGAATGATATATGTGATGTATGAGATCATGTTCTTGTAATAGGAATCACGACTTGCATGTCGATGAGTATGACAACCGGCAGGAGCCATAGGAGTTGTCTTAATTATTGTATGACCTGCGTGTCAATGATTTAACGCCATGTAATTACTTTACTTTATTGCTAAAACGTTAGCCATAGTAGTAGAAGTAATAGTTGGCGAGCAACTTCATGGAGACACGATGATGGAGATCATGATGATGGAGATCATGGTGTTATGCCGGTGACGAAGATGATCATGGAACCCCGAAGATGGAGATCAAAGGAGCTATATGATATTGGCCATATCATGTCACTGTTTAATTGCATGAGATGTTTATTATGTTTGTGCATCTTGTTTACTTAGAACGACAGTAGTAAATAAGATGATCCCTCATAATAATTTCAAGAAGGTGTTCCCCCTAACTGTGCACCGTTGCGAAAGTTCGTCGTTTCGAAGCACCACGTGATGATCGGGTGTGATAGATTCTAACGTTCACATACAATAGGTGTAAGACAGATTTACACATGCAAAACACTTAGGTTAACTTGACGAGCCTAGCATGTACAGACATGGCCTCGGAACACAAGAGACTGAAAGGTCGAACATGAGTCGTATGGAAGATACGATCAACATGGAGATGTTCACCGATGATGACTAGTCCGTCTCACGTGATGATCGGACACGGCCTAGTCGACTCGGATCATGTATCACTTAGATGACTAGAGGGATGTCTAATCTGAGTGGGAGTTCATTAAATAAGTTGATTAGATGAACTTAATTATCATGAACTTAGTCTAAAAACCTTTGCAAATATGTCTTGTAGATCAAATGGCCAACGCTCATGTCCACCTCAACTTCAACGCGTTCCTAGAGAAAACCAAGCTGAAAGATGATGGCAGCAACTATACGGACTGGGTCCGGAACCTGAGGATCATCCTCATAGCTGCAAAGAAAGATTATGTCTTAGAAGCACCACTGGGTGAAGCTCCCATCCCAGAGAACCAAGACGTCATGAATGCTTGGCAGTCTCGTGCTGATGATTACTCCCTCGTTCAGTGCGGCATGCTTTACAACTTAGAACCGGGGCTCCAAAAGCGTTTTGAGCAACACGGAGCATATGAGATGTTCGAAGAGCTGAAAATGGTTTTCCAAGCTCATGCCCGGGTCAAGAGATATGAAGTCTCCGACAAGTTCTTCAGCTGTAAGATGGAGGAAAATGGTTCTGTCAGTGAGAAAAATGTCTGGGTTGCACAGCCGCTTGACTCAGCTGGGAGTTAATCTCTCGGATGATGCGGTTATTGACAGAATCCTTCAGTCGCTTACACCGAGCTACAAGAGCTTTGTGATGAACTTCAATATGCAGGGGATGGAAAAGACCATTCCTGAAGTATATTCAATGCTGAAATCAGCAGAGGTAGAGATCAAAAAGGAACATCAAGTGTTGATGGTGAATAAAACCACTAAGTTCAAGAAAGGCAAGGGTAAGAAGAACTTCAAGAAGGACGACAAGGAAGTTGCCGCGTTCGGTAAGCCAGCTGCTGGGAAGAAGTCAAAGAATGGACCCAAGCCTGAGACTGAGTGCTTTTATTGCAAAGGGAAGGGTCACTAGAAGCGGAACTGCCCCAAATACTTAGCGGGCAAGAAGGCCGGCAACACTAAAGGTACATGTGATATACATGTAATTGATTTGTACCTTACCAGTGCTCGTAGTAGCTCCTGGGTATTTGATACCAGTGCCGTTGCTCATATTTGTAACTCAAAGCAGGAGCTGCGGAATAAGCGGAGACTGGCGAAGGACGAGGTGACGATGCGTGTCGGGAATGGTTCCAGAGTCGATGTGATCGCCGTCGGCACGCTACCTCTACATTT
Source organism: Triticum dicoccoides (assembly GCF_002162155.2). Taxonomy (NCBI): domain Eukaryota; kingdom Viridiplantae; phylum Streptophyta; class Magnoliopsida; order Poales; family Poaceae; genus Triticum; species Triticum dicoccoides. Next base: position 118,798,864 of record NC_041385.1, read on the forward strand.
ACCTACGAGATTAGTTTTAAACCTCAATAATTGTTATTTAGTACCAGCTTTGAGCATGAACATTGTATCTGGATCTCATTTAATGCGAGATGGCCACTCATTTAAATCCGAGAATAATGGTTGTTCTATTTATATGAGAGATATGTTTTATGGTCATGCCCCGATGGTCAATGGTTTATTCTTAATGAATCTCGAACGTGATGTTACACATATTCATAATGTGAATACCAAAAGATGTAAAGTTGATAATTATAGTCCCACATACTTGTGGCACTGCCGCCTTGGTCACATTGGTGTCAAGCGCATGAAGAAGCTCCATGCTGATGGACTTTTAGAGTCTCTCGATTATGAATCATTTGACACATGCGAACCATGCCTCATGGGCAAAATGACCAAGACTCCGTTCTCCGGAACAATGGAGCGAGCAACCAACTTATTGGAAATCATACATACTGATGTGTGCGGTCCAATGAGCGTTGATGCTCGCAGAGGATATCGTTATGTTCTCACTCTCACTGACGACTTGAGTAGATATGAGTATGTCTACTTGATGAAACACAAGTCTGAGACCTTTGAAAAGTTCAAGGAATTTCAGAATGAGGTAGAGAATCAACGTGACCAAAAAATAAAGTTCTTGCGATCAGATCGTGGAGGAGAATATTTAAGTCACGAATTTGGTACACACTTAAGGAAATCTGGAATCGTTTCACAACTCACGCCGCCTGGAACACCTAGGCGTAACGGTGTGTCCGAACATCGTAGTCGCACTCTATTGGATATGGTGCGATCTATGATGTCTCTTACCGATTTACCACTATCATTTTGGGGATACGCTCTAGAGACATCTACATTCACTTTAAATAGGGCACTGTCTAAATCCATTGAGACGACACCGTATGAATTATGGTTTGGGAAGAAACCTAAGCTGTCGTTTCTAAAAATTTGGGGATGCGATGCTTATGTCAAGAAACTTCAACCTAAAAGGCTTGAATCCAAGTCGGAAAAATGCGTCTTCATAGGATACCCTAAGGAAACCATTGGGTATACCTTCTACCTTAGATCCGAAGGCAAGATCTTTGTTGCCAAGAATGGGTCCTTTCTGGAGAAAGAGTTTCTCTCGAGAGAAGTAAGTGGGAGGAAAGTGGAACTTGATGAAGTACTACCTCTTGAACCAGTGAGTAGCGCAGCTCAGGAAGATGTTCCTATGGTGCCTGCACCAACTGAAGAGGAAGTTAATGATGATGATCAAGGTACTTCGGATCAAGTTACTACTGAACTTTGTAGGTCCACAAGGACACGTTCCACACCAGAGTGGTATGGCAACCCTGTCCTGGAAATCATGTTGTTAGACAACGGTGAACCTTCGAACTATGAAGAAGCGATGGCGGGCCCAGATTCCAACAAATGGCTTGAAGCCATGCAATCCGATATAGAATCCATGTATGAAAACAAAGTATGGACTTTGACAGACTTGCCCGATGATCAGCGAGCGATAGAAAACAAATGGATCTTTAAGAAGAAGACAGACGCAGATGGTAATGTTACCATCTATAAAGCTCGACTTGTCGCTAAGGGTTATCGGCAAGTTCAAGGGGTTAACTATGATGAGACTTTCTCTCCCGTAGCGAAGCCGAAGTCCGTCCGAATCATGTTAGCAATTGCCGCATACTATGATTACGAGATATGGCAGATGGACATCAAAACGGCATTCCTTAACGGTTATCTTAAGGAAGAACTGTATATGATGCAGCCGGAAGGTTTTGTCGATCCTAAGAATGCTAACAAGGTATGCAAGCTCCAGCGATCCATTTATGGGCTGGTGCAAGCATCTCGGAGTTGGAACATTCGCTTTGATGAGATGATCAAAGCGTTTGGGTTTATGAAGACTTATGGAGAAGCCTGCGTTTACAAAAAAGTGAGTGGGAGCTCTGTAGCATTTCTCATATTATATGTGGATGACATACTTTTGATGGGAAATGATATAGAACTTTTGGACAGCATTAAGGCCTACTTGAATAAGTGTTTTTCAATGAAGTACCTTGGAGAAGCTGCTTACATATTAGGCATCAAGATCTATAGGGATAGATCGAGACGCCTCATAGGTCTTTCACAAAGCACATACCTTGATAAGATATTGAAGAAGTTCAATATGGATCAGTCCAAGAAAGGGTTCTTGCCTGTATTGCAAGGTGTGAGATTGAGCTCGGCTCAATGCCCGACCACCGCAGAAGATAAAGAAGAGATGAGTGTCATCCCCTATGCCTCAGCCATAGGATCTATTATGTATGCCATGTTGTGTACCAGACCTGATGTAAAACTTGCGGTAAGTTTGGTAGGAAGGTACCAAATTAATCCCGGCAAGGAACACTGGACAGCGGTCAAGAATATCCTGAAGTACCCGAAAAGGACAAAGGACATGTTTCTCGTGTATGGAGGTGACGAAGAGCTTGTCGTAAAGGGTTACGTCGATGCTAGCTTCTACACAGATCTGGATGACTCTAAGTCACAAACCGGATACGTGTATATTTTAAATGGTGGGGCAGTAAGCTGGTGCAGTTGCAAGCAAAGCATCATGGCGGGATCTACATGTGAAGCAGAGTACATGGCAACCTCGGAGGCAGCGCATGAAGCAATCTGGGTGAAGGAGTTCATCACCGACCTAGGAGTCATACCCAATGCGTCGGGGCCGATCAAACTCTTCTGTGACAACACTGGAGCTATTGCACTTGCCAAGGAGCCCAGGTTTCACAAGAAGACCAGGCACATCAAGCGTCGCTTCAACTCCATTCGTGAAAATGTTCAAGATGGAGACATAGATATTTGTAAAGTACATACGGACCTGAATGTGGCAGATCCGTTGACTAAACCTCTCCCTAGGGCAAAACATGATCAACACCAGAATTCCATGGGTGTTCGATTCATCACAATGTAACTAGATTATTGAACTCTAGTGCAAGTGGGAGACTGTTGGAAATATGCCCTAGAGGCAATAATAAAATGGTTATTATTATATTTCTTTGTTCATGATAATTGTCTGTTATTCATGCTATAATTGTATTATCCGGAAATTGTAATACACGTGTGAATACATAGACCACAACATGTCCCTAGTGAGCCTCTAGTTGACTAGCTCGTTGATCAACAGATAGTCATGGTTTCCTGACTATGGACATTGGATGTCATTGATAACGGGATCACATCATTAGGAGAATGATGTGATGGACAAGACCCAATCCTAAGCATAGCTCAAAGATTGTGTAGTTCATTTAGCTAGAGCTTTTCCAAATGTCAAGTATCATTACCTTAGACCATGAGATTTTGCAACTCCCGGATACCGTAGGAGTGCTTTGGGTGTGCCAAACGTCACAATGTAACTGGGTGACTATAAAGGTACACTACGGGTATCTCCGAAAGTGTCTGTTGGGTTGGCACGAATCGAGACTGGGATTTGTCACTCCGTATGACGGAGAGGTATCTCTGGGCCCACTCGGTAATGCATCATCATAATGAGCTCAATGTGACCAAGTGTCTGGTCATGGGATCATGCATTACGGTACAATTAAAGTGACTTGCTGGTAATGACATTAAACAAGGTATTGGGATACCGACGATCGAGTCTCGGGCAAGTAACGTACCGATTGACAAAGGGAATTGCATACGGGGTTGCTTAAATCCTCGACATCGTGGTTCATCCGATGAGATCATCGAGGAGCATGTGGGAGCCAACATGGGTATCCAGATCCCGCTGTTGGTTATTGACCGGAGAGGCATCTCGGTCATGTCTGCATGTCTCCCGAACCCGTAGGGTCTACACACTTAAGGTTCGGTGGCGCTAGGGTTGTAGAGATATGAGTATCCATTAAACCGAAAGTTGTTCGGAGTCCCGGATGAGATCCGGGACATCGCGAGCAGTTCCGGAATGGTCTGGAGGTAAACAATTATATATAGGAAGTCGAGTTTCGGCCATCAGGAAAGTTTCGGGGGTCACCGGTATTGTACCGGGACCATCGGAAGGGTCCCGCGGGTCCACCGGGTGGGGCCACCTATCCCGGAGGGCCCCATGGGCTGAAGTGGGAGGGGAACCAGACCTAGGTGGGCTGGTGCGCCCCCCCTTGGCCCCCCCTGCGCCTAGGGTTGGAAACCCTAGGGGTGGGGGGCGCATCCACTTGCCTTGGGGGGCAAGGCACCCCCTTTGGCCGCCGCCCCCCTTGGAGATTCAATCTCCTAGGGCCGGTGCCCCCATAGGGGCCCTATATAAAGAGGAGGGGAGGAAGGGCAGCCGCGCCCATTCACTTGGTGCCTCCCTTTCCCCTTGCTACACCTCTCCCTCTCGCAGACGCTTGGTGAAGCCCTGCCGGGATCCATGCTGCATCCACCACCACGCCGTCGTGCTGCTGGATCTCCATCAACCTCTCCTTCCCCCTTGCTGGATCAAGAAGGAGGAGATGTCTTCCCCAACCGTACGTGTGTTGAACGCGGAGGTGCTGTCCGTTCAACACTAGGATCATCGGTGATTTGGATCACGACGAGTATGACTCCCCCAACCCCGTTCTCTTGAACGCTTCCGCTCGATCTACAAGGGTATGTAGATGCACTCCTCTCTCTCATTGCTAGATGAATTGATCTTGGTGAAACCGTCGGAAAATTTTTATTTTCTACTACGTTCCCTAACAAAACTTGGGATATGCTGTCAGGACCCCGACTCAATGCCACATCGATCTAGCATGTAACACCTCATATCACTTTGCGGCCTCACGCACGGTATTCCCACGGGTGTCGCCTTACCTTTGCCCGGGACCGTTTGCGCCTTTTGGCACACGTATATGATAGTGTCACTAGCATCCATATGATAAGGAGCCCGGGCTGACATGGCTAGTCGTAAACCCAAAGTGGCACAGACTTACAGGGACAGGCATCCATGACCCAGCATTGAACGTGTCGGTCATCAGCGAGTGAATCCAGGCTGTAGCACTGGGCTAGCAGGACTCCGGTGAACCGGGCTGTAGCGGGCTAACAGGACTCTGGTATTCATCGCGTGACATTTCCCCGAAGGGACAGACACAGGAACGAAGAAGGACACATGCCGGTCAGCCTAAGTGTTCCGGAGCAGTAGCAAGCTACCATGGCTCAGTGAAACACTAGGAGACATTTCCCCGTAAGAGAGGCTACTAAAGATAAACAACTAGATGGTCAGATCCCACACATACCAAGCATTTCAAAACATACACACAATATGCTCGATATGTGCAAATACAACATGGCATCACAAAATGACTCTACGACTCAAGCATTTATTCATTAGGCTCCGAGGAGCGAGATATTACAAACAGGGGTCTCATGACCCAACAATCAGAGCATACAAATCAAAGCACAAGCGGAAGCTATCATGTCTGAGTACAGACATCTATAAATGAGAAAGGCTGAGAAGCTTGACTATCTACCAGATCCTGCCGAGGGAACAAGATCGTAGCTGAGGTAACAAGCTAAACGTCGAAGTCCATGCGGAACTACTAGCGAGACCGAAGTCTCTCTGCAAAAACATAAATAGGCAAACGTGAGTACAAATGTACCCAGCAAGACTTACATCAGAACTAACTACATATGCATCATTTTCAACAAGGGGACGGTGGGGTTTAACTGCAGCAAGCCAGCTTTGACTCGGTGGCTATCCTGAACTACGACTGCAAGCGACTCTTTTGAGGTGGCGCACACGAGTCCACATATTCACCATATCAATACACCACTATGGATCCGCTCCCGTCTCCCTACGAGAACGCCATCCATAGCACTCACGCTTATCTTGCGTATTTTAGAGTATCCACTTTCACTTGTCTATGAACTGATATAAGCAACCCAGAAGTCCTTTACCGCGGACACGGCTATTCGAATAGATGATGTTAACCCTGCAGGGGTGTACTTCTTCATACATGTTTCCACCACTTAGCGTCTGCACACGACATGTGCTCGGCAGACTTCAAGCGAAAGCCGACGTGGGTGTAGACCACGACCTACCTAAACACTCAAGTCTCTAGTCCAGGTTTATCGCCTATTCGGGTTCCATCCATGAGGAGATCCGGCCGGAGTTTCGCTCACAGCCCCAAACGATGTGAACAGGGTTCCGTGACACCAAACGGGCGCCCGGTATACCCGGCCACGTGCCTACCGCATCACAGCTCACCCCCAGCGCTGTCCACGGCCTCCAGCATACTACAAACACCAGAAACTACTTGCAACTCCTGGACAGAGGACTAGGGTGAATAAGAAGTCGAGCGGGGTCGTATTTCAGGGCCCAATGTATGGTAGTAACTGAATCATGGATCACAAACACAGAACTCAGTTCCTGAGGACGGCTTCAATGAGACAACCCACCATGTACTCCTACATGGCCTCTCACCGACACCTTTACCAAATTGTGTTCACACACTTAGCTCACACACAGTAGGACATGTTCACCCGCCTCTGATTCATCCCCGATGAATCAGACCTGACTCAACTCTAAGCAGTAGCAGGCATGACAAACAAACATGAATGAGTAGGCACAACAGGGCTCAAACAACTCCTACTCATGCTAGTGGGTTTCATCTATTTACTGTGGCAATGACAGGTCATGCAAAGGATAAAGGGGTTCAGCTACCGCAGCAGGTAACAAATATGTCGTTGTTGTCCTAATGCAGTAAAAGAGAGCAGGAGCGAGAGAGTAGGATTGTATCGGAATGAACAAGGGGGTTTTGCTTGCCTGGCACTTCTGAAGATAACATTGAGTCTTCATCAGTGTCAACGATCACATCATCGGTATCACGTCTATCGAGAGGGGACAAATATCGGCAACACAGAAGGGAACACAATCAATGCAATGCACAATATGATGCATGCTATGACATGGCAATATGAATGTGTTTTGGGCTAATGCACCTAAAACCAGATTAAATGAAGTTGGTTTGAATCCAAGATTCAAATTCAAACTCCATATGTGGTTATTTAAATGCCATTCACTTCATTTGCCCTAAACAGTAGTGATAAGTTGTTCTAACATGCATGAAAATGGTACAGATGGATTCCTTGAATTTTTCTGATAATTTTTCATATATAATTTATTTAATTTGGAGTTACGGTTGAATTTCTATGATTTTTTAGAAGTTTTAGCTATTTTCTGGAATTTCCTGAATTATAATAAATCCAGAAAATGATTTATTGCGTCAGCACTAGGTCATGCTGATGTCAGCAGGTCAACTAGGCGGGTCCAGGTCAAACCTGACCAGTGGGGTCCACTGGTCAGTGACTGGGGCTGGATAGTGCCAATGACAGGTGGGGCCGGGTCAACAGACACGTCAGCACGGTCAAAGCTGACGTGTGGGCCCATGGTGGTTAGGTTAACACTTAACAGAAAATAATAAAAATTAACTAAGGGCATGGGGCCCATACATCAGTGGCTCTGGGGAGGGTTAGTTGGGTCATTAGTGGTTAACTAGACCGGGGTTAGGCCGACGGCTCGTCGCCGGCGAGGTCAGTGGCGGCGGAGCGCGTCGGGTTTCGCCCACAGGCGACCATTTGGACGGCGGATTGGTCCTACGCGTAGCTGGGGGTCGCGCGCGTCTGGTAGTGCAAGTGGGAGGAGCTGGGGTGGAGCGGGCTCGCCGGAGTCGAGCTCGTGGCGGCGGCCGGAGTTTGGGCAACGGCGGGTTCGGCGCTATGGTGCATGGGAGGAGGGGTTGGTGGGCGCTACGGGCTCGTGGAGACGTTCTGAGCACGATGGTGCACTCACGTGGGAGCTCCAGTGGCTCTGGCCACGACGGCGACGAGGCATGGCGGCGGCGAGCTTCGGCCGTGGTGGAAGAAGGAGCTAGGGAACGAAATCAGGTGCGGGGAGTGAGGGGAAGAGAAGAGGAGCTCACGGGGAGTTCGTCGGCGGTCTCGGGGAGCTCGGGGAGGCGTCGGCGGCGGCAAATCGACAGCGGCGGTCCTCGGTGGCCGAGGAGGGGAAAAGCGTCGGGACGGCGCTTCGGGGCTTCTTCGGTCGCGTGAGCCGACGGGGAGGTCGAGGGAGGAACTGCGGAGCTCAGGAGCACGTCGGGGAGGAGAAGGGGTGGTGGTGGCCATGGGTACGGCGACGATGATGGCGAGCTTCGCTCGGTGGTGTGCGCGAGAGGGAAGCAGAGGAGGGAATGGGGTCCAGGGGGAGAGAGGAGAGGTGCAGGGGGCGAGGGGGAGTGCGTGGCGTCTCCGGGCGTCGAGGAGGGAGGCAACCAGGCAGGAGGTGGCCAGGGGGGGAAGCAGGAGGTAGCCGAGGCCTCTCGGGCGCGCGCCACGCCTCGCCTCTGTTCGTCCTCCTGGCAGAGGAGGAAGAGGACAAGGGGGAGGAGGTGGGCTGGGCCGGCTGGGCCGGCCAGATGGAGCTGGGCCAGGCTCTGGTGGGCTGCACGGTAAGGCCAGGTAACCTCCTTCTCTCTCTCTCTTTTTCTAATTATCTCAGTTTTCTATTATTCTGTAAATTTAGGGCTTTATTAAAAATACTCAGACACTTTCAAAAATCATGAAACTAATCATGGCTACTGTTTAGAATATATCCAACAGTAAACATTTTAGTTTATGATTATTTGAGCATTTGAAATATTTAATAGCATTTAAATGCCCAAATGAAAATACTATATGATTTAATTCAGTGACCAAATATGTCCTGCAAAAATATAAACCATTTTTGGTAGATGCTTCCACCTCAAACCAGAAATGTTGAACATTTTTAGAGGACATTTTGAGTTCAATGAAAAAGGTTTTATTTTGACCCTAGTTGAATTCATTTGGTGCTAGGGCTTAGTCAATCCCCATCTCAGGTTTAAATGAAATTTAAACATGATGTAACACTCTAATACATGCACTAGGCATTGTCAGAACTAGGGATGTGACAACTCACCCCCACTAAACAAGAATCTCGTCTCGAGATTCAAGCGTAGGGTAAGGTGAAGGGTAAACGCAGCTAGTACAATCTTCACGATCCAGGGTGCACTTCAGTTGAACGTTGATTCATTCACCATCATTGTCTTGATGTCTTGCTCTGAGAAATCCTGCCAACATGACATGGAGGGAAGAAGGAGACTCTAGAAGGGTCGATCTTCTTGAAGATCGAACAACTCACGGAATGAGACATAGGACCATCTCTCGGGTTGAGACACGAGATACACATCAAGAGTGGTGGAAAGAAACGGATGACGAAGGTTCACTAGGTGGACAATAATTCCACACTTAAGAAGGTGGTAATCGGTTGTCAACGTAGCGAGGAGTTGAGTTGCCATGATACCACAACGATACACCTTAGGGAAGGTGACTCGTAGAGATATCCCCTTAAGTGGCAAAAAGAATTACTTTTGATTCAGAGATCATTGAAACTCTTTAAACCAGCCTAAGGCAATTCTCGAGCGATCGTTTGGAGGGGGTCGGTAGAATGGCATACTCGGACTTGGATGATGTGGATTACCTTGTTGAAGACAACGTAATGGATGAATTTGCTTATCACCGGAAATGGAAGAGACCCATGGTAGAATGGCACATTGGCGGTGCAAGCTAGGAACAAAATGCAAATGCTAGGAATGATTCTGGTAACTGGGGAAGAACCCAACAATAGGGAGTGAATTCACTGTTTGAAGAGGTCATAGCATTGCCGAGGAAACTGAGAGCAAACCCAGTTAGTGCCGATGATAACACCTAGCGCTTGTGCGTGCTCTCAAGAACTTGAGCATTTCCATATTCATCAAGGTTTTACCAACATCCGTGTCAAGGATCCTGGCAACACAACATACCACCATGATGAACAACGATGGATGATGCAGATGCATAGGAAGATAACATCAACTCAGATTTCATCCTAGTGAGGCCAAGGAAACAAAATCTGGATGATCGACCGAGAGACATTTAGCACTCCGCTTCTAATGTTCTCCTTGATGTGCTAGTGTAATCCAATCATTGAAATGGTTTGGTAACTAGACATCAAGTAAAAGGTCGGACTTCGGGAGCAATAGAATCCATAAGGAACAGTTACGGAGGTAAATCCTACGAAATCCTTATGGGGAGGTGGCCAACTTCCTCAATCAAGATATTATAATAACAGGTCTTCCGGCTGGGTGTGTTGGCCACGACATCCACTTTACCGGTTTTCGAGGGACCGATATTATAATTCTTGGGAAATATTCCAACCATCATATATGCCTGAGATTCAGATCTGGTTGGTGTTAGGATATTCCAGACTCATCGAGTCTAGGAAGAAAAACGGAAGTTTGCAACACAAATCGACGAGATGACGTTGCGAGATTCTCGGGGAATGAACTACGATAGCAAGCTCCAAAACATGAGCTGGTTCTGCTACAAACATGTGAACACGTTGTCCCAGACAAGCATGCCCACATGGTAGTCTTACAATAAAACACTACCGAGTTCAGGAGGGGGAACCATCAACGAGGGTATCGAAGTCTTGTGCATTACCATGGATTAACACTTAACTCCTTTTCTCGAACAAATCAGTCAGTGGCTTGGGGTGCTACGGAACACATATGGAATGGAGGTTGCAAGTCTCCGAACCACAGAATACTTTCGCACGTATGCATGACTGATTTGGGATGATTCCAAAGGAAACAACATTGACTTTCTAGAATCCACGGCGGCAACTTGCATCAGATGCACATGAATTAAAGGAAGTCACTACCTTCATCCAAACATATGCTTCATGAGCTAGCATGAACAAATGCTTTCAAAAGTTTCCAACACTAACTTAATGTTCAACAAAATCATGGAGGAGATAAGGATGTTGTCAATGGGCTCAACAACAATTCATCTAGGTTTCCTTTTAAAAGGAATTCCATAGTTAAGTGAACACGGTGATAGCATTGGTCAGACCAAAGATGTAATGGTGTATGCTCGAGGGATCAACCACGAATAAGACAACATTACGAGCATCGTTGGTACTGATTTGATTTTACGATAGCCCACACTCAAATCAAAGGATTGATAAGACAATAGGTCCAGCAACTGATCACAAGGACCAATCGATGAAGATATCATCTTTCTTCAACACACACTACACAAGAATATCCCTTTGGAACGAACTAAGTCAGGCAAGCTTTTATCTTCCAACTCTCCAAGTTGTTGTCTAGCTTAACCAACTAGCTCAGGGATATCTAACACCGATTCTTGGAGAGAAGGTGGTTCACAAGAAACCAACTTGATCACGAGCTCAACATAACAGTCAGGTGACAGCCTGGTGATACTTTCGAGAAGATATTCGAAAAATCACGAACCACCGATATGTTACTAAGCTCGAGAACAATCTCGCTTTTGAGGGCAAGACGATATGATCAAATGAGTGAGGACTTGACAAGATCCTAACTCATCAATCGAAAGGTGCACCGAAATAAGGACTAGGTAGCACGATCAGTCTTAGAAGGATGATTCAAAAACCAACACGCTAAGAATGAAATTATTGTCCCTTAACTACCAAGCAACGAGGTTGCTGGGAGTATTGATTTCACACATCACAATTCATTTGTCGGTACTCCGGTTGCATCAACACGATGGCCGAGGAATGACTAATGATGGTGAGAAGTATTACTACGTCAAAATTCATGAAAGTTGGTGCAGTTCTCATGACAATTCTGACATGAAGGGGGTAATACTCCAAGGTAGAACAGAACCAAAAGCTGGATTGGCATTTGATCTGCGGAATACAACTACTTTGACCCAATCCTAGATATGGATGAGGTACTGGAGTTTGTTTCTCCTATTCATTCTAAAATAGAATGGCTTGGCGGACCACAAGGGTAATAGGCATCGACGAACGAATGCACGCATACTCTTGACTATCAATTGATAGGCGAGGGTCAGAAACAACTAAGATGGGACAACTCAAAAGAACATATGATTTTCTGAGTTGTGGATGCATGGATTAGCATGTCGAACGAAGTTCAACATATTTCTTCCGGATAACCCATGCAGAAAGGTAGAACTGGCAGAGTCACGATTTATGAATGGAGAACTCATCGAGAGCACTCTTGTTGTGATATTTCAGTTCAACGAGGAACTTCTGCCCTAAGTAGTTCATGGTATTTGGAAGAAGAAGATACCACGGACTTCAAGGACTATCGCAAAGGTTACTAATATCCTAAAGGCACTAGCAATTACTATCAACATGAAGTAGGTAGAGTGAATCTCGGGTTCAAGAACCCAGGAACAGAATACCTACTAACTAAATGGCATCACAGGATGCTTTTGAGAATAAAGGCCAGAATCATCACACTAGGACACAAATCATGGCTAGATTACTAGATGATCCCCTAAGACACCTAGGGTCATAATAATATCTCCAACATATATGTCAAGGTAACGGAGTACCTCAACTCACTAATTAGTGTGGTTAATCTGGCCCATGGGAACATTGAAATGGGAAGAAAGGATTTGCAAATGCATCAGACTACTTAGAAACCTGGGATGACTCGGACAGCATAACGGCTGTAAATGCTCAGAAAAGATTTGAGACATTCACAAAAATGGTGGTATAACCACTCAGAAGCACAATATCAAGGTTCCGAGATCAACAATTAACATACGGAAGTAGTAGGAACTGAACTGAGACTTAAATCCAACAATCTTATAAGTCTACTGATTAGTAACACGTGATCCTGATAGAAAGAAGAGATAGCCTAGTTCTTAATCCCCGCAGGAAAGATAAGATGACTTAGATCAGAAGGCATAAGGTATAAGGAGTAAAAAGAGCCTTACGTTCCATCCCACAATCAATTCCCTTATATAACTAAAGAATTTCTAGACTCAACTTCGACCAGTTTGGCTTGGTAATCCTACAGGCAGTCCGGCTCTGATGCCAACGCTGTCAGGACCCCGCCTCAATGCCACATCGATCTAGCATGTAACACCTCATATCACTTTGCGGCCTCACGCACGGTATTCCCACGGGTGTCGCCTTACCTTTGCCCGGGACCGTTTGCGCGTTTTGGCACACGTATATGATAGTATCGCTAGCATCCATATGATAAGGAGCCCGGGCTGGCATGGCTAGTCGTAAACCCAAAGTGGCACAGACTTACAGGGACAGGCATCCATGACCCAGCATCGAACGTGTCGGTCATCAGCGAGTGAATCCAGGCTGTAGCACTGGGCTAGTAGGACTCCGGTGAACCGGGCTGTAGCGGGCTAACAGGACTCTGGTATTCATCGCATGACATTTCCCCGAAGGGACAGACACAGGAACGAAGAAGGACACATGCCGGCCAGCCTAAGTGTTCCGGAGCAGTAGCAAGCTACCATGGCTCAGTGAAACACTAGGAGACATTTCCCCGTAAGAGAGGATACTAAAGATAAACAACTAGATGGTCAGATCCCACACATACCAAGCATTTCAAAACATACACACAATATGCTCGATATGTGCAAATACAACATGGCATCACAAAATGACTCTACGACTCAAGCATTTATTCATTAGGCTCCGAGGAGCGAGATATTACAAACAGGGGTCTCATGACCCAACAATCAGAGCATACAAATCAAAGCACAAGCGGAAGCTATCATGTCTGAGTACAAACATCTATAAATGAGAAAGGCTGAGAAGCCTGACTATCTACCAGATCCTGCCGAGGGCACAAGATCGTAGCTGAGGTAACAAGCTAAACGTCGAAGTCCACGCGGAACTACTAGCGAGACCGAAGTCTCTCTGCAAAAACATAAATAGGCAAACGTGAGTACAAATGTACCCAGCAAGACTTACATCAGAACTAACTACATATGCATCATTTTCAACAAGGGGACGGTGGGGTTTAACTGCAGCAAGCCAGCTTTGACTCGGTGGCTATCCTGAACTACGACTGCAAGCGACTCTTTTGAGGTGGCGCACACGAGTCCACATATTCACCATATCAATACACCACTATGGATCCGCTCCCGTCTCCCTACGAGAACGCCATCCATAGCACTCACGCTTATCTTGCGTATTTTAGAGTATCCACTTTCACTTGTCTATGAACTGATATAAGCAACCCAGAAGTCCTTTACCGCGGACACGGCTATTCGAATAGATGATGTTAACCCTGCAGGGGTGTACTTCTTCATACATGTTTCCACCACTTAGCGTCTGCACACGACATGTGCTCGGCAGACTTCAAGCGAAAGCCGACGTGGGTGTAGACCACGACCTACCTAAACACTCAAGTCTCTAGTCCAGGTTTATCGCCTATTCGGGTTCCATCCATGAGGAGATCCGGCCGGAGTTTCGCTCACAGCCCCAAACGATGTGAACAGGGTTCCGTGACACCAAACGGGCGCCCGGTATACCCGGCCACGTGCCTACCGCATCACAGCCCACCCCTACGGTCAGCGCTGTCCACGGCCTCCAGCATACTACAAACACCAGAAACTACTTGCAACTCCTGGACAGAGGACTAGGGTGAATAAGAAGTCGAGCGGGGTCGTATTTCAGGGCCCAATGTATGGTAGTAACTGAATCATGGATCACAAACATAGAACTCAGTTCCTGAGGACGGCTTCAATGAGACAACCCACCATGTACTCCTACATGGCCTCTCACCGACACCTTTACCAAATCGTGTTCACACACTTAGCTCACACACAGTAGGACATGTTCACCCGCCTCTGATTCATCCCCGATGAATCAGACCTGACTCAACTCTAAGCAGTAGCAGGCATGACAAACAAACATGAATGAGTAGGCACAAATATGTCGTTGTTGTCCTAATGCAGTAAAAGAGAGCAGGAGCGAGAGAGTAGGATTGTATCGGAATGAACAAGGGGGTTTTGCTTGCCTGGCACTTCTAAAGATAACATTGAGTCTTCATCAGTGTCAACGATCACATCATTGGTATCACGTCTATCGAGAGGGGACAAATACCGGCAACACAGAAGGGAACACAATCAATGCAATGCACAATATGATGCATGCTATGACATGGCAATATGAATGTGTTTTGGGCTAATGCACCTAAAACCAGATTAAATGAAGTTGGTTTGAATCCAAGATTCAAATTCAAACTCCATATGTGGTTATTTAAATGCCATTCACTTCATTTGCCCTAAACAGTAGTGATAAGTTGTTCTAACATGCATGAAAATGGTACAGATGGATTCCTTGAATTTGTCTGATAATTTTTCATATATAATTTATTTAATTTGGAGTTACGGTTGAATTTCTATGATTTTTTAGAAGTTTTAGCTATTTTCTGGAATTTCCTGAATTATAATAAATCCAGAAAATGATTTATTGCGTCAGCACTAGGTCATGCTGATGTCAGCAGGTCAACTAGGCGGGTCCAGGTCAAACCTGACCAGTGGGGTCCACTGGTCAGTGACTGGGGCTGGATAGTGCCAATGACAGGTGGGGCCGGGTCAACAGACACGTCACCACAGTCAAAGCTGACGTGTGGGCCCATGGTGGTTAGGTTAACACTTAACAGAAAATAATAAAAATTAACTAAGGGCATGGGGCCCATACATCACTGGCTCTGGGGAGGGTTAGTTGGGTCATTAGTGGTTAACTAGACCGGGGTTAGGCCGACGGCTCGTCGCCGGCGAGGTCAGTGGCGGCGGAGCGCGTCGGGTTTCGCCCACAGGCGACCATTTGGACGGCGGATTGGTCCTACGCGTAGCTGGGGGTCGCGCGCGTCTGGTAGTGCAAGTGGGAGGAGCTGGGGTGGAGCGGGCTCGCCGAAGTCGAGCTCGTGGCGGCGGCCGGAGTTCGGGCAACGGCGGGTTCGGCGCTATGGTGCATGGGAGGAGGGGTTGGTGGGCGCTACGGGCTCGTGGAGACGTTCTGAGCACGATGGTGCACTCAGGTGGGAGCTCCAGTGGCTCTGGCCACGACGGCGACGAGGCACGGCGGCGGCGAGCTTCGGCCGTGGTGGAAGAAGGAGCTAGGGAACGAAATCAGGTGCGGGGAGTGAGGGGAAGAGAAGAGGAGCTCACGGGGAGTTCGTCGGCGGTCTCGGGGAGCTCGGGGAGGCGTCGGAGGCGGCGAATCGACAGCGGCGGTCCTCGGTGGCCGAGGAGGGGAAAAGCGTCGGGACGGCGCTTCGGGGCTTCTCCGGTCGCGTGAGCCGACGGGGAGGTCGAGGGAGGCACTGCGGAGCTCAGGAGCACGTCGGGGAGGAGAAGGGGTGGTGGTGGCCATGGGTACGGCGACGATGACGGCGAGCTCCGCTCGGTGGTGTGCGCGAGAGGGAAGCAGAGGAGGGAATGGGGTCCAGGGGGAGAGAGGAGAGGTGCAGGGGGCGAGGGGGAGTGCGTGGCGTCTCCGGGCGTCGAGGAGGGAGGCAACCAGGCAGGAGGTGGCCTGGGGGGGGAAGCAGGAGGTGGCCGAGGCCTCTCGGGCGCGCGCCACGCCTCGCCTCTGTTCGTCTTCCTGGCAGAGGAGGAAGAGGACAAGGGGGAGGAGGTGGGCTGGGCCGGCTGGGCCGACCAGATGGAGCTGGGCCAGGCTCTGGTGGGCTGCACGGTAAGGCCAGGTAACCTCCTTCTCTCTCTCTCTTTTTCTAATTATCTCAGTTTTCTATTATTCTGTAAATTTAGGGCTTTATTAAAAATACTCAGACACTTTCAAAAATCATGAAACTAATCATGGCTACTGTTTAGAATATATCCAACAGTAAACATTTTAGTTTATGATTATTTGAGCATTTGAAATATTTAATAGCATTTAAATGCCCAAATGAAAATACTATATGATTTAATTCAGTGACCAAATATGTCCTGCAAAAATATAAACCATTTTTGGTAGATGCTTCCACCTCAAACCAGAAATGTTGAACATTTTTAGAGGACATTTTGAGTTCAATGAAAAAGGTTTTATTTCGACCCTAGTTGAATTCATTTGGTGCTAGGGCTTAGTCAATCCCCATCTCAGGTTTAAATGAAATTTAAACATGATGTAACACTCTAATACATGCACTAGGCATTGTCAGAACTAGGGATGTGACATATGCTGAGGGGTATCGTCGGAACGAGTGACTTGTCATGGTTAGTCGTGGGGGATTTCAATGAGGTCCTTCATGCGCATGAACATGACGACATCGGCAATAGGAGTCAAGCTCAGATGGATCTGTTCCGTGATGCTCTAGATACATGCGGTCTCTCAGACATTGGATACTCTAGGAACAGCTGGACTTTTGAGAAAAAAGGTTACCGGAGGAACTTTCACTAGAGTCAGATTAGACAAGGGCGTTGCAAACCCGGCTTGGTCTATTGCTTTCCCGGGAGCCACGTTGGAGCATAGAATAGCAGCTATGTCTGGTCACGCACCTATCTTTGTACGTTACAGCGATTTGCATGCATGCAGCAGTGGGTTGAGATCATCTAAATACGAAATATGCTGGGAGAGAGACCCAGCGCTGCCGGCTGTGGTGGAGACCGCCTGGACATCCACTGGGGTATCATCGGTCCAAGAGCTAAAGGACAAAATGCAGGCGCTGGCAGGGGATCTATCAAGATGGGACCGCACACACTTCGGCAATGTTTGCAGTAGATAGCGCGGCTAAGGAGACAACTACAGGAGTTACGTGATTCCCTAGGCAGATCAAATCCCAATCATTTGGAGATTAAAATTGTTGATCGCCTAACTGAATTGTACCACAGAGAAGAAATGCTTTGGAGACAAAGGGCAACATTGGAGTGGCTCACACATGGGGACAAAAATACATATTTTTTCCACCTTAGAGATAGCAGAAGGAGAAGGAAAAATCAGATCAAATCCTTGCAGCAACCGGACGGGCAAATAACTGATGATAGAAGTGAGATGGAGTCTGTGACTACAGCCTTCTATGAGGAGCTGTACACATCGGAGGGGGTTCAAAATATGAATCAAGTCTTGGACACAGTCCCACGTAAGGTTACCCCATCGATGAATGAATCTCTTAACGCGCCATATACTCAAATGGAGGTAAAAAATGCTCTATTCCAAATGTTCCCACTTAAAGCACCTGGACCGGATCTGTGGGGATGAAGTCACCAATATGGTTCTGAAAATCGTTGAGGGTACGGAGATGGCTGCGAGTATCAATGAGACTATGCTAGTTCTAATCCCCAAGGTAAAAAATTCCACCCTCTTATCCCAGTTTTGACCTATCAGTTTGTGCAATGTATTATACAAGATAGCTTCAAAGGTAATATCCAACCGCCTCAAGTTAGTGTTACCCGACATTATTTCCGAGGAGCAGGCAGCATTTGTCCCAAGCAGACTGATCACCGACAACATCATAACTGCTTATGAAAGCCTTCATTTTATGAAGCGAAACAAGGCGAAGAAGGATCAATCGTGTGCACTGAAACTTGATATGATGAAGGCATATGACAGGGCCGAGTGGGAATATTTGAGAGCTATAATGCTTAAGTTGGGCTTCACAGAGAGGTGGGTCGATATAGTGATGAATCTTGTGAGCATTGTGAAGTTCTCCGTCATGTTCAATGGTAAGAAATTGCAGGAGTTTGCGCCAGCTCGTGGAATCAGACAAGGGGACCCAATTTCCCTATACTTGTTCTTGTTAGCAGCAGAGGGCCTTTCGTGCCTCCTTAAATCCAGAAGTGAGTCATCCAATCTAAGTGGTTTGCAGGTAGCTTCCTTGGCTCCACCAGTGAATCACCTTTTATTTGCTGCTGACAGCCTGCTGTTCTTCAAGGCTAATGGTGTGGGTGCTAGTGAGGTAAACCAGGTTCTGAATATTTACCGTCAGGCTACTGGTCAGCGCATAAATTTTTCAAAATCATCAATCTTCTTCAGCAAAGGAGTGCCTGAGAATGTGAGAGTACAAATTAAAGAGCTACTTAACGTCCCAAACGAGACACTAAATGATAAATATTTGGGAATGCCAGCTGACATTGGTAACCCAAAGAATGGGGCCTTCAATAGTTAAAGGACCGGCTATGGAGTAAGGTACATGGGTGGTGTGACGCCCCCACTTAATCATACACTAATCATACACGCAAACGTGTACGATCAAGATTAGGGACTCACGGGAAGATATCACAACACAACTCTAAAAATAAAATAAGTCATACAAGCATCATAATACAAGCCAGGGGCCTCGAGGGCTCGAATACAAGTGCTCGATCATAGACGAGTCAGCGGAAGCAACAATATCTGAGTACAGACATAAGTTAAACAAGTTGCCATAAGATGGCTAGCACAAACTGGGATACAGATCGAAAGAGGCGCAGGCCTCCTACCTGGGATCCTCCTAACTACTCTTGGTCGTCGTCAGCGGCCTGCACGTAGTAGTAGGCACCTCCAGTGTAGTAGGAATCATCGTCGATGGTGGCGTCTGGCTCCTGGGCTCCAACATCTGGTTGCGATAACCAGGTAGAAGGGAAAGGGGAAAAGAGGGAGAAAAGCAACCGTGAGTACTCATCCAAAGTACTCGCAAGCAAGGAGCTACACTACATATGCATGGGTATATGTGTAAAGGGCCATATCGGTGGACTAAACTGCAGAATGCCAGAATAAAAGGGGGATAGCTAATCCTGTCGAAGACTACGCTTCTGGCAGCCTCCGTCTTGCAGCATGTAGAAGAGAGTAGATTGAAGTTCTCCAAGTAGCATCTCCAAGTAGCATCTCCAGTCGTATCTCCAAGTAGCATCTCCAGTCGCATCTCCATCATAATCCTACCCGGCGATCCTCCCCTCGTCGCCCTGTGGAAAAGCGATCACTGGGTTGTCTGTGGAACTTGGAAGGGTGTGTTTTATTAAGTATCCGATTCTAGTTGTCATAAGGTCAAGGTACAACTCCAAGTCGTCCTGTTACCGAAGATCACGGCTATTCGAATAGATTAACTTCCCTACAGGGGTGCACCAACTTACCCAACACGCTTGATCCATTTGGCCGGACACACTTTCCTGGGTCATGCCCGGCCTCGGAAGATCAACACGTCGCAGCCCCACCTAGGCAAAACAGAGAGGCCAGCACGCCGGTCTAAACCTAAGCGCACAGGGGTCTGGGCCCATCGCCCATAGCACACCTGCATGTTGCGAGGGCGGCCGGAAGCAGACCTAGCCTAGCAGGCGTTCTAGTCCAATCCGGCGCGCGACGCTCCGTCGCTGACGTCTGAAGTGCTTCGGCTGATACCACGACGCCGAGTGCCCATATCTTTCCCACGTAGTTGGTTAGTGCGTATAGGCTCGTAGCCAACTCAGATCAAATACCAAGATCTCGTTAAGCGCGTTAAATATCCGCGAACGCCGAACAGGGCCAGGCCCACCTCTCTCCTAGGCGGTCTCAACCTGCCCTGTCGCTCCATCACAAAGATCCACTCGCGGGTGCTCCACCAGCCGACCCGACTTTAGTCTCCACATGTATCATGTATAAAGTATATAGTATATACCCGTGATCACCTCCCGAGTGATCACGGCCCGATAGTATAGCACAGCAGACGGACGAGAATGTAGGGCCACCGATGGAAATACTAGCATCCTATACTAAGCATGTAGGATTGCAGGTAACGGTAACAACAGTAGTAGCAAGGACAGGCTATGCATCAGGATAGGTATAACGGAAAGCAGTAACATGCTACACTACTCTAATGCAAGCAGTATAGAGTAGAATAGGCGATATCTGGTGATCAAGGGGGGGGGGCTTGCCTGGTTGCTCTGGCAAGAGAGAGGGGTCGTCAACTCCGTAGTCGAACTGGGGCATCAGCATCGTCGGTCTCGTAGTCTACCGGAGAGAAGAGGGGGAAGAAACAATGAATTCCATGTAAACAGATGCATATCGATGCATGACAAGACAAGTAACGATGCTAGGCGTGCCCTAACGTGGTATGAGGTGATACCTATTAAGGGGGAAAACATCCGGGAAAATATCCCCGGTGTTTCGTGTTTCCGGGCAGAGGAGCTGGAGGGGGAAAGTTGCGAGTTCGATAGGTTAGGGGTGTGTGGCGGATGAACGGACTGCGTATTCGGATTTGTCTCGTCGTTCTGAGAAACTTTCATGTTGAAAATATTTTAATCCGAGTTACGGATTAAAAGATATGATTTTCTGAAGATTTTATTAATTTCTCGTATTTAATTAATTATTTAAATTAATTCGAAAATAAATTAATGACATCAGCATGATGTCATGCTGTCGTCAGCAGTCAACAGAGTTGACTGGGTCAAACTGACATGTGGGTCCAGTGGGACCCACCTGTCATACACTGTTTAGGTTAATTAGGTCTTAGTTAAACTAATTACTATTTAATTAAACTAACTAGTTAATTAGATTAATTAAACATGACTGATTAACTTAATTAATTCACTTATTGATTAATTAATGTAATTATTATCTATTTATTTATTTTTAATTCCTTTTTTTTAATAAAGTTCTGGGGCGTGGGCCCCTGTGTCATTGGGCCAAAGGGGCCACAGCGGTTCGGGCTAATGGGTGCTGGGTGGAGATGGGCGCAATGGGTGTCCAGCACCCGTTCGTTCGAGTGCACGCCAGTGCGGGCGGACCCGGCAGGGGGGGCAGTGCAGGGGGAGGCCGGTGGCCACGGCGCCGGCCAGGCGGCCGGGGGGGCGAGGAAGCAGCACAGGCGAGGCCACGGCGACCTGGGGAGGTAGCGGCACGGCGAGTGCGGTGGGTAGAGGAGGCAGCAGCAGCCGTGGAGCAGGGGCACGGGGCGTGGGATGGTCGAGGGAGCGGGGCGAGGAGGCCGTGTGCAGGAGCGGGCAGAGCACCGTCTCGGGCGCGGGCGTCTGGCAGCGATGGCCGTGGGCGCGGGTGGGCGCGCACGGGCGCATGCAGGGGGTGTCGGTCCAGTCGCGGCCGTGAGCGCGTGGTATGGGGTCATCCGGAGCGCGTGGTGAGCGCGTGCGGCAGGAGGAAGAGCAGCAAGACCGGGGCACGCGGTGCGCGGCACCGTGGTTCGAGCACGCGAGCGGGAGGAGGAGAGGACGGTGCCTCACCGATGTTGCAGAGACGAGGGTCGGCAAGGCTCGGTGGAGCCTTTGGGGAGGAGGACGGGGACGCGGCGACGCAGGGGAGGAGCGGCGATGGCGTCCGGCGTGGTCGGCCCGGTCGGTGGCGATGGTCGGTCCGGCTCAGGGCGGCGATGGTGGGTGGATCGGGCGCGGGGATCTCTTCCCCCAGGCACGATGCGTGCGTGCGGCGCGAGGTGGAGGGGAACGAGGGGAGCGAGCGGGGTGGGGCGAGTGGGGGTCTCGCCCCCGATCTAGATTGGATCGGTAGGGG